>NC_090803.1:28087500-28405000 GCF_036512215.1 Solanum lycopersicum | reverse complement strand
ATTTGTTTAAAAGGTTCGGGTGCCGAGAAATTTATGATAGGTTCCAATATAAGTTTTTCATCTATGGGTTGGTTGGGAAAGGTTAAGGGCTAAATTTTTTGTGTTGACTTTTTTAGGTATCATGATCTTTCCAAAGAAAAGAGGTTGTGTCGATATCAACTTAGTGTCTATGCTCATTTTCATGTATAGGGGACCTGTGAGAGTGACCATGGTACCCATAATCTTGACAGAAATCTTTCAGTCATTATCCCTTTGCTCCAGAGGATATGATCACTTCAAGGGAAGTAACCTGTTGTTGCAAATTTGGGTGCTAAAACACTTTTATCAAAGACAAGCAGAAAATGGCATTGAAGCAACCTCACAGAACTAGATCAGGAGTTATCCGATAATATTGAGAATGTGGGATGTCCCTAAAAATGAAGAAGGTTGGCGTATTTTCCTGACTCACCTCAAAGGGAACTGTATTCAATGACGACTACCATGGGTGCTGGCTGAGCTCTATTGAGAGCTAACCAGGCCTATTTCATCGAGTTGATTGGGTTGGAAGGCTTCCAGCCTTATGCACCTCTAAGAGTCCTCCGGCAGTTTGGGATTACTTAAGGTGTTCCTCTATGGTCAAATATGGCATTGACAGAGGCCGATTATGAAGGAAGAATCCCAATCTAAAGGATCTCGACTATGGTACAAGGATTGCGGTATTCTTGACTCAGACACGAGGGTTGAATCATGGTGCACACATGAATATTATACTTGGTTTATGATGGGAGGACTTCTCGCTAGACCTAGATATGAAGGAATTTTTGGGTTCACAAACACTCAAAGGTCAAATCAAATTGGCGCAGAGCTATTGAACCTCATGCACATCACTACAACCATGTATCACTAGGTGACCCTATGGTCTATCGACCATCTCATACAAAAAGTTGATGATTGACCAAATGATGAGATGGATAAAGACCCAAAAGAGGATCCTAAAGAGCCACTTTAGGAGATGTTAGAGGATCCAGAAGAATACTAAGAGCATGACCCTAACTTGTATGACCCTGGAGATGGAGGAGTAATGCATATGGAGGATGAACCAGCTGCAGCAGTAGAAGTAGAATACACTCACTTAGAATATGGTTCCATAGGGTTTGGTGAAGATCGAAACAATTGGGAATGAAATATCGAAGAATCCCCGGAATACCACCCAGAGCCATTTAATGATTGGGATGATAACGATGAAGATGCCCCGACCTAGCTGTAGATCGACTTTCTTCTTTGAAATTTTTTTCTCATAAGTCATATATCCTATATTCCTCTTGTATGCCTTACGGACCTCAGTACTTTCATTTGATAGGTTTTTGATTTCCTATCTCAATATAACATCCAAGACTACCTTAATCAATGAAGTTATGTTTTCTCAAAAATATAAAATATGTTTAAATGGATAATTTATTATCAAAATTATTCAATGTAGGCCTACATTAGGAAAAATGAGGTTCTACATTAGGACGCATTTTGAATGTCGCCAAATTGGCATATATATGTGTTACACTTATATATTTGTTACATCTTTCAATATTTTCCAAACTAACATAGTTTCCTTTTTTGCTTTCTTTTCATTATTTATCCCTAAAAGAACATTGATTTGTGTCGACTTGCAAACTAGCTGACTCACAATACAACCTTCAATCAAAAGGAAAAATAACTAACAAAGACGAGACCAACATTGTCACAAATATAATTATACCTATTGAGAACCCCTAAAGTTCTTGAAATATAACTGACATCCAAAATGAGAAAAAATGGGTCACATTGAACAAGAACTCGAGATCATGAGGGAAGAATTACGTCAACTGTGAGAATTGGCCAAACTATCGGAAACCACCTACCCTACTTTCATAACACCTATCTACTTCCCAATGGCTTACTTGCCTTCTGCTGACTTACCAAATCAGCCAGAATCAACTCAACATGTTCCTGTTCATGGTCAAGTTCCACCAGCTTTTTCAACTATGGTCAGAACCATTCCCGACCTTTCTAATTGCGACCCTACCAAACCTACAATGCAATAAATACTCGGGGCACATGTTGCCGCTTCCTATAAGCCATATGCTCCACCCGTATATGCTACTGGAGCTCGTGCATTCACAATTCCAGCAGTTGTTAATGTCTTGTACGAGGTTGATCAATATAAGGAAATGGCAAAAGATACTCATTTGAAAGAGGACATGTCAATAAATTCCCAACTTCAGGGTCTAAGAAAGGCATTGAAAAGCTTGCAAGTTACTAGAGGAACGGAGAGTCTAAACTATGATGACTTGTGCATCCACCCAGACATTGGCATGCTGGTTGGATATAAACCACCAATGTTTGACATGTTTGATGGAAAAGGTGACCCTCACGCACATTTAAGGGCATACTGCGACAAGTTAGTCAGTGTGGGAAGAAATGAGAAGCTGAGGATGAAGTTTTTCATCCGGAGTCTATTTGGAGAAGCATTAACTTGGTATAGCCGCCAAGACCCTCGCAAATGGGCTGACTGGCAGGAAATGGCCGAGGACTTCATGACTCGTTGCAGATTCAATACTGAAATTACTACTGACAGATTCTCTTTGGCTAATATACAGAAGAAGCCATCTGAGAATTTCTAGGAATATGCACAACGTTGGAGAACTGAGGCCGCAAGGGTGCAACTACCACTAGATGAGAGTGATCTCTCGAAGTACTTTATTCGAGCTCAAGAAGGTGTCTACTTCGACAAGATTATGTCATTGATGGGCCATAAGTTTGCAGAACTGTTCAAGATGGGGGACTTTATAGAAGAGGTCTTAAAATTTGGGAAGATGCAATCTATGGTCGCATTGTAGGATGCAAGTAGAGCCATGCAATCGGGCACCTTTAGCTGCGTCAAGAAGAAAAGGGAGGATATGTCAGCTGTCACCTACTAGAAAGGAGGACCATCCCATCGATATCCTAGCAATCCTCAGATTGTTGCACATACTTCCAACGCCCAACACCTAGTGTATATAATATCCAACCACACTACAATCTATCCTGAGCACCATCATACGAAAATCTTCCAAGACCATATGTGTCTGTCCAAGCACCAATCCACCAAAATAGACAAGCATATGCACCACGATCGCGTCCAAATCCCGAAGCTAGAATTACTCGTGCTTACACGCTCATTGCTGAACCTTATGCCCAACTGGTTGAAAGGTTGAGGACAGCGGGAATGCTGCAACCAGTTGAAGTGAAACTTCCTGATCCAATCCCTCGTAATTTTGATGGAAACAAATATGAGTTGCTATTTTTGACTAACAATTTCCATGTAATGTTTTTGGTATATCTGTTTATGCTTGGTTTTATTTTGTTTGGTTTGGAACAACTAAGACGATGGTTAAGTATAGTCGTTCACCTCAACATCCCTTTAAATATTGGGTTTATTATAACTATTTAGTTTAGAATGACATTTTTTAACTAAGTTTTATTTGTGCTTGACAAATTTAGGTTGCTATGAAAACATAGCTTTTAATGAAGTTTACTTGGGAATAATATTTTCGAATGTCGTAAATTTTTTTTCCAGATTTTCCTATTATAAACGAGTATTTAGAATACAAGTTTAGCAATTTAAGGTTTGATATTTTCGATCTCAGTGTAGCATCTAGAGTTTCAAAAGGTGTAGAATTTTTACATTAGAAAGTCCAGATTTTGTTGGTAAAACTGCAGTTCTTTTAGGTTAAAAAGTGCAGATTCTAAAGTTGAAAGAAGTGCAGACTATAAAGTTGAGGGAAGTGCTGATATTTTTTAGACAAAAATGCAGATTTTTAGTTTTAAAATTGCAGATTCTCAAGCTTAAATGTTGCAGATTTTTTAGTGTAAAACTGTTGCTTTCAACATGCTCTACGAAGCAAATTTTTAGTGTAAAAACTACTTCTTTAAACAGCCCAGTAGTGCAGATTTTTCTAGTGTGAAAATACAAATTTAACATGCTCTGCTGAACATATTTTTACGTTAAAAAGGTGCAGATTTTAAACTTGAAAATGCAGGTTTTGAGAGGTAAAACGTATAGATTTTATCAGCCCAACTGGGCAGATTTTCTTTTTGGCGTTAGAATGCCGTCTTTTCCTTGGTTTTCGAACACCACTTTTAGGATCCAAAAGTATAGTTTTTTGAAACTATCTACTATATTTTGAGAGTTTAAAAGGTGTAGTAGCTCGAGTCTAAAAGATCTTAAAAATACATACTTTCAAAAGGAAGAAGAAATATTATTTTAAAAATATATTTCATAGATATACTTATCACTACTTAGATCTTTATGTTAAGTAAAGCTTATCATTTAAAACTCCCAAATAAATTTGAAACTAGTTTAAAGGCGAAGATATTTACCCTTTAGAAATACTTATTTAACAAATAAGAAAGTAGGCTCATATATCTAACAAAAAATAAATATAGCTATAGAATAAGTCCCAATAGTTAGACCCATTTTATGTTCTTCACATCACCCCTTTTATATATATATATATATATATATATATATATTTACCATTGTTTTTTTTAGATATTACTAAAACTTTGGATTTTTTAACATGCTATTTTCAAGGATTTTAGATATGTCAACGGGTTCAAAATACAAGGTACATACGTATATATGTCATACGCCAAAAGGTATAAATTCAATATTTTAATTTTCTCTAGAGATAACTTATTATTTTCACACTTTTTTTCTCATATCTACTATCACTTTTACAAATGATACTTATTTTATTTTTATAGTTTAAAAATTTCTACACTCTAATATACACATTATTTTACTATATATTCACACTCAACAATTATCTTATTTTTTTTATTTTTCTTTACATCTCAGTTCTATATATAAATAAAACGACAAATTTTCATATCTTTTGAACTCAACATTTATTTTGGATACATTTATGTAGGACACCTCTATACTTTTTAAACATATAAAATTATCATACATTTTAGTACATTTCTTTATTTATTTTATAGTGCGATAAGCATACTAATATTAATTTTCTATAATGGACGTATATATGTCGTACCTTGTGTTTTATTCTTTTTCTTAAAACCAATGAAATTTACTTACTGTTGATTTTAAAGTTAAATCAACAAGGTCTCCTAATTATATTTTCCTAAATTTAGTTTAAGGAGTATTTTCGTATAGGCTCCGAGGGGTGTTTAACACCTTCCCCTCGAATAAGCAAAACCCTTACTCAGAATCTCACTGATTTCACAAATCAAAACCAGAGTTTACATTTACATAAAAAATAGTTTTTCTAATATTTTCCTTAAATTTAGGTATCGACATTAAAACAAAAATAATTCTTTTTTCCAAAAAATCAGAGTGCCAATCATATTATGTTGTGAACTATTTTTGACCAGTTCGAAAACAGGGGTATGACACTGGTCTTGTAGTATCAATATGGATTGTGTCCCTTCCTTATAATATAATATGTAGTCTACATAGAATCATGTCACACAACCATTACATGCAAAATATTAATATGTCAAGGACAAAGTATTAATTTAATGCTCACTAACACAGTGATGAGCTCGCCAAACCATTTTTACATGTATGCTTCATCCTCTTTTCTTCTCCAGATTAGAACCCGAATTTTAATGATATAACATCCATGTTTGCAACAGTTATTAACAAGTGGAGGCCAATGTAATAGTCAACAACAAATAAATAGAGTATGCTTGCACAACAATAAAAACTCGGCGTATGGCCACACTCCTCTTTTCAAACCCCAAAATAAACATAGCCACTTCCTAACCATGAGTATTCAAACCGTTAAATTCATAAAAAGTTATATGTAATGCATTCCTATAATTGTTCAATATAACCATACTAACTTGAACGCACCGCTTCCAATCATCATCTTATATGTTCGTCCAATAATTACATTTGGAGTCATGTCTTTCTCTTCAAAATCAATAAGAGGTTAAAAGGAAAAACCTTAACTCAAACATGATGGATCGTACAGTACTTTAACATGTATTACCAATAAAAAAATGTCTCCTTAAACACAAGTTGTTGAACCAAAAAGAAACAAATTGAAAAATGCAATATGAAAATAGAACCAATGTTACACTTATATATCTTGGAATTAAATAGCAATTGATACTTCTTCTTCGCTTCCAGATTTATACCAACAACAATCACACACAACAAATCATTTCCATATATTCCAGCAACAACAACATTAGAAAGTACTTCATAAACACCCCAACATTACAAAACTACTCAAAATATGATTTTTCCGCTGTCTAATTGTGTTCTTGCTTCTACATCATAGCTTTAACTTGGAATCGCTCAATAAATTAAAGGGTGAGAATCATTACCTCCAAACAACAGTAAAAACTCCTAAAAAAGAGACTCCTTCACCATAAAAAATCCTTCAAATCACAACCAACGAGGAGGAAAGAAGTAACACAATCTCTATAAACGTTTCGAGGGTGAAACCATGTTGAAATCTTGTAGATATTTGCTTGGATGATAGAGGATCCTTTAGAGAAAATTTAGAAATGTTTTCGTTTTATTTGGTCAAAGAAAAATGAGATAAAATGAAGAGAAATCTGATCTTATAAAGCTAAACCAACTTACGGGCGCGGGACCCACCTTTACGTACTTGCTTGCGCAGTCTCACTTAAATCTAAACATCTCTCAATGCTGAAGTCGTATGGACAAATGGTTTAGTGCGTTAGGAAATTAGACTCATTGAACTTTGATTCCATATATTGGGGTCCTTGCAAAGCTTTATATATTGGGAGAAAAACTCTGAGACATTTAGGAAAAATTTCAGAAGGTTTATCAAAGAAACTTATTCAAACCTTTGTCAACTTTATTTCCCAGCTTTCTTGACTTCAAAACTTAACTTACGATCATTGGGCGACTAAATCACCTTATAAAACATCTTGATTAGCATATAATACACTCTTTATCTAGATCCCAAAGGTACCCGTTAACTTAAACGTTCCGAAGGGACGGGGTATTAGAATAGACATTCTTTAACTCAAATTTCTTTAAGGACATCCTTGACCCATAATTTTAGTCTAATTCTTTTATTTTTATTAACCCTTTGCAAAATAATTCTCCTTACGTGACACACCAAGTTGTATAAACCTCGTACACTAATGCAATACTATGCCTATCATGCGAAAGAACCACGGGGTCTCACATTCTCCCCTCCTTAAGAACATTAGACCGTGAATGGATTTAAAAAATATCTCTGTCGTATTCCTTGGTGCTACTACGCTAGTCTCAACTTACAAGGCTTCATATATCTAGCTCGCGAAAAGTCATATAAACTGCATTTTTGAGGTATTTAAAATCCAATTATGTTTTTGTACAGGAGTGCTTATCAAATATTAAAACACAACTCAGCTTAAGTCATCAATAGTTAGGGGTACTTCTTCCTTATTTCCTCATCTGCTTCTCAATTTAGTTCCTCAACCTCTGTTATTCCACCATAACGCTTTCACAAAAACCATTTCTTCAGTAAAAATCTTTCTTACATGCCAATAAAACATAGACACTAACACCTCAACATACATACATAGAACCCGGATAGTCTGTGAAGCATTTCCAATGACCTTCTACCACATACATACATAGAACACTAGATGGACCACTTCAAATTCATAAGGCATATCAAGCTCATACGCCACCTTGTCAATCCTCAAAATAATCTTATATGGCCCTACATACCTTGGAATCAACTTATCTTGACTTCTCGTTCATAACGAATCTCATGATACCCTTCCTAAGCAATCTTTTACATTAAACCCTAAGTCTCGTAATCAAAACTTGGAACATAAATCTAACAGTATTCTCTCGGTAGTCGAGATTCAAATAACAACGCTTCCAGAAATCCATGCCCATAATGATAACAAAGTCGACCATCTCTAGCTATATCACATCTACAAATTTTGATGACCAATAATCTCTTATATAAAACCTCAATAGTTCCTCTTGAGCATAAAAGAAAATCAAAGCATGATTTAGATTTCATACGTACTTATAACTCATCTATCTATAACACGATCTATAAATAAAAAAAATGTAACCAATCCTAAATGCCCTATAGCCTCTTGATTATAAGTGTGGTTCACAACACACCCATAAACAAGAATCTAGAAGAAACGACTTGTGGACTCTCTGCTACATGATCTGCTTTATTACCAAGTTTGTCACGCCTAAAACTAGAGGATGTGTTATTGGTACTCGACACCCTATGTAATCAAGTTAGACACTGAAACCCACCAATTGACTCCACTGAGGGCCTAGAGAGTCAAGCAACATAACATCTAAAATATTAAACATGGACCATTAAGGTCATAACTCGAATAACAACTCATATAGAAAAAGGTAGACAAACCAAAACTAATAAACTACTAGTTGGCCGACGAGGCCGCAATTGAGGACACACACATATACTAACATATCTATATGACAAACTTATGTGGCTAGCCTCTATGAATGACATAAGACATGTCAGGACAAGGCCCCGACTATACCCAAATTTCACAATAAAAGTAAACATCTTCTGATAGCACCAGGATAAGAGTCGCTTACTAACTCATAACTAAAGCTAAATCTTGAGGGGTGGATAATTTAGAGTCCAAGCGTAACGACAGGAGAGTACCCCCTAGACGTTACCGACGTACCTTACCTCGAATAGGTCTTATACAATTCCTTAGCATAATCATCACTGCATAATAAACTTGAAATAATGGGTAATTTAAAACTTTTTTTAATAGAAGTTCAAACATCCTTTTCATAAAGCAAAATAGTAAGAATATAATACCATTGTCACATTTACACCATCTATTAATATTAGGTCAACAAAAATCTTCAAACAGGATCCTTAGCCCTTAAGACACAACAGTCTTTTAAAACAAAAGTACATAAAGAAAGATCACTATTCTATTACATCAACAGAGAAATCATAAAGTGCCATCAAGTGCATTAGTCCTTGGATCTTTGAGGACTTACCACAAGTCTTGGAGATAAGGAGTCCAATATTTCTACAATGATGTAGGAGTACACAGATTAGCTGGAACCTATACTAATAATAGAAAAATGAGAAAAGGGGTTAGTACAATTAATGCACTAACCTTTAAAACATGAAAAAGGGACATTTATATGAAAGTATGCGTTTATGAAGTTTTTGAAAGCCTTTCACATCATCAACATGACACACAAGGCAAATACCCCAACCATGTCCAACTACAATGAAGTTATAACTTTGGCACATCCTAAGACTCGCTTGTGCAATCTAACGCTAGCATCCCGTAATACCACAACTCTACCAAGTGTTCCTTAGAACCCTCTTTAGCCACACACATTACCTTTTCCATTCTATTTCCTTTCATAATCATGAGTAAAACACATGCATCATGAACCAGATTTGAATATAAAAAAATGCTCACTATAACCAATATCCATATAATATATATGTTATCATTATAATTTCATAACTACAAAGAACCACCCACAACAACCTTATAAGTCTACTAGTGTAATCTACAAGTGAAGTCTCATACCCTCGCTTCTACTTAGTAAACTCATTAGGATGTCATAGACTAGTTCACACTTCTTTCATTACTTCATTATTTAGGGAATATCAAGCATAAACGACATAGACCATGATAGCCTACATGTAATCTCATAAATATCCATACTCAAAAAGGGTGTTCTACTTGCCAAGGTAGAACCTACATACTAGCTACTATGTGGATCCACTAGTTATGTCCTATGGGAGCACATAGTTAAGGGATAGAAAGTTTACTTATAGGGACTCTACCTATTGCATTAATGGGGGAGTCCCCATGTCATGAGTATCACTAGGTTGACCCAACCTCTTGCATCAACGGAAGGATCTTTTCCTCATTGTCCATATACTCTCGGTGCTTAGTGTATTACTAACTTAATACCATTAGTCCTTTTAATTGTATCTACATGTGTGAAGATTAATCCATCTTCATTCAATACAATTAAACATAAAGCGCTTAGATTCATTAGGTGAAAATACACTTTCATTCAAGAATTAACATGTATATGTGGGTAGTACTTTTCACAGTATCAACTGTGGTGTTTTCATGAGAACTATAGTTTCAATAAACACAGGAGATTAGCTTCATCCCACACAAATCATGCAAAATAATAGGTAAGGTTCAAGGCAGTGGAAACCACCCCAAAATACCTTTCTTTCATCCTTTCATAAGCCATGTACCTTGCAAGCAACTTCAGATGTCATATACTACATTCTCCAACATATATACAAACCCTAAGATTTACCCTTTTTTCAAGGTTAATAATCAAGTATAATAATTACCTCTATATACATCACAATAGACATGAAACAAGATTCTATGGCTAGATAATCATCAATTATAATACATCATGTTTATGTCTACTCAATTCATCCAATAACATTCATGAAATAAGGTCATAGAGGGCACATGGGTTCTTCGATGAATTTCACAATAGAAATCATAAATTAATCCTAATATATTCATAATGTAAGGCACATAGCATAAATAAAATTGTTTATGAGTGAACCCATGGCTAGATCACAAACCCTAGTTTTTAGTCACAATAATAATTTGGAAAATAGAAGTTTTGAAGGGCTTCGTGGAGAAACTAATCCATGAATCAACATCCCCATAACTTATTTGATTATATTCCAGGAATTGGATGTGAAAAAGAATGGATCTTGAGTTCTTCCTTGTTCTTCAACGATGGGTTAGAGAGAGAATTAGTGAGAGAGGGAAAGTGGATTTTGATTTTTGATTTGGGAGTTATGAAGTATTAGTTAGTTTAATGGTTAAAGTCCCTTAATATACGTAACATGACAAAATTATACCGACCCCTTATTTAATTGGCTAAGGATGGAATTTACCAAACCACCCTTGGCTTGGGACTAAAATCCAACAGTTAGCAGGCACCAACGATGCCCTCCAATCAATGATCCGTCGTTCCATGAACAGACCATCCTGTCAAGTCATGGTTTTAGACAGAGGCTTCTCAAATGGAATCATAACTCCATAATCTAAGTATGGACTTTCGAACTCCATCTACTGGCCGTCGACTGCCTCATCGATTGGACACTGTCTTGGACAACTTTATGGGTCAAATGTTTGGGTCCTTCTTTGTCACGACCCAAATCCAGGCCGCGACTGGCACCCACACTTACCCTCCAATGTGAGCGAACCAACCAATCTAAACCTTAGCATTTCAAGGTAATATCAACATAAAGTAATGCGGAAGACTTAAACTCATTAATAAAATTAATAACTATTATTATTTCCAAAATCTGGAAGTCATCATCACAAGAATATCTATAATCAAATTATTAAACTAAGAGTATTCTAAGAAGCTAAAAATACTTAAGAAGCTAGTCCATGCTGGAAGTTCAAGGCATCAAGATTTGAAGAAGAAGATCCAGTCCAAGCTAGAAGCATTAGCTCACCCTGAATTTCTGATGTAGTAAGACTGGCTTGAGTTACTGTTGAGTCAAAGATGACGGCACGTTTGCTGCACTCCACAAATAAACAAGAAGAAACAATAAAAGTAGGGGTCAGTACAAAACACGGGTACTGAGTAGATATCATCGGCCAACTCAAAATAGAAACAGTATGTATTAAGCAATATCATAAAATCAACTAATATCCTTAGCATGTAGCATTTACAGTTACCATAACCCTTGGTTACAACACCAAGCACATCAATGAGGACTCACACCTTCTCATCATACTCATTTGGGAATTTAGTTCATTAGATTGGATATATTAACATATTTCAAGATTCATTATCTTTATTCCCCTCGTGTCGGTACGTGACACTCCGCTCCTCAATATACTATCCTGGTGTCGGAACGTGAAACTCCGATCCTCATATACTATCCTGGTATCGGAACGTGGCACCCAATCCATATTCTATCCTGGTGTCGGAACGTGACACCCGATCCATATTCTATCCTGGTACCAGAACGTGGCACCCGATCCATATTCTATCCTGGTGTCGGAACGTGACACCCGATCCATATTCTATCCTGGTGTCGGAACGTGACACCCGATCCATATTCTATCCTGGTACCGGAACGTGGCACCCGATCCCCTAATCTTACCACTTTTGTTCATCAAGCCTTCTTTTATACCAAGGCATCATCATTAACAAAGTAGATTAGGGTTTCTTTTCAAGATTTGGGATTCAATAGCTTCATCATGCTTATTTATTCACAATTACATAATCACATCATTCATGCAAGCATACAATTAAGCATATAGAAGGTTTACAATACTACTAACACATATTATTCGCTATTAAGAGTTTACTACGAATATCATGAAAACCATAACCTACCTCCACCGAAGAGTTGAATCAAGCAAGAATTTTCCCAAAGCTTTGTTTCTCCCTTCTCGTTCGATTCTCTCTCTTTCTTGTTCTTTCTATTTTCTTTATTCAAACCCTCTTTCTTTTACCCTAATTAGTATATAATTAAGCATAAATGATGGCAATAATACCCCACTAATTAACTTAGGGTTACCTCTTTTAACCCCTCAAGAATTTTAGTTATTAATATAACCCCACGAAATCTATAATTAAGGAAAGAATAGTCCAAAAACGTCCCTTAAAACTTCACCAGAAATCCGACTCTGCCTGGGATTTGTGCAACCTGTGACGGGCCGTCGTGCCTGCGACGGTTCGTCCTGCAGGTCGTCGCAAAGTTCAGAGAATGGATTTTCACTGAAGTCTCCGTGACGGTCCGTCACGCCTGTGACGGTCCGTCACGCCTGTGACGGTCCGTCCTGCCATTCCGTCACAAAGTTCAGAGAGTCGATTTTCAGTACCCAATTTCAGATTTTCTAAGTGTTTTGAAACGAGACCCTGCGACAGTCTGTCGTGCCCTTGATGGTCTGTCGCAGGGTCCGTCGCTTCTGCCAGTTTTTCCAGAATTGAAGGCTGTTGCTCAAAACGACTAAACAGGTCATTACAATAGATACCAATTTACCCATCGTTCGTCCCCGAACGATCAAAAGAAGGAAAACAAGGGCGAAAAGGAGTACCTGAATCTGTAAACAGATGTGGGTATTTTTCTCGCATATCCGCCTCCTTCTCCCAAGTGGCTTCTTCAACGGGTCGATTCTTCCATTGCACCTTGATGGATGCAATCTCTCTTGACCCCAACTTGCGAACTTCTCTATCTAAAATAGCAACAGGCTCCTCCTCATAAGGCAAGTTCTCATCAAGCAAAATTGAATCACAACGGATGATGTAGTTTCCATCCCCATGGTATCTTTTCAACATCGACACATGGAATACCGGATGCACTCCGGACAGCCCTGGAGGCAAGGCTAACTCATAAGCCACCTCTCCTACTCGCTTAAGTACTTCAAATGGTCCAATGTACCTTGGACTTAGTTTACCCCTTTTACCAAACCGCATCACCCCTTTCAGTGGTGAAACTTTCAACAAGACTTGTTCACCCTCCATGAACTCTAAGTCTCTAACCTTTCGATCTGCATATTCTTTTTGTCTACTTTGCGCCGCTAGAAGCTTTTCTTGAATAGACTTCACTTTCTCTATCGAATCCCTCAAAAGGTCAGTACCCCAAGGCATAACCTCAAATGCGTCAAACCAACCAATGGGAGACCTACATCTCCTACCATACAATGCTTCGAATGGAGCCATATCAATGCTTGAGTGATAGCTATTATTGTATGAAAACTCCACTAAGGGTAGGAAGCTATCCCAATGACCACCAAACTCTATCACACACGCACGAAGCATATCCTCCAACACTTGAATAGTTCTCTCAGACTGACCTTCGGTCTGAGGATGGAACGCAGTACTAAGGTCCAACCTAGTACCCAATTCCGCCTGCAATTTTTTCCAAAACTTAGAAGTAAACTGCGTACCTCTATCTGATATGATGGATAGTGGAATCCCATGCAATCGAACGATATCTGAGATATAGATCTTGGCTAACTTCTCTGCATTGTAAGTCACCTTTACCGGAATGAAATGAGCAGATTTAGTTAACCTATCAACAATCACCCAAATGGAGTCATACTTACCCATTGTCCTTGGAAGATCAACCACAAAGTCCATTGCAATTCTTTCCCACTTCCATTCCGGAATGGGCATTCTCTGAAGTGTTCTTCCGGGCCTTTGGTGTTCAAACTTTACTTGTTGACAGTTTGGACACTTGGCAATAAAGTCAACAATATCACGCTTCATTCTGCTCCACCAAAAGTGTTGTTTTAGGTCACGATACATCTTGGTTGCACCCGGATGTATAGAATACCTTGAACTATGAGCCTCTGTCAGAATAGTGTTGATAAAATCATCGACGCGGGGTACACATACCCTTCCCTTGATTCTCAAAACACCTTCCTCATCGATTTGTGCTTCCTTAGCCTCCCCTCGCAATACTTTATCTTGGATTCGCCTTAGTTTCTCATCATCAAACTGTTTTCCCTTAATTTTGTCAAGAAAAGAAGATCTTGACTCCACACTAGCCAACAATCCTCCCTTCTCGTTTACTTCTAGCCTCATCAAGCCGTTAGCCAGAGTCTGAACCCCTCTAGCCAATGGACGTCTAGAAACTTGCAAGTGAGCTAGACTTCCCATGCTTCCCGCTTTTCTACTTAAAGCATCCGCCACAACATTTGCCTTCCCCGGATGATACAAAATAGTGATGTCGTAGTCCTTTAGTAGTTCCATCCATCTCCTCTGTCTCAAGTTCAAATCCTTCTGAGTAAAGACATACTGAAGGCTACGGTGATCCGTGTAGACCTCACACTTAACCCCATATAAATAGTGTCTCCATTGTTTTAATGCAAACACTACCGCAGCCAATTCCAAATCGTGGGTCGGATAGTTACGTTCATGCACCTTTAATTGCCTTGAAGCATAAGCAATCACACTCTTCTCTTGCATTAGTACTGCACCCAAACCAGAATAGGATGCATCACAATAAACAATGAAGTTCTTACCCTCTACTGGCAAGGTAAGGATAGGTGCGGTAGTCAACAAAGTCTTGAGCTTTTGAAAGCTTTCCTCACATTCATCCGACCATACAAATGGGACATTCTGCTTAGTCAAGTTCGTCAATTGGGAAGCGATAGAAGAGAATCCCTTGACGAATCGGCGGTAGTAGCTAGCTAACCCAACAAAGCTCCTTATTTCTAACACATTAGTAGGTCTTACCCAATTCTTCACTGTCTCAATCTTAGAAAGATCCACCATCACTCCATCCTTAGAAACCACGTGTCCCAAGAAGGACACTACATCGAGCCAAAACTCACACTTAGAGAACTTGGCATAAAGCTTTTTCTCCCTTAACATCTCCAATACCATTCTCAAATGCTCTTCATGTTCCTTCCTGCTCTTTGAGTATACCAATATATCATCAATAAATACGATCACGAAGAGGTCCAAATATGGCTTAAAAATCCCGTTCATCAAGCTCATGAACGCAGCAGGGGCATTCGTAAGACCAAAGGACATTACTACAAATTCGTAATGCCCATACCTCGTTCGAAAAGCAGTCTTTGGCACATCCGTTGCCCGTATTTTCAATTGATGATAACCGGATCTCAAGTCAATCTTAGAGAAGACACAAGCACCTTGTAACTGATCGAACAAGTCATCAATGCGAGGAAGAGGATACTTGTTTTTTATGGTTACCTTGTTTAGTTTTCTGTAGTCTATACACATTCGAAAACTCCCATCCTTCTTCTTTACAAACAAAACCCGAGCACCCCAAGGGGATGCACTTGGTCTAATGAAGCCTTTGTTCAATAACTCTTGAAGTTGTGCCTTTAACTCTCTTAACTCCGCGGGAGCCATTCTATAAGGGGGTATAGAAATGGGGCGAGTACCGGGTTCAAGATCAATACAGAAGTCAATATCCCTATCCGGTGTTATACCAAGAAGATCTGCAGGGAACACATCCAGAAACTCACGAACTACTGAAACCGACTCAATCGAAGGTACTTGGGTAGTGTCATCCTTGAGATGTGCCAAGAAAGCTAAACACCCTTTACTAACCATTTTCTTAGCACGAAGAAAGGAGATGATACGTACCGGATTGGAAGTGTAGTCACCCTCCCACACTAACGGGTCTGTCCCAGGCTTGGCTAACGTCACCGTTTTAGCATTACAATCCAAGATTGCAAATTGCGGAGAAAGCCAAGTCATACCCAGAATCACATCAAAATCATCCATTTCTAAGATAACCAAATCTACATAAGTGTTGCTCCCCACAAAGTTTTCCAAACAAGACCTATATACCTTTTCAACTACCACAGACTCACGCACCGGAGTAGAGACACGAATAGGCATATCAAGTAATTAACAATGTAAATTTAGACCATTAGCAAATGAGGAAGATACATAAGAAAATGTGGATCCAGGATCAAACAATACAGAAGCCATGCAATCACAAACCAAAAGATTACCTGTGATGACAGCATCAGATGCCTCCGCTTCAGACCGCCCAGGGAAAGCGTAACAATGGGCCCTATCGTTCATCTGTCCGTTGCCCCTACCTTGTAGTGATGTAGTGGCTCCAGTTTGCCCATCACCTCGGCCGTTTTGGTGACCACCATTTCCTCGACCACCACGTCCTCCAGAATAACGGCCTCTACCATGACCACCTCTACCTCTAACATTTGGAGGTCTGTAACTCTGTTTTGGACAATATCTCTTAATATGTCCAATCTCCCCACATCCATAGCACTCTCTGGGTTCATGCATAGGTCTCTCAGAGAAGTGTTGACCGGTCAGAGGTGGACCCCCAGCTACAGTCTGTAGTGAAGACTGAATGGGTCGAACTGCGTAACCTCCCAAACCCTGTCGTTTAGTGTAAGAACCACTAAACTCACCTCCCTTTCGAAACCTTTTTGATGTCGATATTGTGGTGAAGTCGTCTGGCTTCACTCCTTCCACTTCTATCACAAAGTCTACCACTTCTTGGAAGGATTTTGCCGTTGCCGCTATCTGTAAGGCCGAAATCCTCAATTCTGACCTCAACCCCTTCACAAACCGGCGAATTCACTCTTGGGGACTGAAACACAGTTGGGTGGCATACCGGGATAATGCAGGAAACTTAGCCTCATATGCATTGACCGACATACTACCTTGCTCTAGGCTCAAGAACTCATCCCTTTTCCTATCCCTCAAAGTTCGGGGGATATACTTCTCCATAAACAAGCTAGAGAATGAGGCCCAAGTCATAGGTGGTGCCTCTGTTGGTTGACACTCAATATGTGACCGCCACCACATTTTGGCATTCCCTTGAAACTGATAACTCACGAACTCAACACCAAACCGTTCTACTATACCCATCTTGTGTAGTAGCTCATGACAGTCAACCAGAAAATCGTAAGCATCCTCAGATTCCGCACCCTTGAAGACTGGAGGTTTCAATTTCAAGAACTTACTGAAAAGTTCATGCTGATCATTTGTCATTATAGGCCTAGTAGTCAGACGTGGAAATGTGCCTATGTCCAATGGAACATCCATGCGGTGAGCCATAGTAGCCGCATGTTGTACTTCTGAAACCGGAGGTGTTGGCGCAGAAAACACTGGAGGTGCCTGACCTTGATCAGATAACCCGCTAAGATAAGCCAGAATCTGATTGATCATCTCTGGGGTAGGTTGGGGTGGCATTTCCTCATTTTGCACTTGTTCAGTTTCCTTATCCTCCCCTTCTCTTATTACTTCCTCAGTCGGTGGAGGAGTCACTGCCCTAGTATCAGATGGGCTAGGTGTTCATCCTTTTCCCCTAGAGGACGTCCTCCCACGACCTCTTCCACGGCCCCTCGCCGCTGTTCTTCCTCGAGCCACAGCCCCAGTGGCTGGCTCAGTTGTTTCTTGTCTGGCCGGTGTTGGTGTTGACGTAGTCGTTGCTCTATTTCTAACCATCTGCAAAAGAGGGTCAAGATGGTCAGATACCAATTCGTATCGCCTAGATACCAATTGGACTCAAGTAGTAGCACGAAAGAAAGAATGAAAGAGTGAAATTTTCCTAAAGTCTTATAGCCTCTCAAGGAAAAGTAAAGGCGTCCCCCTACCATTCCTTAAGACTCTACTAGACCTGTTCTTGTGTAATGAGACCAACGAACCTAATGCTCTGATACCAAGTTTGTCACAACCCAAATCCGGGCCGCGACTGGCACCCACACTTACCCTCCTATGTGAGCGAACCAACCAATCTAAACCTTAACATTTTAAGGTAATATCAACATAAAGTAATGCGGAAGACTTAAACTCATTAATAAAATCAATAACTATTATTATTCCCAAAATCTGGAAGTCATCATCACAAGAACATCTATAATCAATTTATTAAACTAAGAGTATTCTAAGACGCTAAAAATACATAAGAAGCTAGTCCATGCCGGAAGTTCAAGGCATCAAGACTTGAAGAAGAAGATCCAGTCCAAGCTAGAAGCATTAGCTCACCCTGAATTTCCGATGTAGTAAGACTTGCTTGAGTTACTGTTGAGTCGAAGATGACGGCACGTTTGCTGCACTCCACAAATAAACAAGAAGAAACAATAAAAGTAGGGGTCAGTACAAAACACGGGTACTGAGTAGATATCATCGGCCAACTCAAAATAGAAAACAGTATGTATTAAGCAATATCATAAAATCAACTAATATCCTTAGCATGCAGCATTTACAGTTACCATAACCCTTGGTTACAAGTCCAAGCACATCAATGAGGACTCACACCTCCTCATCATACTCATTTGGAAATTTAGTTCATTAGATTGGATATATTAACATATTTCAAGATTAATTATCTTTATTCCCCTCGTGTCGGTACGTGACGCTCCGCTCCTCAATATACTATCCTGGTGTCGGAACGTGACACTCCGATCCTCATATACTATCCTGGTACCGGAACGTGGCACCCGATCCATATTCTATCCTGGTGTCGGAACGTGACACCCGATCCATATTCTATCCTGGTACCGGAATGTGGCAACCGATCCATATTCTATCCTGGTGTCGGAACGTGACACCCGATCCATATTCTATCCTGGTGTCGGAACGTGACACCCGATCCATACTCTATCCTGGTACCGGAACGTGGCACCCGATCCCCTAATCTTACCACTTTCGTTCATCAAGCCTTCTTTTATACCAAGGCATCATCATTAACAAAGTAGATTAGGGTTTCTTTTCAAGATTTGGGATTCAATAGCTTCATCATGCTTATTTATTCACAATTACATAATCACATCATTCATGCAAGCATACAATTAAGCATATAGAAGGTTTACAATACTACTAACACATATCATTCGCTATTAAGAGTTTACTACGAATAGCATTAAAACCATAACCTACCTCCACCGAAGAGTTGAATCAAGCAAGAATTTTCCCAAATCTTTGTTTCTCCCTTCTCGTTCGATTCTCTCTCTCTCTCTTGTTCTTTCTATTTTCTTTATTTAAACCCTCTTTCTTTTACCCTAATTAGTATATAATTAAGAATAAAAGATGGCAATAATACCCCACTAATTAACTTAGGGTTACCTCTTTTAACCCCTCCAGAATTTTAGTTATTAATATAACCCCACGAAATCTATAATTAAGGAAAGAATAGTCAAAAAACGTCCCTTAAAACTTCACCAGAAATCCGACTCTTCCTGGGATTTGCGCAACCTGTGACGGGCCGTCGTGCCTGCGACGGTCCGTCCTGCAGGTCGTCGCAATGTTCAGAGAATGGATTTTCACTGAAGTCTCCGTGACGGTCCGTCACGCCTGTGACGGTCCGTTCTGCCATTCCGTCACGAAGTTCAGAGAGTCGATTTTCAGTACCCAATTTCAGATTTTCTAAGTGTTTTGAAACGAGACCCTGCGACGGTCCGTTGTGCCCTTGACGGTCCATCGTGGGGTCCGTCGCTTCTGCCAGTTTTTCCAGAATTGAAGTAAGTTGCTCAAAACGACTAAAAAGGTCGTTACATTCTTGAGGACCCTTAGGGTGCTCCTTGTGGAGTAATACCCGTACTTTTGACCCTAACCATGTACTAAGGTTTACTCTAAGCATTTTTACAAAGTTTGACCTTCATACGACTCTTCAAACCCCATATAAAACCATAAGGCACACTAGTCAACTTTCACTAGTCTCCAGACGTCGTGGTCATTCCATAATGTTTAGGATTTAATACTACCTAATCAAGTTATTTCAATTATTTTAGGTCTATAATCATCATTATTCACTACGTGAGACTCTAGTCTAGGTCATGTAACTTTCGGGGTGTTACACCAAGCTTGAGCCTGCTCGCACAAAAAAAAAAGCAGCGTCCCCAGGAAAAGAGACGCCAGTAGGAATAAAAATGTACTATAAATATAGGCAATATGCCTCATACATCCCAATTATAGCTCGAAAGTAGAATGCATAGCATGTAATGTCATGGATTTGACATGCACTTGTGTTACCTGAATCATGTTTCCAGTCTTGGCTCATTGGTACACTTATCCTCATAATGTCATAATTACTTTCATAAATACAGGTAAATATCTCATGTAACCATACACTTGTAGATTAAACTAGAACACTTAAATCAAATTCTGAAAGGTAAGTTAAACCCGAGGATATTCATTAAGAACGTAAAGTTCTTCACTTAGTATCTATATAGGTTCCTTAATAGTTTGTAAAAGAAAATATATCAGAAAAACCCTTACAATAGTAGTTTAAACATGAAATTTTCACTTAAGAGTTTTGGAGATTGACATATTATATTAAAATGTTTCAATAATATAAATTAGTGAGGAAGGACGAGTGATTTCAAATTCATATTGTTAATCCTAATCTTTTTGAGTTACTACACCTAAAGAAGAATAAGAATTTTTACAAATGGACCTATAGTAAAGACAATCAAAAAAATGACATAAAGACGCCAAATATCCTATCTAACTTAACGAGTGGAATAGAAACATAATGGAGTAGCAAAAATGCCACAACTTCAATATCGATGCCTTTCACAAAAGGTCTTTCTAGTAATAGAGTAGTAAAACAATATTTGACTATTTAGGATACAAAAATTCGTGCTCAAAGGAATACATGGCTTTGCCTTAATATACCTCAATTCTGGATATTGTTGTATCAATAGGGATTGTAGCCCTTCCTTACAATATGTAGTCTACATAAATCATGCCACACAACCCTAACACGTAGAATATTAATACATGAGGGTAAAAGGTAGCAATTGAAGAGCTCGTCAGACCATTTATAAATGTATGCTTCATTGCCTTTTATTTTCTAGATTAGAACCCAAAATTAACGACATAAAATAAAATTTTGGAGAAACTATTAACAAGTGGAGGCCAATGCAATAGTCAACAACAAACAAATAGAGTATGCTTGCACAACAATAAAAACTCGGTGTATCGCCACACCCCTCTTTTCCAACCCCAAAATAACCATAACAACGTCCTAACCACGAGTCTTCCAACCATTAAATCCATAAAAAATCATATGTAATGGAGTCCTATAATTTTTCAATATAACCATACTAAATTGAACTCACCACTTCCAATCATCATTATAACGTTCGTCCAATAAATACATTTCGAGTCATGCCTTTCTCTTAAAAATCAATAAGAGGTTAAAAGGAAAAACCTCAACTCAAACATGATGGATCTTAAACTACTTTAACATGTATTCCCAATAACAAACTGTCTCCTTAAACACAAGACATTGAACGAAGAATAAACAATTTGAAAAAATGCAATGCGAAAATAAACCAATGTTATACTAAATTATCTTGCAATTAAATAACCACCTATATTTATTCTTCTCTTACAGACTTATGACAACAACAACCACGCACAATAAATCGTTTCCAAAGTTCCAGCAACAACAACATCAGAAGATACTTCATAAACAATGAAACATCACATAACTATCAAAATACGATTTTCCACCTGTCTATTCGTGTTCTTGCTTCTGTATCATAGATATAACTTCAAATCTCTCAATAAATTAAAGGGTGAGAATTATTACCTTCAAACAGCAGCAACACCTCCTAGAAACGAGACTTCTTCACCATGAAAAATCCTTCAAATCACAACCAACGAGGAAAGAAGTAACACAATCTCTATGAATGTTCCGAGGGTGAAACCACGTTCAAATCTTGTAGATATTTTCTTGGATGATGAAGAAACCTTTAGAAAAAGTTTAGAACTGTTTTTTTCTTGTTTGGTCGAAGAAAAATGAGATAAAATGAAGAGAAATCTTATCTTATAAAGATAAACCCACTTAGGGGCGAGGGACCTACCTCCACGTGCCTGCTTGCGTAGTCTCACTTAAATCTATATATCTCTCAATTTTTAAATTGTATGGACAAATGGTGTAGTGTGCTGGTAATTATACTCGTAGTCCTTTGATTCCATATATTGGGGTCCTTTCAAAGCTTTATATATTGAGAGAAAAGCTTTGATAAACTTCATCCAAATTTCAGAAGCTTTATCAAAGAAACTTACTCTAACCTTTGTCAACTTTTATTTCCCAACTTGCTTTTCTTTAAAACTTAACTTGCGATCATTGGGCGACTGCATCACCTTAAAACATGTGCAATAAACCCCTCCGGCCGAAGACTAGTGGTAGGTGGTCCGGCGGAGCTTTCGGAAAAGGGTAGCCTTGTGTGTAAGCACATCAACTCAATATTGATATACAAACATTGACACGCAACTCAAATATTTTGCATTCTCACAAGTCACAGGGAGAAAAATTATGAACTCGAGGAGAATCTGCACAGTTCAAACATTGGTCCTAATTGAGAAAGTAAAAATAATAAAAGAAGTTGTCACACTAACAACATCCAGTCAAAATAATGTAGACTTCGTAGCTGAACATTAATTAGGTATCGATATTATCGAACATCTATTGCAATGGTTCTTTGATGAAGTAATTGATTTGATAGAAAGAATAGAAACATGCAATTAGACCATTGAACATCTATTGTAGTTTTTAATTTTTTATACAACTATTAATTGGGTTGCAGCTTCCTGGTGCCATTGAATTGGGGTGTAAACATGCGCATTTAGTACAAAACTTACATGAGCATATGTGTGTCAGTTGTGCTTGACAGACTTGGTGTGATGAGGGGAGAGTTAGCAAGCAACCTTGGCCTCTTGGAAAGAGGTTCGTTGTCCTTACTGGTCCGGCTGCAGTACAACACCTGAACTCGAAGCTACGATCATATCCGATTGGATTTATGGTCCTGTCCGACCCATTAGAAGCTAGGAGATCTTTGGTGTATTAGGTGATCTTGAAGAAGAAAGCCCAGATCTAAAACTTTAAGATTAAATTGTGAAATATTTTGATTACGTGTTGTTGGATTTTATTAGTAAAGTCTTAATGAGATTAATTATCAAATTTGAGGATGTTTGATGAAGAATTAGAGTGCTTTTATCTAAGATTTAAGCTGCAACTTTGAAACTGAAAAGTAAGTGCATTATCTTTTGCTATTGTATAGGCGATACAAAGAATATCTTTTTCATGTTGTTCTTTATTTTGTCAAAGCGTCAAAGCTAAACAATGAATCGCATACTTTAAATCTCAAGTATTGCTTTGTTCTTCATTGAAAAAAATTAAGAAGGGACAGTCTTTTAATTTTCAAAACATTATAAGTGAAACAAAAGGACTATATTATCTTTTTAGTTTTCAGATTATATTTTGCTTTCAACTGCTAACTCTTTTAGTTTCTCCAATTATTGCTCTTACAAGTTAACCACCATATTTGCATTGAATGTTATTGTTGTCTGACCAACATAATAATTTAAATAAACTTTGAGAAAACAATCTTCTCTGTAGCATACATGGGTCAAAGGCATTGTTACTTGGTATTTCTATATTGCTAACAATTTATCATTCACTGGTGTTAAAAAAGAAATTTATACACCGATAATAACAAAGAGAACCAAGAGGATCAGAAAAGTTGAACATGCCACTTTAGAGAAGCCTCCTACTATTAATTACATGGATAAGATGGTTAGATAAATATATGAGGTTGAAAATACACCACATATAAATATAATTCTCTTTTAGCTATCATGACGCTTTGATCAACATACGCATTGATTAACCCTTTCGTATCATTATTAAAAGTGTGATTCATGTAGTTGCTTTTTTCTCATTGGTCAGGCTGAATTTACTAGATCGGAGTTGCATATTATGGACCAAGACCTGTATTAGAGTTTATGACCCTCAACTTTTCCAAGGTAAGAGTCAACCATAAAAAAGAGCCCAAATGTTTTTTTTAGTTCCACTTTTACTTTTACTTTCTCAAATTCTCTATCTTAGCTTTTCTCATATTTCGAAATGGTTGTTATGATGATCAAAACTATACTTATAACATTAACAATGTATAGAGAGATCAATTTTATATGACTTAGATAACACATGAAGATTTTAGTTCCTGTTGGAGAACCTGTGTCATATGTTGTCTATTTCTTTAATTATCACAATTAGGTCTGTTTTTAATGCCTAGTAAGCTCTATTCTCCATATATAGGTTAACAAGGGTGAACATTCCGTCAAGAGTTATTGTAGATAAAAAGAACTGAGCTTATCAGTCTAGATCATGAAATTTGTCGAAAACTAAGTAATTTTCAAGGGCAATGACCTTCAATTAATAATGTAGCAAGTTCGTTTGATTATAACTTTAACGTATAATGATCTCCAAGAGCATCATCATAAAGTTTTCACAAAATGTGGTAATGCTTTAGCTAATTTTGTGTTTCTCCTTACTTTTTAATAATTCAAGCAAGTTCAATTCTTCTTAGATAATGACGGGCACTCTCTTATTACAAGATATTTAATTTTAAGTGCTTAAACCAAACTTTTATCTAATCATTGATAATTATGATTGTCACTGTTCATCTCACTTCTTATATAACACGATCTAATAATTGAAGAAAAAGTATTGTAAGTTATACTAGGAAAGGGACTAGGACCAAGTGATTACAGGGATATGAGATCGTATTAGAATATAGATCATGAACTATTTTTTATCTTCATTTACTATGTGAAAATTTTATGAAAGAAGTTGACAAAATGAGGAATAGAAGCCATAATTTGGAAACATCATCAATGTCTTTTACTTATTACTTTGGACTCCAACTGAAATGTCGTACCACCTATTAAAATAGGATATTCTCATGATCTAAATGAAGACTAAAAGAGTTGTTACATTTTTGGTGTATTATGTCTATTATAACAACACTTGCAGACTAGCAGACATCGATTCCTTATTACATTTTTGTATCATCTAGAAGTGTTGCTCAATCTCAAGCTCCTCAGTTTATTTTTTGAGTATGAATAGATGTTGCTCTTTGTTTTTGGGGCAAGCCTGTCAAACCCATCCCAAACAAGGTACACTTTGCAACAACATTTTCTGATAGAGCATTTCATTCTTCAATAATACAATAAGGGTCAAATCCCCCTCTTTTCTTTGATGACTTTCTTTTTCAAATTTTAAAATTTTTTGTTCTCATTCTTTGCTAAATGTGTGAAATAGATCAAATCCTTATGCCAACCTATGCCTTCAGTCCCTCATCCCCTACAATACATCCAAGAATAAGAGCGAGGAAACTACAAGCTACTGATACACGCCAGAATTGAGGAGAATGTATGCTCATTTTCAGCCAAAAGCATTCTAAAGTTGTCAAGGATCATTTTTTGTTGTTGTTGCTTCTGCTATTCAAACAATAGAAATGGTATTTCTTCTTTTTATTTGGTTGTAATTTTTCACTCTAAATGAACAGATTGAATTAAGCTCCTCAAAGTAAATATTTTTTTTAATGAAGATCATCCATCTCTGAAGACCTTTCTGTTCTCTTTTTATATAAGCTTATTGTATGTTCTCAATTTTGTTGGTCTATGATTTAGATAAAAAGATTGTTTGAACTTGTAACCTCAAACATTCTTTGTCATTATCTTGAACTTAATTATGATTTGTTGAAAATCTAAGTCAAGTATAATATTTTGATAAAAGTAATGAAAAAAGAATAAAGTTTGGCTTATGGATATATTACTTTGCACCTACATGCATATTGCGATTATTGTTGTGAAAAATTCAGTGTGTGACAACTTAAAGATGTACAAGTTCCAGTAGGGCAGTCACACAAAAAAGGCGTGTGTGTGTAGATGAAGTTGATCAAAATGGGATGATTTACCAGAGATAACAACATATAGTTGACACAGTTCAACTCAGGATATCTGTTTCTGGTGGTATTCCTTTCTTTTGGATATGTAATATGTTTAAATTAAGGCTTAAGTCTTACACATACCTTTAAAGTCGTCCTAATATTTTATTTAGTTACTCCAATTCAATCTTTTTTCCTATTGAACACTTATATTACGATAAATTTGTACCTATTAGACATTTTTTGCTTACATGATACTATGTGTGTAGTACACACCTAAAAAGCGTGGAAGACATCATTAGTTAATAAAACGATTTTTTTAGAAAAAAAATTAAAAAGTAATATCTCCTCTTCTTCTTTGACTCAACTTAACCGCCATTGCTACCAACTTTTCTCAATCACCATTCTTTCTCCGGTCATTTGTCAAGCCATCGTTATTTTCCCCTTCTTTCACCACCCACCACCGACATCACAAATATTTAAATATATTGTGGTAAGAAATAGAATCAAAAATAATTTTGAGGAAACTCCATTTTTTCCGACGAATCTGAAATTATTTTTTTCAAAATCGTTAAGAAATTTAAATCCTAAATAACCACAACATAGAAGAAAAAAGTATCAACAAATATAAATTAATATTTAAGAAAGTAGTGAGATTAGGAGAAATACCAATTACAATAATGAGTAAGATTCAAGGAGAAGGATATGTAGATGGATGGAAAACAAATTCATATAATTTTGAATTGAAAGGAAAAAGATTCAAATCCAAAATAACTATCAAAATGCTTCGATTTTGTGTCTGTGCTAAGGAAAATGGTGAACGGATGTTGGGGAAGGGATGGGATGGGATGTTATGGGAAGAAGAAGAAAAGGGGAAAGAATTTTTTTTAATTATTTTTTTTAGTGAAAACATAATTTTTTTTAATTTATGTTTAAGTGTTTTAATGGGCCCAATGCCACATGTCTCTTTTTTATTAGCTATTATTTCACGTCAGCAACGAGTGTAGGACATTCTATCTTTACTTTTAGTTAATTGTCAAAATATGTTCAATAGATATTTTTTAAGATAAAAAAAACTGTTCAATTGAAACAAGCATAAGAATAGATGTCTTAATAAAATATGTGAACACCTTTAGGTGGCTATAGATAACTTAAGCCATAAATAAAGATGTTTTTGATGCAAAATTTAAGCACATGTTCAACATACATTTGCATCAAATAGTATTAAATGTTCATAGCTGTCTTTGAACTTTTGAATTTGTGTGTGGGCATTATAAAGTAAAATATTGGGCCCATGTTGTATGTTGGCACTAAACAGTAAAATATTGGAGCACGAGCCATTCCCACAAAGATCAAGTTTCATAGGTGTTGATCTCCCATTGTTTACGGCAACATTAAACACATTAGAAGATAGCAGGGATTCAGATCTATGAGGGATAAAGTGCTGATCATCCTCACTCACTGTTATTCTAGAGTTTAAAATACTAAGATTATCAAATTTAATTAGATAATTATGGAATAGCATATTTATTTTCCTAGTAACATATCCTCTAAGATAATCATTTCCTAGAGAGTCTTCAGACCATGGTGGAGGTGTCATCAAAAACTGTATATCATTTGTTGTAGCTCTTCGACATCCTTCTGTTGCTAAAGTATGAGCTACTACATTTCCTTCTCAAAAATTATGCGGATCTGGGGATTCCCCATTTTCTTCAGTACAAACCTACAATCATTAACAATGTTAACAAAAAGTGGGGAAGGATGGTTTAGTTGCATGATCACCTCAGTCTCATCTGTTTCAACTTCAATAATATTTAGGTTATCAATTCTAGCCACCTCAAGACCTTGAAGGAAAGCTTGGAGTTCCATATAGGTATGATTGATGCCTTTACTTTATTTTTTATAGAAGAGTGCAATCCATTTTCCCTGATAATCACAGAACACCCCCCCAATACCATTAAGTCGATGATCGTTATTATCGGAACCATCTAAAGTAAGTTTGATTCCTCCCATTAAAAGAGGAAACCATCTGACCATAACATCAGAATGCTTATTTTCACAACCTATAGTGTGAGTAGTATATTTAAATTCCAGAATACAGGCTATAAGGTGATGAATGCTGATGGCTCTGACATTACTATTAAAAATGTTATGCTTCCTGTTAAGCCAAATATGCCAAAGCGCAAATAAATAAAAGAAATCACAGGACAAAAGGTGATTTTCAAATATATAATTTAATGATTTGAATCTTTCAGCAAAAACTCGATAAAAAATGGGATATTAATGAAAAATTCCGAACAAAAAGTGAGAAAAACCGGGCATTTGAAGAAAATATGGTAAATATTTTCTTCTTCTTGATTACAATTATTGCATATTGACGAAGAAATAATGTTATGTCTATGCAAAAATGAATTTGAGGGGAGGCGATTATGAGAGCAAACCAGAGAATGAATCTGTTTTTTATAAAAGTTGGTGTTTCCCAGATCCATTTACAATTAGTATGAGATGAAGGGGGGGGGGTGATGGAATATATGCCTTCACTTAACAAAGTAATGGACCAGGTCGCTTACTACACTATTGAATAAAATCAGAAAGTTAAATGTAGTAAAATCAACACAATGATTTTACGTGGAAACCTCCTTGCTTAAGGGAGTAAAACCACGACCTGTCTCACAGGATTTTCAATCATTTTCACTAATCTTCAAAAGCAAAAGTAAAACACGATAACAACAAATGTGAGAAGAAGTTTTTAATCTCACGTTTAAGCAATAGTCTCTATTGCTTAACAAGCCTAAGTAGAAATGAATCTACCCACTAAGCTATCCCACTTAAATAACTTAGAATTTCAACACTACCCACTGATTCCTTTATAGTTTCAGGAATAGTTTACAATATAAGAACAAGAGAATATATTCCTAAACAGCTACACTAAAAGCTCCAGAGATTTGTGTTGTTCTTGGAATGATTCTGCCTTTGCTTGGTAGTAGCCTTTGCAAGAGTTCTTGAAAAATTTCTTATCAAGTTGCAAAAACTGCCAAAGATGTTTAGGAAAGTGCATTCTATATGGACAAGTCACTTTCCTTAAACTCTTTGCCATTGGTTGGAGAAGTCTCACATTCTGACGCCATCGGGAAGTTTGCACCTACTTTCTGTATCGTCTCCAGCTGGCAGTCAACAGGCTCGTCAGCATAAGAGCCTGGTACCTCTACAAGGTACCTGGGTTTGTTTCATCTTCAACACTCAAGTAAGAAACCTGGTACCTTTACAAGGTCCCTAAATTTATCAAATCATCAAAATTACAAATAACATTTTCCCCCTTTTTGATGATGACAAGCAATGTACTAAGATCTTCTTTAACTTTGTTCCCCCTTGCTATATTCCCCCTCATTGTATTTCCCCACATGCATATTTCCCCTCACTGTATTCCCCCATGAATAATCATTTAGCTACTTACAATTTTACTTCCCTCTTTTGGCATCATAAAAAAGATATGCAGTAAACCAGTGATGTCAACAAAACGACTGAACAAGATCAAAGCTAAAAAGCAATCAATTAGTAAGGGAAAAACATTCATAAAAGAGGATAAGCAGAACAACAGAGGAATAAGTTAACCAGCATGCCATCATAACATTAAAACATTAAAATCAAACTGAATATCCATCAACACAAATATAAGCCACACAAAAAACATCAACAGATGGGAGGGTTGTTTAACAGGCTAGGAAGAGGGGGGAGGATGAGAGAGGGACTGGATGATGTGAGTGAGTCTTGCATTGGCAGCATCATTATCTCTAATAGCCTTTTTCTGCAATGCAGTGAACTTTTCCTTCAACTCTGCATTCTCTCTCTCCAGAGCTTGTACCACTGAAGAACCAGGTCCCTCATGCTGTGCAGTAAGCAGTTCTGCTTTGAGTATTTAAATCTCGGCCTCTTTACCACTTAAGCGCACAGTGAGCTCCTCAACCTCGTGCTTAAGTTGATCCTGATCTTCAATAAGTTGAGCCATGTTGCTCTTTGGATTGCCTCTTCTTTAAACGCACTCGCACTCAACCAAGGTACTCTCATAGATAGTCTGTTTAACCGTCGTAACCTTTCCAACACTGAGAGGAATTCGAAAATGTTTGAATACTTCTGTGAGGAAGTATCCGTAGCCCATTCCATGATTACCTTTCCTCTCGATGACGGTTTTGTAGATATGTTCAAGCATTAGACCTGGGATATTCAACACTTCGAAACTACACAACATCTCCATTACAAATAAGTCAGCAGCAGTTGCTACTGTCCTCTTTTCAGTGCGAGGAAGGAGAACTTTGTTGATGAACTCAAAGACCAACTGGAACTCTTCATGATTTTCTTATAAATCCCAGCAACCTTTGTTGTGGGTTTCTTAGAAATCACAGAAGCAAACTCAGAAGAGCAAGTTCTGCCCAGTACAGACCCGGTCCCCTCTCTTGGCACCCGGAGAATTTTGTTGAACACACCTTCATCTAGATGTATAGCAATGTCATTAACCCGTGTGAGGATGCTACCATCTTCTTTGAATTGAACATTATAGTAAAATTCGCGAACTTCTTCTTCATGGAGGATGGGGGATTTTCTGTTGAACAAGTGTAGCCAAGATAGGATCTCTATCATATCGTGAAGAGAGTCCATGTCGGGAAGAGTTATTATTCCCATATCAAAAACTCTTCCTGCCAAGACGGCTTCCTTTCTGAGGCTGTCAATAACTTCCTGCATGTTGACACTCTCCTCTCTCTTGGCTTGGGAACCAGTTCCATGTGACCTCTTCCTTTTTCCCTCAGAACTCTTCTTTTTCGACTTTGTGTTTTCAACCTTCTTTGAAACCTTTCCCTTTCTCTTCTCTGAGCTTTTCTTCTTAGTTTTCTTTTCCTCTTCCTCAGCAGACAACTTAACAACATTAGTCTCAGGCGTTTATGAAATTTGATACCTTGAAGGTTCTGGCACTTCTAACTGCAGCAGTAGAACGTGCACTGGCTTTCAAGGCATCAGCCATCAACTTTTGAGTAGCAGACCTAGTGGTAGATCTTCTCCTAGGGGCCTCTTCAACCTCTTCGACAACCTTCTCCTTCCCTTTTCTAGATTTTTCACCTTCTCTTCGCTCAACCTTCCATTTTAAAGGTTCCTCCTTACTTTCAGAGTCAGAGGAGGAGGAAGAAGGGTACCTTTCTATATCAGGAGTTTTATCAAAAATGGGTTGAGTGTTTCTTACCTCTTCCCTGTGTAAAACTTTAGTTTGCTCCGCCAGTGCTTCTTTCCTCTTCATAGCTATACTCTCAATCACCAACTCTTCACTTGCTGCCAATATATTGGACTCAGATGCCTTATGCTTGGGTAGATCTCCTTCAAAGAGATTGTCAGGCAGCATATCTTGGAACGGACCAGGTCCAGTAGGCAAGCATGAGCTGTTTAGATCTATGGCATAGAAAGGGTTGCCGGAGGTGTCTTATTGAGAACTACAAGGGGGATTGGGTCTGGCCTGTATAGGAGACGGAGAATAGAAGGCAAGTGGCTCTATTTCGCTAAGAGCATCTAGCATCTATTTGGAGGAAGAGGAGGGAGAAGACATGTTTGACACACAAAAAATGGCTTTTGGAACAGAGAGAGGAAGAAGAAGAAACAAAGTTTGCCTTTTTAATTTGCTTAAACCCTTCGTGAAATAAGAAGAATGTTAAAGGACAATGTGGATTTTAAAAAGAAGTAAATAGGGTTTTTCAAAGCCGTGAAAAGGTTTCAGATCCGTGATTGGATGTGTCGTTTGAGAGAGAAACCATAGGACTAACGGTCAGAGTGACCGATGACTAACACATGTCATTATCAATGGTCATATTCTTTAGTTTCAAATTAATGTAGAAATGCTAACCTGGACATGCACTAGGTACCATAGCACAGTTACAACCTCATTCCTCAGTTGTTCTTGTCATTTTTCTTGCTAAGCAGGTCCTTCCTGAAAGTATACCTACAAAAGGTACAAAAAGGATCTTTATTCAGATATTTAAATATTCATACAAAGGATACCTGCACTACAATTTTAGCCATCAAGGGAGTTCAACTGTTGGAAGCTAAGAACATCACTTAGAGATCAACATGCCCAACTTCAACCAACTTATTTCAAATTGATCTTTGTTGAGAGCCTTGGTGAAAATATCTGCAATTTTCTCCTCCATTGGATAATATGTGAGCACAATATTTCCCTTATCAACATTATCTCTCAAAAATTGATGTCTAACATCAATAAGTTTTGTTCTCTTATAATGGACTGGATTCTTTCCCATACTAACATCACTAGTATTGTCACATATAAGAGGAATTGCATTGATGTGAATCCCGAAATCTTCCAAGTGTTGTCTGATCCACAACAACTGAGAATAGCAGGCTGCAGCAGCAACATACTCAGCTTCAGCAGTTGAAAGAGACATAGAGTGCTGCTTCTTGGTTCCCCAAGAGATGAGTGATGATCCAAGGAGATGAGTCATTCCAGAGGTGCTCTTCCTGTCAACTTGATAACCAGCAAAATCAGCATCTGCAAAATCAACCAGGTCAAAAGTGTCACCTGCTGGATAGAAGAGAACCAGGTCCCCTGTTTTCTTCAAGTATCTAGATTACGTTTTGCAGTCTTCAAGTGTGAATCACGGGGGCATGCTTTAAACCTAGCACACATTTCGACACTATAAACAATATTAGGACTGCTAGCAGTCAGATACAACAAGGATCCAATGATTCCTCTGTACATTGTTTGATTCACAAGAGTATCAAATTCCTCTACTACAAGCTTGGATTTTGTTCCCATAGGAGTATCAATAGGTTTAGAGACAAACATATTGAATTTCTTCAGCAGCTCCTTAATGTACTTCTCTTGACAAATTGAAATCCCATTTGATGATTGCTTGATTTGAAGACCAAGGAAGAATGTCAATTCACCCATCATGCTCATTTCAAATTCATTTCCCATTAATGCTTAGAATTCTTCACACAAATGTTCTGAAGTAGCTCCAAAAATTATGTCATCTACATACACTTGAATGATAAGCAATTCTTGTTCTCTTTTTAATAAGAACAAAGTATTGTCTATCTTGCCTCTTTTGAAACCATTCTTCAATATAAACTTTGACAGCCTTTCATTCCATGCTCTTGGAGCCTGCTTCAGACCATACAGGGCCTTATTCAATCTAACCACATGATCTGGTAGCTCACAGAAGTGTAAGAATTCAGCAGCTATACAATACAAAATCAGCAACCCATGGTTTAAAATACATCAAAAAATAGAGCAGAAAAAGATTAAAACGCAATAATGATTCAACCTCAAAATGAGGTATCCAACCATAGCAGTCAACCTCATCAACGGCAACAATTAATTCTCATCAAAGACACGGATAACAACAGGGCAGACACATTACCTCTACTTTCTTCTATTCCTGTTTCCAGTAGTTCATGATTTGTTAAATTAATTTTACAATTTATCAATGACATTGATGATTACTATAATTTAAAGCAGGTGTGGGGGATAAACAACCATTGATCCATTTCCACCTTTGACCAGTTTAACACTATAAAGACCCCAAGTAGGCATGTACACAATCATACAACCATCAGTAACTGAAGATTAGTTTATGCTACAACTCCCTGTAGCTGACTCATCTGCATACACTCGAAACATTGTGTGCTTCCCAGGTACATCAAAACCATAGAAGTGGATGAGTTTGGTAAAAGATATGTACAATAAAACAAATAATAAAAACTTCACCTAGTGAATAGTTTTTACTTTCTTTTCTCTAGAGGTGTGAAAACAAGAATTCATTTAGTGGTATGTCTATGTCGAGCATCTCAAACGAATAGTGGAATAAACATTATTAGAATGTGAAAGAACAACATCTCTTGATATAAGGTATTCAAGCAAAATATTATGGACAGTTTGACGTAGCTTAGCATGTTAAAACTGCCTCTATACGTTCTATAGAGCAGATGAAGGAGACACGATTTTAATTGGTAATAAAATATTGCTCATTTTTAAATCCAGCAAGTGTTAAAAATTAAAAATAAATTATAAGGCATCTTTGTAATCCCCTCTATTTTAATACTCTCATTTATTAAATGTACGTCTAAGATTGTATAAGAATGTCCCAAACCAACTACAAGGATTTCTTATGTAATTTTCTTTATAATAATAACAACCTATTAAGTTTAATCTCATAATCCAAAGCGCAAATACAGGAGAACGCACGAGAGAAATGTACTTTGAAACTGGAAAGTGAGCTGTATATTGGATTGAAATTGTCATGTAGAAGAGTGTTTATAAAGCTGAATAAAATTACCTACTCATTGTCCATACCAGTGGCTTTCCGTTAGCTCTTAGTTGAGTTGATAGTTTACTGCATCACGCTACAATTTGCTTCCACGGTTAGCAAATCTGTTGTTACGAATAGCGAAATAGAAGAGGAAAAGAGTCAATGATCTGAAGAGAAAGCTTACCAAATTCAATACCAAGACTAAAGATTTCAAGTCATACTATCCATACAGGCTGTAAGCAACTTAATAAGTAGAATCTCTTCTATTTTTTTCTAGCCTCATGATTCCTTTTACATAGATCATTCTTTCTAGCTGGACCTAAATTCATATTGCAGACATCTATGGTCATACTATGTATTATAGGTTTTGTTTGACACACAATTGTCAACGTTTCTTAGCTGTTATAAGCATGACATAATCGAAAGAAATAAACGAAGCAACTAAAAATTATAAGGCCAAATCTGTACATACATACGTAAGACTCACCACTCCTTTGATTAAACTCATTTAATATAAACCTAAAACACAACCATTTCAATAATCAACACACCAACAGAAATAACACAGAAGACAAATTAATTTTCTTATGAGGAGGTTTCATCAATCACTAAATATCATACAATAAGCATTAAGAGTTTGTTGATTACTATTATCTGTTTAAGTATATATCAAGTGAGCTATAGCAAAACTTACTAAAAGAAGGATAAAATTATAGAGAAGCATATATATAGCCTGTTAAGATAAAGAGAAACCATTAGCTACTATTCAAGCTTACAACCTGAGCAATTTAATACAAAGTAGACAAAAAATTGATATTGTAATCATCACAAAAAAAATTTACTGTAATGAAAAAACAGAGTAGGCAAATATAATGCATAATAATACGACAAATTGACTTATATCTGTGGCTGAATAATTTTTCTAACTTTTCATCTATTTTGATGAAGTTTGTCATTTTTTATAAGACACTTGCAGAAGTTGAGCTATTTAAATAAGAGTTTCTGTGAATTGTCCTGTATGACCTAAATTTCAAAGTTTAAATGCCAGCTTTTGATGTGATGTACAGGAGTTGAGGCAAAGAGTCTTTTCCGAGGTAAACAATATTAAAATGTAACTAAAACTGTCATGCACATATGTAGCCTCTATAGAGAAACAATCTGTATGCAATCTAATGAATGACTAATGAATAAATTCAAAAAAACGAAAAGATTGTAGGGGTGGAGAACTTTATGATCCATGAGAAAGATGAAATTATATTGCAAGATCATATGCATATCCTATATGGTCTTTTGTTTTTATCTTGCTTCGAATGTTATTTCAAATGAAATGTTACTATGATTCGCGGGAATAGTAAGACAATAAAAAAGATTTTCCCATTCAATATCATTTGGCAATGCTGATGATGAATCATGGAAGTAACTTCACGGTTGAACAGTATGTCAGGCTTTGTTGTTAAGACATAGTGCCAGTTCATTACTTTATCCTCTCCTCGGGTTCAGTGCAAAATGTACAGAGGTTGGTGATACAAAAAAATCTTAAACTATAAATCAATTTTAATGTATAAAAAAACTCTAAAATGAAGTTACTGCTACTTTTAAATTGTTCACATAAATATATTGTGTCAACAACAATGTCATACCAAGTAAATAATATAATGAAAACACACATGACCAGTACAATCACAAAATCGATGAATTAGAGTAACCCCACTTTCAGCAGCCAATAACTTATCATAATAAGCATCAACATCATTCCCAAACACAAAAAGAAGACCCATCCCAGTTATTACAACACGCTTCTCGGGGTCTTTTTCCCTTGTTGGGGCTGAAACTGTAGTGGATGAAACTGAGATAAAAGGGGTTCTTTTGGGTCTCACTGGCTTTTTTATTGGTGAATTGGGGTATGGTTTTGAGAAATTGGTCGACCGGAGATGGCCGGAGAGATGAAGATTGGATAGCTTGCATGGTTACCGACGGAGAAGGAAAGATGTCGTTGGTGGACTTTCGGTGACAACAATGTGGATGCATGGGAAAGGCTTAAAAACTACTGACAAATGTTCTATGAAATCACAATATATATATATATATATATATATATATCTCCCTTATTTAGAAGAGGGAGTATAAAATTGTCTGATTTTCATCACATTAACACTTTTAAGTGTAAAAATTGAAACTTTAGGAACTCAAACAAAGAAATAGCAAACAAAAATACCTGCAATAGGAAGGAAAAATGTTTAAAGTTTTGAATGTGCAGAGTAATAAGAAAGAACTATGGTTGAATCTGACGTACCTTGTTAAAAATTAGGTGCATGCATCTTTTGTGCAGCATCGAAATTTACGTTGCTGCAGAAACTTTTTGGGAAAGCAGTTCGAACAACAGAATATCTGTACATAGTAAGCAGAATGGGCAAATACTTCCCTCTGTAAATTGAAGGTTTAGTGACATACTATGCTAGCCATGATCTTGTGTAGTTACTTATAAAAATTATAGGGTAGCTGCACAATTTTAACTCTTATTATAAGTTAAAACGCATATTTTAGGAAATAAACGATGATAGAAAAATTAAATCATAGGACAGTAGGACCAATTGAGTAACAGAATTGTAGGCATTTAAAAAATGGAAGCAAGCAATATAACAACAAAAATTAAAAAAAGAGGTGATGCATTTCTTGTACAAACAATGTATGTCAAGAGTTGATTAAAAATTGTGGGACTTCTCTCAACTCAGGTATACACATATCTTTCATATTGCGTAGGTAATTCAAAAGAAGCTTGAAGTTGTTAAAAGCATGTAGAAAATGAGTGAAATTATTTTAAACGCACCAGAAAAAACATCAATAAGAGACTGATAAAGCGAAAATAATTATAGAAAATGGAAGGCCAACACTTGACAAAGTCTATAATGTTGAACAACCTTGATAACAGTACTCACAACGATACAGAAAAAATCCTGAAAAGAGCAATCGAAATTACCAGTTTGGTTTAGACAATTATAAGGGGTTTTAATATCAAAGATCTAAAAAACCTTTACTATAATTTCAGAGAGATCCTTGATTGGTCTTTAAAATCTAATTGAGCAAGCGCAATCAGTGATCGATAATTCTACCTAAAATTGGATGCAAGTATTACCTCCCTCTTTGATGCACACAGAGGGCACTTCAGGTGTTCAGTAGACCGTTCTTTCAAACTGCTCTGCAGGTACTTCTTTATGCCCATTCTTCTGATTTGTAAATGTTATATTTGCTTGCATAATTCAAGAACCTCCCCATAATAGATTGCAAAATTTATTTCACTGTTGTGATCGGAAGATGCTCTCCACAAACTCAATTGTGCTGCTTTATATTGATCTGAATTAAATCTAAATCGATGCACATATCTACTACAATTAGAATTTCAAGTGATCTAACAAAAAGTGACATACTGAATTTCCAACACGGTAATTAAAACATAACTTTTCAGCTCTAATGTCACATGTTGTTATTTAACTCATAAGGTCATAGCGCAGAAGGACCATTAAATGAAAGTCGAATTAGCAACATGTTTACAGATGTAGTTGGAATCTCAGTCATTGGGCGACTACAACACCTTAAAACATTCTTTTTAGCATAAAAAACACTCTTTATATTATCCCCAAGCGTACAGGTAACTTAAACATTCCGAATGAACGGGGTGATAGAATCGACATTCTTTAACTCAAACTTGTGTAAGGACATCGTTAACCCATAATGGTGGTCTAATTGTTTTATTTTTATTAACCATTTGCGAAATAATTCTCCTTACGTGATACACCAAGTTGTATAAAACTCATACACTAATGTAATACTATGCCTATCATGTGAAAGAATCACGGGGTCGTACAATCTTCTACACCAAAGCAAAATTAAAAAGCTTCAATTTTGTTCCCCACCAAAACCCTAGGACTCCCCATTTGCACTCCCAAACTCCACCACTGACGATCAACTTTCATCCGCCATCGTGCCACCATTAAAGCACCGGAGAAGGTACTGAATCTTGGAGTTTGAGCCGCATCTAAACTTCCACCATCGTCATCAATGCCCATATGATCAAGTTGAGGAGTAGAAAGACTTTGATGTACTATTCAATGAAATTTCTAGTAATGCCAAAAATGTGACTATTATATTTAGATTTTAAGAAATTATTTACAATCATGGTCAATGAATTATCTCTTCTCCTCAACCACAATCGTAACTTTTATAAAAGAAAATTATAGTGGAGGTCAAAGAATTTTACATAGTATTCAACTCGAGCATTTGTTGGTGCGAAATTTCACGACATAATAACTGTTTATAGTGGAGTATCATAAATTATTTTTTAAAAGCTATATTTAACGAAAAATCATCTGGCATTTCTAACAAAAATTCATATGGGTCAGTTTGTATTAATTGAGGATTACAATGGGTTTATGAAATTGCATTTGCTAACAAAAAAACATGCGGGTCTGTTTATAATGGAATTGAGAATCAAAAGGGTGAATATATGAGTAAACAGTTTTGGATTATAATTTGTGCTGGTTTCAATAAATTCATGTGGGTTTTGGGTAGAAGTTATTAGATTGTGATACGTGTCCCCGCGTTCGTAGAAAGATTATATATGTCCCAATTTTAGAAGGTAAGGATATCACTGTCTCAAAAGTATAACAAACGACACATAGATATCATTTACGATAATTTAGGGTATATTTTTCCTTTCCCATACTTTTAGTTTTAATGTTATATATTAGTTATACACTATATTGTGTATTTAGAAGTATATTACTAATATAATAAATTTCTAGGTGTTAGTACTGCAAAGGAAATCAATACATGCCTTAGCATGGTTAAAGAGTCAATCACCCCTCAATAACACTTTTACATCCTTTAGCCATAATTGTGATATGTGGAGGATATTTTTGTAAACAAATATTTTCAGACAATGCATATTATTTTTAATACAAAAAATATAACAATTCATAATAAATGATTTATACATAAATATTGCAAGCATAACTAATGCAGTTATTACTAATACAATCTATTGAATATGTTTATACATCCTACCAAATGACCCCATATTGTTTAATAAATATTTCACGTGATTTTTTTATTTATTTACGACATGTATTTTTTAAGGATATGATCTTTGAATGAGAAAGTCTAATCAGGTTGGTAGTTTATACATCTGGACTTTAAAGCAAAGTTTCTTATTAGTGTGATTTTTTATTGTTAACCTATTATTCACGTCCATGGGTTGCTTGGAAACCCACATTTCTTTTATACTTTTATTCTACAACCTTCTTTTTCATTCTTTTCTTTTTTTTCTTTTATCTTTCTTTTGTTTTCTACGGAGGGTTTGCATTCCTTTGCAGCACCATGGTTTAAGGGAGAATTTTCTTGCACTTCTTGACTTTCCATTTTTCTTTTCACCATACCCCCAACTTTTGTCTTAAGTTGGGTATTCACTAAACCACAAGTCAAGAGGATTATGGGTAGTGGATGAATACAAGTCTAGGTTCTAACAAGTTTCGTCCAAAGAAAGGTAAAGTTCAAGGGGTGTTCAAGAGAGGTTCACACACTCACAGGGTGGGTCAAAAGAGAGGTATATGTCAAATTGTCTCACACTCTTCAAAAGATCCTAAGATCATTTCAAGAGAAAAAATTACTTAATTGAATAGAATAAAGGGGAAAATTCTTGGTTTATTCATGCATGGTTCATAGAAAGCTTATAATATTAGGAATCGACACTTAAAGTCAAACAAGACTACGCACTTTCGCTAGTGTGCAACGGTAATCACAAGAGAATCAAATTGATACATGGATAATCACAACAGTATGCAAAGAGTTCACATATTTTTATGCAACTTCATTTGGTTTCGTCGTAGCCACATTCATGTTTGATCAATTTAAAGAACTATTCAAGTCATCGATATTGATCGAAACTGAGATATAAATTTACACGAGAACAACAATTTCAACACAAGTGTTGGAAAAAACTTTTGAAAAATAAGTTTTTGGGAGGATCAAAATTGTTTGCAATTTAACCAAAAGATGAGTCATAATCTCAAACAATCGCACAAGCAGTATAAAGCACAATTTAAAACAAACAACCTAAATATATGCACAAAAAGACAAGTATTGATAAACACACCGAAGTGAGCCTCACTCTACCAAAATCATAGTGATTTTTACTCATATAAATAACAATAATCCAGACATGATATTAACGGAAGGTAGAGATAGGGCTGGAGAATCATCCCTTTAAAGAAGCTACTTTGAGTTAGAGTCCATTAAAAAATGTAGCATTAGGTTCAAGGTGAGGTGGGAACATTAGGCAAATTTCCAAGTGATTCAGCAAGGTCTTATACAACTTCTCTCAGCAACCAAATGCGCCTATCTTCAACCCACATTCTCTAATGATTCACCAACCACTTTTTGTCTGTTGTCCTGCAACTTATCCAGCATGTTCCCATTAGGCAACAACATTTGACTTTTGAGTCGTTTCACGGATCGCCAAACAATGTATTACTTAACGGACTTTTACAAAACTTTTAACCAAATCTGGATGTTCAAACAACAATAACCATCAGGTTTACTGGTATGGTGGGCGATTCGCTAAAGCGTTCTTGAGCTTGCAAAGTTTTATAAACTCCAGATTTCCAAAATATCTTGAGTCAAATGACTGAATAGAATTTATCGCCAGCTTCTTCAGCGACTTGCCAAAAAGATCTATTGCGCACCATTTTGAACCTTTAGAGCACCTTCCACACTTTTATATGGAAAACTAACACACTATTATTATAACGATACACAAAATAAAAGATAATAAGGTGTTTTGGGTTTCCTCCCAAACATTTTCCTGAGTTAATGTCGCCGCACGATTGGTACGCTCAAACTTACTTCTCAAATAAGAAGTAAAGTGGTCGTGTCAAGTAAATAACTCAAATAGTGAGGTTAGGATCGTTCCCACGAGGAAAATAATCTAGACTTAACTTCAACCCGTTATTACTATTGTTTGGTCAATGACTTTCTTGGAAAGTAAAAACAATAAAAGGGGGGTTTCTATTTCTAAATGAAAGAAATAACTAACGCAATTAAAAAAGACACTTAATAGCTTTGAATGTTGGATTTTAATCAATTAATCAAAGTAACTAGGGTTTAGGTGTTCCCCACAAGTTCATAACTTGATAATTCTAAGTATAACAATTCGTTCCTAGTATCTTGCATGCAAAGTGATAAGTTATGTATTTCTAAATCCTTGGTCCGGCATCTAGAAAATCTCACTCTGCACTTTGGTCCGGCTACGTGTGTTGCTATCCTAACCCTTATCATTACCTCATATTAAGCATCGTATTCGATATTTCACTAAGTTATTACCTCGTACCAATCAATACTAGCCTATTAAATAGTATACACTAAATCTATGTTAATAATTCTTTTCCTATTATCTACCTCCTTGGTCCGGTAAGTAGCATTAAGGCGAGTTCTAACGTTGTCCATCCGTTAAAAAGACTCCTAAGCGAAAGAATTATTAATACATGCAAGACACCATTATAGAATTGTTATTTTAGTTAGGTTTGATTTCATTATTTGCCTATGTTTCCCACAACCCTAGTTATGGAGTTTAGTTACTCATTGTCATAATCACAATATTCAAATATATTAAATAAGAATTCATGTGCTTAGTTCAATGACAAAGACTAAAATCCGAAAGTTTGCTTGATTAATCACCAAAAATCACTTGCAAGAATCTCAACGTAATCAATAATCTCACAAAAAGTTTAATGATAATCAAAAGTCTAATAATACAATGTTTACTAATACGGTGTCTAACAATCTCACAGTCTAATAATGATCTAGAGTCTAACAATCATCCAGAGTCTAACCCCAAAAATGAGTTTTTTCGAACTATTTATAGAAAATAAATATCTAATTAAACAAGGACTCTATTTGCTGGAAATCTGCCAAAACGCCGCTGGGTCAACAGACCTTGCGAGGGATCGTCGTAGTCACGACGGATCGTCATGGACTCCGTCATACCATACTTATGCAATTTCTTCTGCTGCTCTCTTCATTACCCTTGACGACAAGTATGACGGACCGTCATAGGCACAACATTCCATCGAGGGTCTTCGTTCCAAAAAACTTCAACTCTTGGAATATGGGTACCGGGATTGCTTCTCTGAACTTCATGACGAACCTGCAGGACGGACCGTCATTGACACGAAAAACCGTCACAAGCTTCGTAACCCCACACTTGGTCAGACTTCCCCATCTTCCTTCAGCAGCTGCACTACGCTGCCACCTACGGACCGTCACAAGCTCCGTAAGTGGTCTCTTCTGCATTTCTCCGCTTAAAATCTCCGCATTCATCTTTGGACAGATTTCCTGCAAAATAAAGAGAAACTTATATAAACATTAGCATAAAAATGCTTTTGGACACACTAAACATAAGGAAAAAGTATGAATAATACCGTGAAACCACGGTATGCAAACACCCTCAACTTAAATTTGTTGTTTGTCCTCAAGCGACGCACTATGACTCAATACAAAATCTTTGTACAATAGTATCCATGTTTTATCCTTTGCAATCATTTGGCTATCAATCCCGATTAATCTCATCAAATCTATGCATGTTATCACTATTAGGCTTGAATTATATGGGATCAGAACATGACACAGACTCACCATGCACTAACACCTATCCTCTTCAATTTCTCACCGAGGTGCTAACAATTCCGGTATTGCAACTAGTGTCCTCACTTTAAAACAAAATCCTCATTTTTCATACAATGATTTTGGTTTGAGTATAAGAATTACTTTTCAAAACTCGCTCTCAAAACAAAGTCACACTCTTCCATACCTATTGCCATAAGCTTGCCCTTGTTTTCACTGCCTTAAGTTCGCTATACAACCCTTAGGATCACGATAGGACTTTTTTAGCTAGTAACGGAGGCTCAGGGTCAGGTAGGGTATATTTAGGTATACTTTAGTGACTTTTTTCCCTCCTTGACATATCGGCTAAACCTTCCACTTTCTATCATTTTATTTCGCCCAGTTTCTCATATTTTTTCACCTTGCTATTTTCTCTTCTTTCTTCATTTGTGTAAGTGACTCTCTTCTTTTCTTGCTTGTATTTCTTGTCTATTTTTCTTTTTCTTCAATTTTCTTTCAACTAATGCTTGAGTCACTTTTCTTTTGTTCTTTCTCTCTTTTGTTCTTTCAACCCCACTTTCAAGAGCATTCCTCATAATAGCCACCCTCAACTCATGGCTTTGCCATGACTCAAGGTACACAATACCCAAAGTTGGCTCAGGGCCATAGCAAAGGTTGTTTACTGCATTAGACACCCTCAACTTATGCTTTTGGCATAAGTTGAGGTGCACATGTCCAAGGAAGGACAAGGGCCAACACATTGTTCCCAAGAAAGATAAGTTGGGGTGAAAAAGAAAGGTCTAATTTAAGCTCAAATCATTTGGATCAAAGAAGGATAAATTTTATTTGGTTTCTTTTATTTAGTCTAGAAATGGGACATCTTGAATAAGGGCCTATGTTCCTTTCCTAATTTTCTATTTCAACTTACTTTTAGCAGGACTAACCAGGCAAATTCTAGCTCAGTACCAATAGTGGACTATTCAAATCTTCCTCACACTCACTTGACATCTCATTACTATACCAGATGAAGAGACACCTAGTTCGAATTTTAGACTTAGGGTAATGCAATGGTGTACCTCTATGTCATGCTTAGAGTTACACATTTATCAGTTACTATGCCTAGTCATGCATCATTTTCTAATTTATCAGGATATCATTTAGCCATCATTCTCTAGAATTAAACTATGTACAAAAGATATAGACATGTCGGTTCATCAAAAAAAGTAATCAGTCTTTTGGGGAAAAAGAACACATGCAAGAAAACCCCAAAAGAGGATAGTGAATTGGGCTACTAAGAATTCACTCTAACACTCACTTTCCATTTACACCAACCCCAATAAAAAAACATGCAATTGTCCCCAATGCATAAAAATTTAAATACTAGAGTGGTAGGCGAAGCAAACGTGTGGCGCAAATCACCGTCGATCAGCAAGCTGGTGGGTCTGGTTCCCCGAAACCCACGTCCTCTGCAATATGGACATCCTCAGTGGTGTCCTCAGTAACAACCGCACCATCAATAGTGTCTCCTGCTATATCCATAGTTCGGGAGCTAGACGCCCCGGCCGCTAACTATGATGCTCTCATCTGGTGTACCTCCTCCTCAGCAAGTGAGGCTCTCCTCGCAGCCTCCATCTCTCAGTGCTCCTTCTTTCTTGCTCGCGCCTCGTCCTCTAATCGACCCCTAAGCCTCTTTGCATGCTTTCAAGGGGGAAGTGGTGGAATCTTTGAGTGGAAAATAGGGCCGCCAACACTGTGTCTTCAGCAGGCTCGACAGAAGGGGCGTCAGACTCCGGCACCCTAGCCTCTAAGATTGTGTCAATTTTTGCGCAAAGGCAGTCGACACAGCCTGAAGAGTCAACACATCCACTGGAGGAGCTGGCCGGGCTAGCACCCTCAACTCAAAGGCGTCCAAGCGTTGGTGAACCTCAGCGATCTTACTCTTAGTAAACTGGACCATTTTCCGCCTCTAGGTGCTCTTCTGACTCAGTAATAGACTTATGCATCCACGACTGGATATGATGCAGAAGTGTAGCCATTTGCGCCTCTAATTTTTGAACCCTAGCAAGCGGGACCAGCACCGGTAGAGGGGCTGTGCGAGAGGAACTCGACCGGGGTATTGTCAGTGGACGCCGCTTGTGTAGCTGTACGGGCCAGGGCTACCGTATCAGCAAAATCATCAGCAAGTGGGGGCAGCTCTAGACCGGGCCCTCTGCGTGAGGCCAACTCATTGGCCTCATCACTGATGAGGCTGACGTCAACAGTGCACTGCGGAGTCTTGAGCTGATCTACGTGCCATATAGGCACACCTGCAGATCTGCAGAGAGAAAAGATCATGCACGGGAAAGGTTAAGTAGTAGTGACCTTGAAATCCCTCTCGTGCATGACTCCCTGTAGAAGCCACGCGAAATCCACCTTGAACCCAGCAATCATCGCCACCATCAACACTGCTCGCTCCCATGTAACGATATTATCAGCGGCTGTGGGGGAAAGGCAGTGGCAGACAATCAGCCACAAGAATTTCACCATGAAAGTGAGGTTGCCCTTCTTGATGGGCCCCTTTGGCTCAGTCACCCAGTCGACATCCTCTCCATCAACTGACAGTTGCAGGGCCATCCACCTCTTGGTGGTCTCTCTCAGTGATGGCTCGCGTAGGAACTGGCCATTTTTAACAATCTGCTAGCGGTAGTCAAACTCGGCAGTGAGAGAGGTCCGAGTAGCATCAACACCCTCACCATATAGAAACCGGCAGATGGCAGGAAGGGAAATGTCAACCTGCACGCCCCGTAATCGGACCTGCTCCAGTGGGGCCTGTTTGGCGGGGGCAGCCCGCCTATCTATCTGAAAGGTGCAGGGCCTCTTGCTGGTCTCTGCTTTTCTTGCTTTTATTTCAGTGGCTGGGGTGGGGGCCTGAGCTGGTGAACCTGATGTGGATTCTGAACTGTCAGCCTCATCAGACGAGGCTGACTCTGCAACGGTGGTTGGTGCAGGAACCTCAGCAGATCTGAAGGCTTCCTCCGACCAGGATACTCCTAAGGAGCCAAAAGCTCCTTTATCATTTGTGGCTGACCCAGAGGGTGTGCCGGTCAGTGTGCGCTCATCATCAGATTGGGAGGCAATGACTACACCGGGCGCCACTTTTTTGAGTGTGGCTCTGGGAGCACGTGTAGCACGGGAAGGGGTGGAAGTGCCTGGGGGCACGTACTCGTGGTCACGCTCATCATCAAATCCAATGACCATGCGGGCATAGGGGGGACAGACTTCGATTGCCCGCGTGCATAGATTCGATCTTGCTTGGGTGCCGTAGTAGATAGTACCTGTAAAGGATCAATATTATTACGAGAAGTAGCAAACAAGACAAGCAAAATCACACAAATAAACCTTAAAATAGTATGTCATTTCTATGGTCACAGTGACACACGACGGGCCTGGTGAAAGCCCGTCGTGACTATGACGGACCATCATGGGGTCCGTCGTGTCTTACTTAGACTATGTATATATGGAGAACCATGAAGGTGAGTCTGTGACTAGTATGACGGTATGTGCAGGACGGACCGTCATAGGTACGACGGTCCATCGTAGGTGTCCGTCAGAGGACACTAAGAAAAAAAATGAGAGACCCTTAGGAGGGGGGTCTCTGACCGTCATCACAGTCATACAGGACGGACCATCGTGGCTACGACGGTCCGTCACATGTGTCCATTGAAGGACACTTAGAAAAAGTGAGAGACTATTAGAAGAGGGGTCTATGACCGTCATAACGGTCATGAAGGACGGGCCGTCGTGGGCACGACGGTCCATCACATATGTCCATTGAAGGACACTTAGAAAAAGTGAGAGACCCTTAGAAAGAGGGTCTCTGACAACCAGAACGGTTGTGCAGGACGGACCGTCGTGGGTATGATGGTTCGTCACATGTGTCTGTTGAAGGACACTTGGAAAAAAATGGGTAGTGGGGTGTTAGGGCTTGTGGAACGGGCCCTACGACGGTCCGTCATCGGGGTCTCATTCTATAGATCATTGACAGAAATGGTGTACCCCATTCATCCTTGATGAACCCAAATCGAACTTGCAGTGTTTTGGACCTACATTTATCTAACCCAACTACCTAGGAAACTAGTAATGTGAAAACACCTATGTCTAGGGTTGGAAACATGACAATTTCGAACATTTGTAACCTAGGTTAGACAGAATCTTATATAAAAGAAATGAACATATCAAGAACAACTAAGCTAATACTAATTAATAAACAAAAATGAAAGATAAATGAGTAGAAATTAGAGACACATACCTTAGAATTGGGGAAACAAAATGGACAAGTACTCGGTGACCAGGAAGACACCCACAGCAGCAACTCTGACTAGTAGATTATCACTTTTAGGGCTTTGGAGAATTATGGGGGAACAATGATCGGTTGATAGAGGGAGAGATGGTGGAAGTTTAAAAGAGAGGGAAATGGGAGGAATAATGAAGGAATGGGGGTGAAATGAGGGTTGGTAAGTTCAAATGGTAAAATTTTATAATAAACTCCAACCGGGTCGGGTCGGGTACGCCTCATTAATGACGCGACGATTCCCCGATGACGGTCCGTCGCAGCTGTGACGACCCATCGTTGGTTCCGTCGTGGTGCCCTAGTTTGAAAATAACAGAAAAACGTACTAGGTACGATGGAGGCATATGACGGTCCGTCGCAGGTGAAACGGTCCGTCGATGTATCCGTCAGTGACTGCTGCAGAGTAATTTTCTGTAGAATTTCCTGGTGATGTGCCTGCAAATTTAAAAACCCATTAGTAGAAAAATGCTGCCATTACTAAAAAGACTATAAGTATTGAGTTGCCTCTTAACAAGCGCCTGATTTAATGTCGCGGCACGACTGGGGACACTTGATTAATCAGACTTCATCAAAATGGTATGCCTCTATCACTTCATTCCCCGATGCTTTATGCCAAAAATAGAGTTTTATTCGATCTCTATTCATCTTAAACTGCACTCCCTCCTTGGCTTTTAACTCAACTTCTCCATGAGGGAATACTTGGGTAATCAAGTAAGGGCCAGTCCATTTGGACTTGAGCTTTTCTGAAAGACAAGGCAACCGAGAACTGTCTACAAGCACCAAATCCCCAACCCTAAACTCTTGTTTTTCACTTTTTTATTCATTCTCCTTCTTCATCTTTTCTTTGTGGGATATGGCGTATACCGATTGGAGCTCACCACTCTACCTCATAGTCCTACACACGTTGAAGGTCGCTTCTTCATTGTTCAACCGAAAATTCATCTGCCCCTTCTCCATATCAACTAATGCTCTACCTGTAGCAAGGAATGGCCTCCCAAGAATAATAGGCACTTCAAAATCGACTTCGCAATCAAGAATAACAAAATCAGCCAGAAAGATGAATGACTCAACTTTTACTAGCACATAATCGAGTATTTCTATAGGCCTTTTCACTGTCCGATCAGCCATCAGTAGCCGCATCACAGTGGGTTTTGGATCCCCCAAACCCAACTTCTTGTAAATTGAGAGGGGCATGAGATTTATGCTTCCCCCCAGATCACATAATGCTTTCTCAAAATGTAATGACCAAACTGTACAAGGAATAGTGAACACACACGGATCTTCTTTCTTTTGTACGAGGGATCTTGTAGCAATAGCACTACAATGTTTCAGTCTATCATTATCCTCAAAAGTGACCGATCTTTTCTTGGTGACCAAATCTTTCATAAATTTGGCATAACCGGGCATTTGTTCTAGAGCTTCTACCAAAGGGACATTGATAGAAATATGCTTCAACATTGTAATGAAACACCGGTATTTACCATCCTTGGTCTTTTTCACTAATCTCTGAGGGAAAGGTGGTGGTTTCCTAGGCATGGGAATTACCTTCATAGGTACTTCTCCATCTTTTCGATTACTTTCCTCTGCTTCACCACTACCCTTTACCACATTATCATTATCCTTTCTCACATTTTCCTCAGTAGACGGCATTGGTGGGTCAATGGTTTGCTTACCACCCCGAGTAGTGATTGTCATACAGTGCGCATCATTCTTTAGATTTTGGATAGTGTTGCTAGGAAGAGTGCCCGGTTGCCGTGTGCTCACTGTCGCAGATAATTTGGCCATTTGCAACTCGATCTGTTTAATCGATATTGCATGTGTATAAACTTTTTGCCGAATACTAGCTAAATCACTCCTTAACTCATTAATGTGCTCACCACTAACATCGAACCTCCTCATCATTTTGTGCAACATATCCTCAACTCGCGCCATACTATCTCCACCATCCTTAGGAGTAACTTCACATATTTGAGGAGGTACATAGGGCCCATTTCTATCATTTCTTTTACCGTAGTTACCCCTGTTGAAGTTGTTGTCACGGTTTTAGTTTCCATCTCGGACATAATGACCCTCACGGTTATAGTTAACATAGTTCCGACCTTTGTTCCCTTGACCTTGGCACCAATTATCCTGATTTGAGCCTTTGGCGCTTGGTCAGAAACCCCCCGTCTGCTCATTTACTAAATAAGTGTCGTCCGCATAATAGCGTTCATCATTAGGAGGTGGTGGTTTAGCCAAGTAGTTGACTGCATTTATCTTTTCTGCACCCCTAGTGACATGTTTTGGTACCAACTCAAGCTCAGTTCTCATCTGAGCCATTTCTTCACGAATCTCATCTGAGGCTGGGTTGTGAGTGGACTGCATTGCGAAGGTATTTCTCCTTGTATCAGACTTCCTAGTACTCCAAGCTTTATTATTCCGGGAGATTTTCTCTAACTTTTCGGCAATTTCAGCATAAGGACATTCCCCATAAGATCCACCTGCTATAGTGTCCAACACCATTTTGTTATTATCATCCTGTCCCCAATAGAAGTATTCCTTCACTGAATCATCATCTATACGGTGATTTGGAACACTTCTCAAGAATGAGGTGAATCATCTATACGGTGATTTGGAACACTTCTCAAGAATGAGGTGAATCTATCCCAAGAACTACTAACTGTCTCTCCTGCTAGTGTCACAAAGTTATTCACTCTGTCTTTGTGGTTTAGTTTATTGGAGACCGGATAGTAGCGTGCTAAGAAGACATCCCTTAGTTGGTTCCAAGTGAAGATTGAGTTGTATGAGAGCTCAGTAAACCACATAGCAGCCTCTCCCGTCAGTGAGAGAAGAAACACTCTAAGACCTATTACATATAAATCCAAATCAGGCCTTCCTACATAGCTTTCACACACTGCCCTTACCTTAGATATATGGGCATGTGGATCCTCAGAGGGTAGCCCTGAAAACAAACCTCTGGCAGTGAGCATTTGCATCAGGCTACTAGTTACCACAAAAGTGTGGCCTCTGGGTAGAGGAGGCAAAACCAGTGGCCCATCGGAGTCTGCTATGTTATCATAGCCTCTGTAGTATGCTTGGGGCCGTGGAGCAGGATTTTGTCCCCTCTGTTGGTGTTCACCCGGAGCATCGGGTAAAAACTGACCATGAACATCAACCGGAGCTGGGATGTTCTTGTTCGGATCATCATCATTTATTTCCAAGTTTCAAATCATATTGCGCAGTGTACACTCTAATTCATGATCGTAGGGAAACAAGGGTTCTCTTAATCTCCGTGTATTTGGCATACAAGGAGGATAGTTCTGAAAAAAATCAAAAACAATAAAACAAAGTAAAATCAAGATAATATCAACTAAACTATAGTAATAAGTTTAAAATAATCTAAAAACTATTTTCCCGGCAGCGGCGCAAAAATTTTGTACTCTTAAACATACTTCTGAAATAAGAAGTAAAGCAGTAGTATCAAGTAAATAACACAACTAGGGAGGTTGGGATCGTTCCCACGAGGAAAATAGTCTAGACTTAACTTCAAACCGTTATTACTATTGTTTCGTCAATGACTTCCTTGGAAAGTAAAAATAATAAAAGGGGGGTTTGTATTTCTAAATGAAAGAAAATAACTAACGCAATTGAAAGAGACACTTAACAGCTTTGAATGTTGGATTTTAATCAATTAATCAAAGTAACTAGGGTTTACGTGTTCCCCACAGCTTCATAACTTGATAATTCTAACAATAACAATTCTTTCCTAGTATCTTACATGCAAAGTGATACGTTATGTATTTCTAAATCCTTGGTCCGGCATCTAGAAAAGCTCACTCCGCACCTTGGTCCGGCTACGTGTGTTGCTATCTTAACCCTTATCTTTACCTCATATTAAGCATCGTATTCGATATTTAACTAAATTATTACCTCGTACCAATCAATACTAGCCTATTAGATAGTATACACTAAATCTATGTTGATAATTCTTTTCCTATCATCTACCTCCTTGGTCCGGCAAGTAGCATAAAGACGAGTTCTAACGTTGGCCATCCGTTAAAAAGACTTCAAAGTGAAAGAATTATTAATACATGCAAGACACCATTGTAGAATTGTTACTTTGGTTAGGTTTTATCTTATTATTTGCTATTGGGTACCACAACCCTAGTTATGGAATTTAGTTACTCATAGTCATAATCAAAATATTCAAATATATTAAATAAACATTCATGGACTTACTTCAATGAGAAAGAGTAAAATCCAAAAGTTTGCTTGATTAATCACCAAAAATGACTCGCAAGAATCTCAACGTAATCAATAATCTCACAAAAAGTCTAATGATAATCAAAAGTCTAACAATACAATGTTTACTAATACGGTGTCTAAAAATCTCAGAGTCTAACAATGATCCAGAGTCTAATCCCAAAAATGAGGTTCGAACTATTTATACAAAATAAAAACCTAATTAAACAAGGACTCTATTTGCTGGAAATCTGTCAAAATGCGGTTGGGTCGATGGACCTCGCGACGGATCATCATGGTCACGACGGACAGTCATGGACTCCGTCGTCCAATACTTATGCAATTTCTTCTTTTGATCTCTTCATTACCCTCGACGATAAGTATGACGGACAGTCATAGGCACAACGGTCCGTCGAGGGTCTTCGTTCCAAAACACTTCAACTCTTGGAATATGCGTACTCGGATTACTTCTCTAAACTTCTTGACGAACCTGCAGTACGGACCATCATAGACACAACGGACCGTCACAAGATTCGTAACCCCACACTTGGTCAGACTTTCCCATCTTCCTTCAGCAGCTGCACTACGCTGCCACCTACGGACCGTCACAAGCACGACGGACCGTCACAAGCTCCGTAGGTGGTCTCTTCTGCATTTCTTCGCTCAAAATCTCCTTATTCATCTTTGGACAGATTTCCTACAAAATAAAGAGAAAATTATATAAACATTAGCACAAAAAGGCTTTTGGACACACTAAACTTAAGGAAAAAGTATTTATAATAACGTGAAACCACGGTATATCAACGATGCAAGTCAACGACTATTTTTTATCCTCTGACCCACCCATGGTGTAGTAAGGTGAGTCCTCGGCAAATGATGGGTATTGAATTTTTAACAAATGGCTAATCTAAGCATCTTGCAACTGAATTTTCATGGAGTTTGCGGTGGTTCATTCATTTATCATTTCAATGTTGTCGTTCATATCATTCAATTTCTTGTCATGTTCTTCGAGTTTTTGTTGATTGAGTAAAAGGGTATCATGACTTTTCACACCACCATGCTTCCATCCATGTTTCCACTCTCAAAGGGAGAAGTTCTTTTCCCTCTCCCTGTCATGTTCTTCCAATCCCACCACTCTTTAGGACAAAACATCTACATGAGCCACCAGTTTGTCCCATTTGTGTTTCTTTTGGGCTTCTTTGTTTGATTTGAACATGTTGTCATGTAGTGTTGTGATAACATCATAGGGTTAGTTGAGCATTCCTCCCTCGAAAATGTTCTCAACTATTCTTCTATTTTCGGGTCCTAGACCCAGATAAAAGCAATCCAATAATGTTTTATTAGGCATCCCATGAGATGGGCATGTTTGTAATATTTCTTTGAACCGCACCAACATTTATGGAATTGTTTCCTTCTCTGCTTGTTTAAACGTCAATAGATTATTCCTGAGGTTCAATAGTTTCAGTAGAGGGTGGTCTGTGTGGAACCCATAGTGATCATCCATTCTTGTTCCCTGGTTTGATCTTCAGACAAGTAAAACCAAACTACAACTAAGAGTAGTAAAACTAAAATTAATAAAAACAAAACTCTGATTAACTACATTTTCACGTGACACCACTCCATGGAAGCAGTGACATTTTGATGCTTATCATGACCAATGACACTAAATACGGTGGTTGGATTGTCAAAGATCGTTGATAATATAGTAACTTAATTGAGGTCGGGGTCGTGTTCCAAGGGAGAAATTTTAAGAATATCTGGCAAATTAGAATTTCATTGTAGTTGCTATAGAGATTATGAGTAAAAACATAATAAATTAAAAAGGGGGCGACACAAAAGTGTAAAATATCAAATGGGGGGGGCGGTTGTATAAGTAGTAAAAATTGTAAATTTAAGGAAAAATCAAGTACGAGGGGGAATTCTTTAGATGTGACTGCAAAGCAAGTCAATATAGATTATTGGCTACATGCTTTCGATTAATAATTTGCAGGAAAATACTGACTAGGCCAAGCTTTAATTGGAAATAAGTTCTTTTTCAAGCAACTTACCCCGTTTGAAATGGGTTCCACTAGGACACCCATTTACCGCATGAAGTCCAAACTACGCCTTACCTGACTCACTCTCTCAAGTGGAATGTTAGGGAATGGATTAGGGTTCACCCTCTCGGGATGAACCTCATGTCGACCCACTCCTTAGGACATGAGTCTAGAGATCTTGGTTTCATGACATCTCTTTCTCGCAAGCCGAAAACACATGGGTGAACTTGTATTTGCAACTATGAATCCATTAGATTAAACAACAACCACTAGATTAAATCAAAATTAAACTACATCTCAGTTATCAGCAAACAAGACCCAACAATAATATTAACTCATATTTGCTAAATCATACCCCAAGAATGACGGTTATTAGCTACACATCAAGAAATAAGATATTATACCTATAATGATGTTGAAATCAAATACATATAAGAATATAAGTCTTCATTTAAGCAAAGGAAGAAGAACTAAGAAGACCCACTTCCAATTTGGGAAGATGAAATCCTTCCTTCTTCAAGTCTTCGATAACCCTCTTCAAACTTGAAAGAAAATACAAAAAGTTAAAGTTTAAAGTCTATAAACTAATGTTTAAAGTCTATAATGTTCGGACTCTCTAATAAACAACTAAAACTAGTATTCATATTTTTCAGATTTTGTGTTACGATGGTTCGTTCGGCGAGGTTAGTTGAGGTTGCCGAATGACTCAGCAACTCGCCATTCGGCGAGGTTAGTTGAGGTTGCCAAATGACTCAGCGACTCGCCCATCTTTTAGTTCATTGACTGTTTGTTCTTGCCCACAATATATTCACCTCCTTGACCATTGGGCGTTGTAGTACTGCTTTGCGAGATTATTCGGTGACGCGCTAACTGCTCCTTTCTCCACTGATTTAATCCTCTTCCTTTAGAGCTTGACATGCTAGAATAAAGTGCGAAATATGTCCCTTTTGGGATGCTCCAGGTTTACTTTGCAATGCTCAGCCTTCACTTTGTTTGTTCTTTTTAGCCTTTTTGTTCCTTTTCGTGCCATAGTCTCCATGGTTTCCTTGAAATTTCAAATACCTAAAACTTGGCAGTTTTCATAAGATATTGAGATAAAACAAGTATTAGAGGATACTATTTCAATTAAAAATAGCCCTAAATGAGTTCAATTTGTGAAATCATCATTGTTCAAGGTTTGTTCGGAGAGGTCTAGTGCTTCAAAAGTTAATATTGAATTTCAATAAAGATAGTAACAAAACTCTTTTTTGGAGTAGTCTTGATTATATAGAAAGATTGAGACCAGTCTAAATTGTTTTGATGAGCCCGGTTCAATTGCTCCAACTAATATGCATCTTGGTGTCACAAGTACATGGTAATTCAAGTCAAAGAAGAAATACGACATCTATTTATTTGCTTTCAGTTTTTTTGTTAAAATGAAACGGGAAAGAATAGGTTGTGAATTCTACTTGAGCAAGCAAAATACAATTATGTGATTTTCTCAGTAGGTCATTAAAAAGGTGAGTTCTATTGAGTACTGTCAAAGTGTTTTTTTCTATGTTCCAATCATTATCTATCTTACGTTTTATAAAATTGTGGAAAGTTATTAGTGGTGAATTTTATTATTAACCGTCTGATTTAACCTTTTTTATAAAGTAAAACAACAACATATAGCCGTTGTCTACTTTGCGATCACTTTTTACTATACAACTCAATTTAATTGAGGGTTTAATACTACTATAATATATACGTTTTACACATTAAATAAGGGATATATTTTATATTATATAGAGTCCCCTGAAGTAGTTGACACTAACTATGATGTTTGTTTAATAATTTTTTATGGGAGTATTCCAGTTTGAGAAAATATAATGCCATCAAGAAGATTACAGAATGTAAAGATGCAACTGTTACTCTGCTTTGAGCAAGAAGGAATATATGGATTTGTCCTGGAAATGATCCACCTACAACTACCCCTTCTTTTTACTACGACCTTCTGGATTTCAAATTCACTTCCATTAGATTTTTCAGTTTTCTTTTTATGTTACAACACATAGTTGAATTTTATGCCTTATAATTATTTTCACTAATACTGCAAATATACGATAGTCATGAAACTTCTGGTAGAACATGGACTATTTTTAGAAAATTCTTTGGATCTTCTACATACATGCTCCTGGAGTGTCGCAAGGCAGTTGTGATGGACATGGTCATATGTTGTTTAATATGTAGATGTTTTATAACAAATCAATAGTTATGTTAAAAGAGTGGATTTTTCTTCTATTTATTTTTATAATATGATTTTTCTGGTCCAAGTTATGAGTTTTAACACATAAGAATGAAATGCTTTCAAGTTGTGCATTGTGTAGTAGATGAAGGTCTACGTACTTATAATTTACCTTTTATTTTTATTTCAGCTTTAAAGTTCTTGACTCCTGCATCTGGTTTTCAAGGATATTGGGATCTGTATCCAATAGATATGAAATTTATACCACCTTGTATGATTTTATCCACTATTGTCATCTCAAAGCCAGACAAATTTAGTGGACAGAGCATCAAGCAATGTTTAACTTGAGATACTACATGTTTTCTTACCTATATTACGATGAAAGGCACAATTATTATATAAAGTGTCGCAGGATTTTCTCCCCTGCTGAAACACCCCCCTCATGCAATATGTTTAGGAGACATTTTTTTGAGCATGTTCTTTATATCCTAAACTTTGTGAATGGCATGATAAGATTAACATCTGATGGAAGTTATATCATATGTCACTAATATGATATCATGAAATATTGACTGCCCTATCTATGAAAATTTGCATTCTATTATGAGACGTTGGTCTTGGAAATTGAAAGTATGCAAAGCATGGAACAAAATCTGTAGAATTACCATCACATGGCTCAAGAACTCCTAGCCGTAATTATTCAGATTTGCAAACTCTTTGATTCCTATAAGTTGCATACACTTGCCTAAAATAGAACCACATAATTGGGAGCATGATCATCTGAAAAAAGAATTTTGCCAGGAGACCTTCTGTAACAGATGTTACTATATTTTCGCTTCTTCAGTAAGGATAATGTATCAAAGAACTATCCCTTTATAAATATAATAAAGAGGTATTCAAAATAAAAAAATATGCTCCAATACTTACCCTCTTCTTCGTAAAATATTAGACATACGACTTGTGCTAGAACAGCTGGATAGCATGATCAATGGCACCAATATTTGGAACCTGCCAGTATCCTTCAATTGTTGACATACTCACTAGTTTGTTGTTTTGTTATCAATTCTTATCAAGTCTTTAGAGTAGATTTAGATTATGTTTTTAAAGTAGTTCCTTAGAATTACTCAACTTAGTTATATATTATGTTGCTGAAATAGTTTTTTATAATTAGTAAAGTTGGTTACGTCTTACTTGTATTTATGTTGATGCTATGTTTGAATAAAATTCATTCAATTTTGCTTTGATTTTCAATATCTTTATGGTTTCAAAGCCCCTCTAAAACTCTCATGAGTTCGATCCAATTTTTTTGCTCTCTTTGCATCCAAATATGGTTATTCGTGCTACCACTAGTGAAAGTGCTACTGTAGTTCCGGCTACCACTCATGTGGTACAGTTCAATACCGTTGCCCAATTACCTATGAAACTACCAGGTTACCTCAACTTTTCCACCTGTAAGGCGCAACTAGTGATGCTACTCAATGAACACAAGCTCCTTAGGCATCTCACTGGTACCAAATTTGCTCTGCCGACCACTATCATACAAATCGATAGTACCATCTCTAAATCTTGATTATGAGTTGTGGTTTTTCCAAGACCAATAAATTCAACAAGCAATGATTGCATCCGTTGAACCCATCACTGATCCCACTGTTGTAGTTGCATCTTCGGCAAAAATGGTTTGGGATCTCCTTCATACAAATCATACCAATAAGAGTCACACTCCCATCTTCTTCTTGCGAGATCAGATGCAAAACATTAAGTCCTTGAAGAAAGTTGCTACTTACCTACAGGAGATCAGATCGATTGTTGATGCTCTCAATGTAGCAGGTTCTCCGGTGGCTAATGATGAACGAGAAGTCAAGATTTTGAGGTGTCCTAGGTAATGATACAGTAAATCACTGCCGCTATAAGAGCGTGCGGCACAACCCTAAGCTTTTATGAGATATTCCAGAAACTCACAGACCATGAACTATTCCTCAAACATCAAGATAGTGACAAATCAACCTCCATCATCACAGCTTTAGTTGCACAAAGGACCAACTTCCAGCCCCAACATCAGAAGAATCATTGTTGCTTCCTGAATCAGTCTTCAAGACTGTCACCCCCACGGTAGGCGGTACCTGGAAATCACTAGAATGGGAGAAAAACAAGGCAAGAGGTAAAATGCCAACTATGTCAAAGGATTGGTCACACAACTGATGTGTGTTTCTCAAAATCGCACAACCACTTTGAAGCTAAAGTCAACTTTGTATCAAATCATCACTCAGATGCATATCCTTGGATCCTTGACTTTGGAGCAACCCATAATGTCATAATAGAGTCAAATAATCTTGAAGAGTACACTGGCAATGAGGAAGTGTCCATGGGTGACGGTAAAACTATTCCCATACTCACACTAGTTTAACTCAAATTAAGGCTTCTAATTCCAATTTCATGCTCTTTAACACTCTTCGTGCTCCAGCTATAAAAAAACCTTATTTTTTGTTGCTGAGTTTTGCTCTGACAATCAAACCTCAATTGAATTTTTTTTCACACTATTTTTCTTGTGAAGGATCTCAAAATTTGAGATTGCTGGTACAAGGCCATAATAAACATGGACTCTATGAGAAGCCCTAGAGGGATCATGTGTCACCTTCCACCAACTTCACCTCTACCAAAGCTTCCTGTTAATTGTGGCATCGTCGCTTGGGTACCCTCTTTTGAAAATTCTAGAATTAGTACTAAATAAATTTTCACTTCCATTTTCCACCAAAGAAATGTTTCATTTTTGTAATTCGTGCTCATCAAATAGAACTCATTGTTTACCATTTCAACGACTCACTTTAAATAGTAATGCACCACTTCAAACTTTGTTTTGGTATTTATGGGGTCCATAACCCATTTCATCTATTGATAAAAAATGTTATTACTGCATTATTGTTGATCATTACACAAAATAAATTTTGGTGTATACAATAAAAAATAAAAGTGAAGTCGCTTTAATTTTCGCTATCATCTTTAGTGGATAAAATTTTGAAACACCAAATTGTCTCACTTTATACTGATGGAGGTTGAATTCACAAGTATTAAACAGTACCTTCAATGCCATGGCATTGAAAATTTGAATTCCGAATCCTACACGCCACAGTGAGTTACAATCGGTGAACGACAACATCGTCACATTGTAAAAACAAATCGAACTCTTCTCAATAAAGCCTCACTACCATCTGAATTATTGTCCTTTACCTATCCTCATGCTATCTATTCATAAATAGACTCCCTACACCTGAACTGAATAATGACTCTCCATATAAGAAATTATTTGGCTAACCACCAAAATACTCTTCGTTGAAAATTTTTGGTTGTCTTTATTATCCATGGCTCTACTTAGGAGTTTCTATTGTTCATAATGCACACCTCTGCTTTGATCCAGTGCACTCAAAAATTTTCGTCAGTCGTGATATTCAATTTTTTGAAGATATTTTACTTTTCACTCAAATGTTCTCACACTTGCAAATTAAGATTTCCAAGTTACAATGGGAAATCATAGAGTCCCAAGTCTTTAAGGACACTTATCCGGAATTCCAATTAAATTTGGAATCCAATCTCGTTCCAACTCTTTCGCCTCCTTATCCTACCACCCTAAAAATTCCCTTTCATTCAAACACTCCCGAGTCCATACCAGCAGTCTCCAATTCATCAGGTATGATTCCTATCTTTTCTCAACCTCCTTCACTACTTAATGAAGAAGCCCACAAGTCTCACCTATTACCCGACTCCTATCGTCCACCACACAACCAGCAGCCCCCGAATCTGCCACCAATTATGCCATCAGCCGCTGCCCCTCCACAATCTGGTGTGGTGACAAGGTCCAAAAATAATATCTTCATACCAAAGAAAAAATTCAGCTTCTTGACTCACATTTCTCCCACTCCAATTACCTTTAAGCAAGCCATTAAGCACATTGAATAGAATAATGCATTGGCTCTAGAATATTAAGCCATAATGAGAAACCAAACTTGGGAACTAGTACATTGGGACCCGATAAACAATTTTGTTGATTATAAGTGTTTAGTTCGCATTAAAAATAAAGTTGATGGTTCTATTGATAGGTATAAGGCCGATTAGTCGCAAAAGGTTTCACATAATGTCCAGGATTGGACTTTCATGAAAAATTCAGTAAGGTTGTCAAACCAACCACCATCAGAATTGTCATTCCTATTGCAATTCAAAATAACTGGTAAGTTTAGCAGCTTGATGTGAATAATGCATTTTTGCAAGCTAACTTACAGTATCAAGTATTTATGAAGCATCCAAAAGGCTATGGCAACCCTGAGTTTCCAATCATGTCTGCCATCTCAAACAAGCCATTTACGGACTGCAACAAGCTCCTCGTGCCTAGTATAAAGCTCTAAAATCTCACTTGACTAGAATTGGATTTGTTAAGTCTGAATCAGATGCTTCTTTATTTATTTTCACATCTGAAACTGTCACGATATATATTCTAGTGTATGTTGATGATATCCTCATTATTGGAAATTACCCAATCTTGGTCACCCATGTAATCAACATTATGGATGACAAGTTCTATCTAAAGAACTGTGGTGAACTCAACTATTTTTTGGGGATCGAAGTTAAACACGTTAACAATGGGATTATCTTATCACAATCCAAATACATACTTGAGATTCTATCAGATGAGGATATGACCAAGTGTAAAGGAGTTAAAACACCCATATGGTCAACCTCACCACCCAAATAAGGTGATTGTTAACCTCCTGCCGATGCAACCTTGTATCGATACACTATTGGTAAATTTCAATAATTATCATTCACGCAAACTGATATTTCCTTTGCAGTTAACAATATGTAACACTCCGGAAGTTCCATAACTTATTCTAAAGCCTCACTTGATGAACTATACCTTAAAAACAGTTTTTCTATGCTTAAATAAATGTAATAAACTAAATTAGGAAGTAGTAGAATAAAAAAATCAAGAAACGACCACGAGGTCTGGAGACTAAAGAAATTGAGCTAGTGTGGATTCATGTTCTTCAAGGGGTTTATAGAGTCAAAAAAGTCAAATTTGGTGAAAAGGCTTAGCATACATATTAGAGTGTGTTTAAGGTCTAAGTGTTCGGGTAGGACTCCCCAAGGACCACCCTAAGGGTCCTTGAGGAGGACTGTAACAACCCGAGGGTATACCCTATAAGTTATGGCATCCTCAAGTCGGCACACAGCGTCGTCGCCTCTCAGAGGTCTTGGACAAGCCTCTTAAAATTCATTCATCGCATACTCATAAAACTATCAAAAAATTTCAAAACATTTCATAGTATATGAAATGCTAGAACATCACTTCATTTATAAAATCATATGTACATAATTAGACTCTAACACTCCTTTGACATCTTAGACTCAACATCAATATAGTAGAGTAGGTACACGACCCTTAACAACATAAAATAATAACTAATCTATTACATGAACTTAAGAAATGACATATGGTCTTGAATTTTTAAGGAACCCATTTGAACTTAAGGATATGAATCCAAGCTCCTCCTTTCTATGGAAGATCGTGTAGTCATCACCACCTACACTTTGTGTAATAAGATGAAGAAGAATGGTATTAGTACAAGAGTGCACTAAGTCTGCAACCATGCAAAAACATGAGTTAAAGATGACATTTAGTTAGAAATCATGCATCATGTCTATTAGTAAATCTTCATGAATAATTGATACAATAAGCACAATATAGTTTGTATACAACATATATCGACATAGATGTCACTCATAAAATACTTGAAGCCATTTTATCATATTTGAAGCACATTCACTAAGAACAATATATACATAGTAACTACTACCTAAGACAACCTCAAAATCTCACTAGAGCAATGTACAAGTATCATCCCATACTACTACTCACACCAAGTGATCATAGGAAGTCACCCTAGACTTATGCACATCACATTTCATAACATACCACACGTGCATTTAACCTTAGGCATAAGAACAACATATTTCATTGATGGTCATATAAGAACTCTTTCATTTACTACATCTTAGTAATAAATCATTTAATTCATATCATAGGTAAACCACCCTCACAACCCCTTTACAAGCTTACTTGTGCAATGTACACATTGAGTGTCATACCTCCACATATACTAAGTAAACCCATTTAGAAGCCATAAGTGTAATTCACATGCATAATCATAATTCATTCCTTATCATAACAAAGTCACTTTATCATTCATTCATACAATCTTACATAACATAAGTCTTTATTTCATAAGAGGCTCCAATCCTATTCTTTCTTGAAATTCACTAGTGCAATGCATGTGTAGGGTACATAGTCCTACCTATTCTAAGTAAATTTCTCAAGGATTTATGATTAGAGTTCATATTCTTATATTAATTCATTTTTTAACCTTCGGGAGACATATCCATAACCATCTTAGACTATGTGAGCTACATGGAATTCGGTGTCATATAACCTCACACCGAAAAGGCTTTCTAATTTCCAAGGTTGAACTTACATAATAGCTATCTACGTGGATCCACTAGCTATAACCTGTGGGAGTACGTAGTTATGGAACAAGGAGATTTTTACTAGAAACCTTGACTTGCTAACGTGGAGGTTTCCATCTCATCACACAACATCTATGTTGTGAACCCTGACTTGCTAACGGGAAGGTTCTCTTGTGGGAAGCCATACTTTCTAAACCTGAAGCTCCAACTCTTATTTTTCATGTTCATTCGGTACTAATATAAAACTCCCTTTAAAAACATATTTAAGCCTTTATTAGCATTAGCTCATAAACATTACGCCTTAGGGACTTGCTCCCTCATAAATAATATAGCTCAAAGGTTTCTAGGATAAGAATGTCCTTTTATCATAGGACCTACTTTACGTGAGAATGTACTTTTGCATAATTCTATCATTCATACCTTCATGTGTATGTGCATTCTTATATGAGAAATACTTTCACATACACACTTCTAGAATACAATGTCCATAATTCATTAATCATATACTTTATATGCATAATAATAGATGATGGTGCATATGGGAACTATCCTTTCAATTTACACCATGGAATCTATCCTACTCAAAGTCATGCATGGAGTGTGTGTGTTCATTTTGGTCATCATGATCATATAAGAGCAACAATTAGCTAATGAGGAAACCACACTCTAGGGGATCATAACATATATTCAATATCCTTCAATGTCACGAACATCTTCACATAAGAGTATTAGGGACTATTGACCACACACCCACATTACATCATAGGAGGCAAGAACATATTCCACATTTGAATAGAAGACTCCAAACATGCATAAGATCACATATTCATATAGGGTTCATATAGGTAGGGTTAATTCTATAAGAGTATTCTTTATAACTTGTCATGTAGATTATATCTAACCTAGCATGATCATCACATATACATATAATCACCAATACACCTAGATCATGTTACTAGAATGGAAGACTACAAAAGACCATAATTGTCATCATCATAACTACAATTAACATTGCAAAAATTTCCTTCGAGTACATGATTATAAGGTATAAGGATATACAAGAATGTAAACACCGCCACCATAAGTGGATCATACCAAGAAACACAATTTGATATACATTCTATGCTAATTAGAGAAAATAGGTCCACTTACCAACTCTCAAGGGTATGATCATCATTAATCAATTCCCAACAAATCAATATCAATTGACATAGATAGAATTAGGATTAAGCAATACACTATAATTAAATCATATTTGGATCATCATCTAATAAAGATCACTGGACCCATATTATACCATAATTTGAGAGATTTAGGAGATCATGGGTTATTCATGCAATAGGATATAAAATCATGTTCAAAATAGTAATTAACCATAAATCCATCCTTAGAATGACTTTAAAATTGATTTGACAATGAACCCATGGCTAGAGTGAAAGATAGGAACTTGATCATAAAATCTCATTGGAAAACCTTTGAAAGAACTACTTAGATGAAAGGTTAACTAAGGATAAAGGATTACCATACCTTAATAGAATAAAATCCCTCACATTTGGAGAAGAAACCACTTGAAAATTCATCTTCTAGCTTGAGCTTGAGTTTATCCTCCAATGGAGGTTTGAGAGAATTTGGAAGAAAAAGAGTTTTCGGATTTTTGATTTCTTATTGGGTGTTGGGGTTTTGACTTGGGAAAGAAGTTAAACACGTCATAAAAATAGTTTATAACCGATTCCCAAATTTACCAAAACACTCCCATACTTATTTGGACTTTTAGATATGTCAAACTTGACTTTCAAATGATGCAACCGAATCTGGAAAGTCACTGCGCGTCGCAGAGGCAGCTCCTTATTTTGCCTCACGAGATTTTGAGGTAGTGAGCCTTTTGTAACACGCTTGACACACAGGAAGCTTGAGTGACAGGCATGCAATGTGAGATGTCCTCCACATCATGGTTCCGCACACTGCCTTTGGGAGATTCCTTGTTCAACATTTGGGTCCTCCTTAAGGACCCTTAGGATGGTACTCGGGGACTCGTACCCAAACATTTTGACCCTTAAAATGTCTGTTTAATATTGTAGGGTAACGTTCACTGTTCTTAGACTCCAAACAATACATAAAACAAGGCAATCACACAAGGACACACTACAATTCACAAGATTAGTTTCCGGACTTATTGGTCCTCCTTCGATGTTTGGCTCCCAAACTCTTTAAAACGATTATTACAATCTGTGAAACAATTTATTTACATTTTAATAACCTTTAAAGTTCATGTGAGTCTCTATATAAACCTATTTCATTTTGAGGGTTTTTACGAGGACCCAATCATTGACCCTCAAAATTTATCAAAAACATTGTGAACCACGAGGGGAAAATGACGGACCATTAGTGGATTGATGCCCCGTTGATTGGTATCGTTGGTCCACACTTATCCTCAGCACCAAAATTCTTCAAAATCAAGTCTCTGAACCAAACCACTTTTGACCACTATCGTTCGTGGTTTCGTAAACGCCACGTCAGCGGGATCTCGTCATTTGAGACAACACTTCACTACCAAGTTTCGGTTAAGTTAATGGTCATTAGTTAATTAGTTGATTAATTAATTAGGTAATAAGTGGTGGTTGAATGGTTGAATTATTATTAATGGATTACTAGATAATGTTGTGTAATTGAGGGTGAGATTTTGAAGGATATTCTTGCAAGTCATAGGTAAGACTTCTTAGATGATGATTACTATATTATGTTGATGTTGTCCTATGCTTGATGTTGTTACTTAATTGAAGAGTAAATGATGAAGCTATGCATGTATGATTAGGATATGATTATGTTGAATGTGAGATCATGATGAATTAATGTTATAAAGGATTGGAACGAATTCTCTTGTGCCTCTTATTAATGTGATTAGAATATGATGTATTTCACACATGATGATGGTTTCATTGACATGATTTTACAAGGGGTTAGTCTCCTACGACCTATATTAAGAACTGGTGTTAATGATGAATTTTAGAGATTCAAAAAAGGACTTCAGCTTAGGACATAGCGAACTAGGTATGAGAGGTCTCTCTTTCAAAGAGGGAAGGTAGGTTCACTATTTTTCTCATGAGATGGAGAATACAATGTGAAATTGTATAAAAGAGTTTATAGTAAATATCCTAGTTCCTCAACTATGTGCACCCATAGGAAGACTAGCTAGTGGATCCACGTAGATGCTATGTTCATGTATGGTTCTAACTTGGCAAGTAGAGCACCTTTTTTTGGTGTAGGGTTTCATGACACTAGATTTCATATTTATCTCACATGGTCTATTTGTCAGTTATGGTGACTATTACCGAAAGTACAAAATAACGAGTGAAAGTAATAAAGATAGACACTAACTAGGATGACATAAGGGGTACTACTTAGTGTAGGTAAGGGTATGGGACTTTACCTATGCATTGCACAAGTTGGCCTTGAGGGGAGTACTAGGAGGGTTATTATGCACTTATGTTATGAATGAAATGTATAATGTTGTTTCTATTTTATGTTGCTCTTATATGATGTTGGTTTCATTTTATGAACATGATATTGGTATAAATTGCTATTTATGATGATGATTACACATGATATTATGTTATACGAGGTAAAGGAATTACATATGATCTCTTTTCTAGTTTACTTGATTATGTGGGGTTATGGGGCTTCACATGAGCATTGCACTTGTAGACTTGATTTGCAATTATGAGTAAGGGTCTTATATGCTTTGATAAGATGAACATCTTAAGCATGAAAGATATGACTTGATGTTAATATTATCCTTATTTATGAATATTAGCATATCTTAATGTTGTTGTGATGATTGACTTGTATATACTCTCGTGTGTGCATAAAGGCTTTCAAAATGACTTAGCATGCTTTTAAAGAAAAGGTCTCTTTTTTGCATGTCTTCAAAGGTTTACTTGCATATGTTTCCATACTTATACATGTGGTTTGTATTAACCCATATTCTTTATATTTCTATAATTATGTAGTTTTGGCCCAATGAAGAGCTTCAAAGCCATTATCAAGGAAGACTCGGGTTTTTTCCCAAGTTGTTGGTAAGTCCTCAAGTTTCGAGGATGATTCCACTATTCTAGCTATATTGGTATTGAATACGTAAGGCAAATGTTCATTTCTTATATTTGAGACTTTGTTTTAAGTCCTATATGAGGCATATTGTAATATTTCAAGGGCTATGTCCCAAACTTATTAATTCTCTAATAGATGGTTATGTGTGAGATAATATTAGACAATGCTAATGAATTTGACTATGTTGTTAAAAGAGAAGTCTATGTGAACTTCATATTTAGATAAATGAGAAGTTTGTGTAAACTTTATATAACATAAATGAGAAGTCTAACTATACTTCATATGTAAAAGTTTTAATTTTTTTTGCATTTTCTCTACCTATGATATGCCATGATGTATATGCTAAAGGCTAGTCTAAGGCCTCTTCGAGGACTAAGACACAGATTATGTCTAGGGGCATCAATCCCTATACCCCTACAATTTATAGTTACACTTGCTTTTACCCACTACCATTCCACTCCATATTACCGTGAGATATCCTATTCAACAAGGTGTACAGCTCTGCATAAGTCTTCTCGAATGCTTGTCCACCTACAGCTGAATCAAGCAGGATCTTTGTATTGGGATCTAAACCCTCAATCAAAGTATGCACTAACACTTCATTTGCTTGATGATGATGAGAACATCTCATCAACATTGATTTGGACCTGTCCCAAACTTGGTACAAGTTTTCACACCTTTCTACCAAAAGCTTAAAATATCACTTCTCAGTTTTGAAGTCTTCCCATAAGGGAAGAATCTAATCAGCAATTTCTGTGCGAGATCATCCCAAATGGTGATTGAGTTTGCGGGCTCTGAATTCAACCATCTCCTTGCTTCCCCCAACAGAGAAAAGGGAAATAAGGTGAGACTCACATAATCTTTATTTAGTCTGGATGGAGTGTATGTGTCGTTGATCTCCAGAAAGTTCTTAATGTGAACTGTAGGGTCCTCGTGAGAGAGACCAGTGAACTGCCCATTTGAGTGCAAGATTTTCACCATACTCTATTTCAATTTGAATCTTCCACCAGCATCAGGTTTTTGAATAGAAGAACTGACGTTGGTGGGTCGTGGTATAGCCACATCTCTAACTCTCATTTTATTAGAAGTCATTACTTCAGGAATTAGTTATCGTTCTGGAGTTTTGTTAACTGGAGTTGATGATTCCCCAAAATCCAATGGAATTGAATGTTCTGCTTGTCTCAGTTTCCTATGGATGAACCTTTCAGGTTCGGAGAGAGGTGACATCAATTAATAATCGTCATCCAGTTTGGAGTACATCAACACCTGCAATAATGAAAAGCTAAGATCAAGTTGTTAACACTTCTGCTTAGCTTCACTAATAGAAAAATTAAATATCTTCTTATTATTAAAGTCTCCAACAGTGGCGCAAAAAAACTTGTTGTGGTCAAATTGCACACACAAGTGCACGTGATCTTACAAGCAATATAATGGTTCTTATAAAGGAGTCAGGTATTGTACCCATATGGACTTTAAACTAGAATTCATTAACGTTTTCAACTCTTGACTGAAAACGAGTGCCCTATTCAGGTTGTATAAAGAGTATCCGCTAAAAATATATAAATAACTAAAAATGGTAGTTATGATTCAATTTCTTAAGTTTCAAAAAAGAATTTAAGCAAAATCCAAGACTGTGGCTTTTGTCAGGAATCCTGAAATTTCTATCCTTTGATAAAGGTTTTCTCGAGATTATCTCCTCGCTAAATCACATGGTTAAATATATGATCATGGTCTCTCGACCTCTAATCGCCTTCAACCATTACCACCCTATCTACATCATTTAGTAGAATAAGATGAATAAGGATTTAGAATTAAGATATCTTCCTGTATAGGGATTCAAACAAGGTTTATAGGTATATCTCTATCCTAGAAACGAATCAACCCTAGCTATTTAGAGTCATCCGAACTCCATATATTCTATGTTCTATTCTCTTATTATTTTCTCGAGTTCAATTTGGATAGTAAATTTATTTCTATGGTGGAAAATCATGAAACACTAAGCGCAAGAATATAAGAATGAATCATAGATAACTCTTGATGAACCTTTAACAAATTAAGCAAGCTTCATTCATCATGTAGCCACAACCCTATGACTAGGGTATTTAGCTACTCATAATCTTTAGAATAATATTTGAAACTGTCAAAACAATTTTAAAGAATTACAAGAAAAGAAGAGATAGAAAGTAACCCTAAAAGCTTCAAAGTCTCGTTCTTGATGCCTCCAGGTTGAAATTTGGAAAAGAGTCCCCATGAATTAAATTTAAGATCATTTTATACTAAATCCGAAATTCTAAATTTGGGCTCTATAATGCGCGACGTGGGGATGGAACGCGGTGCACTTCCTCGTGATTGATACTCCCATTAAACTTTCAAACATAACTGCACGACACAAAGTCTACACGCAACCTTCTGCTAAGGAAATTAATTCAAGATCGAGACTACTATTCTATCTGCGCGACGCAAAGCTGGAACACAATTGACATTGGCGCATTTCTTTCTTCATTTAACTGTGTTTTGTCATTTGATTTCTTTGTCGCTTCATTTTTCTTATTTTTATGCAGCTTTTTTCACCTCTTCTTCGTGCACAACTAATCATATAGGTTGGTTTGGAAACTCGGAATTTACTAAACAAGACTATTAATCTAGACTCAATGACTTCAAACTAAGCCCACATTCAGGCATAAACACTAATCTGGGATTGTAAATATGCCAAAGATCAATGCTTCATGACAACATGGACATTTCTTGTTTTATGGTGGAAGCTCAAAAAGTTATGGAGAGTAGGCTTAAGAGGAACATTAGGGATGCTAAGAGGACAAGGTCTTATAAAGGAGGTACTTCTAAGGGTAGGTTGGAAATTCAATACAAACCTAAGTTCATGAAGTGCTTCTCCAAACAAGTAATTTTCCCAAGTCTCATAATGATAAAGTGTATAACCCTAGATCCCAAAGGGAAGAGGTGGTGACTCACCAAGTGAGAAACGTACTTGTGGCGAATGTGGTATGAAGCATGTGGGTGAATGTCTAGTTCGAACGGATAGTTGTTTTGGTTGTGTAAGAGTGGTCATGAGGTGAGGAATTATCCTATGATAAAGGTTCAAGGAAAGAGGAATATCCAACCACAAGAAAGTCATCCTAGTTCCGATGCTCCTAAAAACAACCACTTCTATGCTCTCCATTCTAGGGGTGATCAAGAGGATTCTTCCTATGTTGTCACCGGTATGTAAAGTATTTTCTATTTATTTTTATGCATTACTAAATCCTGGTGCTACTTTTTCTTTTGTAACTCCTTTAGTGTCTGTGATGTTTGATATGTTACCCTATGTATTAATTGAACCTTTTCCGTTTACTAACTCAGTAGGTGACTTCGTTGTTGCTAAAAGAGTCTTTAGGAGTTTTCCCATATTATTTTCCAATAGAGTTACATTGGTCGATTTGGTAGAACTTGATATGTTGGGCTTTGATGTCAAATTGGGGATGTATTGGTTAGATTTTTTTTTCTTCAATTGATTGTAGAACAAGGGTAGTTAAGTTCCAGTTTCCTAATGAACCTATCTCAAAATGGAAGGGGGAAACTCAACCCCTAGAGGTCGAATCATTTTATGTCTAAAAGCTTGTAAGATGATATTTGAAGGATTTCACTACCATATGGGGAGGTTCAAGGACCTTGGGTCCGAAGCTCCTCTTTCACACCCCAATTATGGAATCCGATTGCAAGCGGTGTCGTTGACCTCTTAGAGGTCGTAGACAAGCCTCTTCTTAGCATTCATCATATTCATATAGTTAAATTTGCGGAAAATTTAAAAATTTTACATTAATGAAGTGTACAAGGACTTCATATAATCTTTCATGAATTCATATACTATAATATCAACTAAACAATAAACTACAAATGATTATGCAATTAAAAAAAAAGAGATCAACGTATCATAATAAGTCTGTCAAAACGGCCTTAGTACAAAAGCTTCGAAATGAAGTATCTAAAAGAAATGCTAGGGACAACATCCTCTACCTATGTCTAAATACTAGGCTATGAATATATAAGTAGCATCCTCGAACTAGAGAGGACCTACCAAATGGTCTGGAGATCGTTGAGTCCAAACCGCTATAATGAGTCTTCAATCTTCTCTCTGACCTTCACCTATAAAAATAGTAAATTTGTAGGGTTGGTCACACTTGTACAAAGCATGGGTGTATGAACACATATACATAAGACAATTTTATTTGGCTTTGCCCATTATTTGTTGAAACTTCATTGGTATCAACACAAATGATTGATATTCTTAAGCTCTTACTTTCATATCCCACTTTGAACATACATTTCATCTTCTTTCTTTAATGATTTCATAGAGACATATTTAGAATTAAGATCATGGAAGCTAACATGAAATCCAGTGTCTTCCCCATACCGAAAGAGGTGATTCACTAATCAAAATGAATCTAGATCATGTGAGCTAACATGAAATCTAGTGTATGCCCCACAAAGAAAAGGGGTGATTCCCGGCTAAGGTGAATCTATCTCAAGTGTTTACCCCACACCGAAAGGGGTGTCTTACGGCTATAGTAAACAAAGAACATTCTTTTGAGCATTAACTGACATAGATCATGCGAGCTAAACATCAAAATCTAGTGTCTAACCCACACCAAAAAGAGGTGATCTCACTGGCCAAGGTGAGATCGAACATACCTAGATCTTTTAGGCAGAATCCACAGGCTAGTTTCGACGTTGGATAGACATAGTTCTAAGACTAGGAGACATATAGAGACTACTTATCCACCTCGATGGTAGCCTCATCTCATCAGATTTACACGTGCAAGCATACGCTCATAGCTAGTCTATCGGTGGTCTGCTCACTTTCTTTATCTTCTTATCTTTTAGAGTTGACTCAAACATTATGGATTCTTGCTTCTAGATTGAGGTTTACTTACTTGATTGATGACTTGTCATCTCTTTATTTACATTGATAAACTGTGAATTATCCTTACATATAATCTTTGGTTTTAATGAGACTTGTTTAACACGTTCTAACACCTTTTTTTGTGAGTATCTTAACATAGTAACTTAGGTGTAAGTGAGGCTTGTCTCACTTACTTTAACACCTCGGTCTGGTCACTTTCTTAACTTAGACATATTTAATTATGTTAATACTCACTTTACTAGCTTATGTTCATTTGGAAGCTTCATATCATCGTTTATGGATGATGAGAACTTCATTAAATGAATTACATGTGTTCATAGTTCATTTGTTTAGGGCATGTTGGTACTTGTTCCAATGATTGTTATGCCCTTGGATATGGATTCATTGAATTATCTTAGATGTGCTTATTTTATCATTTCAATACATTGACTACATGTGATTGTCATAAAGTTAGTATTGGCCTAAACAAATTGGAAAAGATTTCATAACCATCTTCATTGGCACAAGCCAAAGTTACATTCATTCATGCTTAATTTAGGACACATTATGCATTAGCCAAACTATTAATTATTTAAAGATAACATTATAGCCGATTCAATTTAACAATTTGTACAATGTATTGTTAGCCATTTTATTGGCATAAGCGAAACATTCATTCTAGTATGATTTCATGGGGATCTTATTAGCGAACCTTATAACATAGATTGAACATCATATTAGTAGCCATTTTGGACAGACTCATATGAACACTTTAATGAACATATCATTTTTATAGTCACATTTAACCATAAGTATACACATCACGACCGTCACATATAAAGAATAAAATTTTCAAACATGAGTTGATGCAACATAGTTCTTTAAAACACGTATGGAACACTTAACATCATACGAGTACAATTCATAGGTTCATTTGACATTTACAAATCAAGAACCCTACACATTCAGATGAGACAAAACCACATACCAAAAACATGATAAAGACTAATCTATAGATCATTGAAATCGTGAATAAGGATACTAGGGAAAAGAACGTTCAACAAGAATCTTGGGAAACAACCCTAATTTCAAGATTTCATATATTCAAGACAATGGAAAGTACTGTTGGAGAAATAATTCCATGAGAGAAACCCATACCTTATGTAGAACTTAATATAAGAAGACCACCTTGAACAAAACCTTGAATAACACCTAGAATTCACCTAAGAAAGTCGATGAATTTTTTGCCTTTTTACTTATTGTTTTAGCGTCAAGTTTTCTAAGTGTTTGATCTTGAGTTTTTAGATGTAGGAACTAATATTAACTTATCAAACTAAGGCTTAATAAGTTAATTAAATAAATTAATTTATTAATTACTAAAAATCCCCTCCTAGATTTACTAGAAGTAGGAAAACATAACACTTAGTCAAATCTGAAATTTTTCTTAAGAATTTCATTTGCCCCTTTAAATTAATTAATTAAATATCTAATTTTATTAATTAAGGGACCTAGGGTATTTACCATTTTAGTTTTGTATTTCAAGTCCTCGGGGAACATCAACTCTTTGCTAACTATAGTAAGCGTGAATTTTGGTTGAGATCAGTTGCTTTTCCTTGTCACTTTATCTCAAGTGAGGGTATAGAGGTCGATCCTAAGAAAGAAAAAGCGGTTAAGAATTGCCCAACACCTTTGACTCCAACAGATATTAGAAGTTTGTTGGTCCTAGGTAGGTATTATAGGAGGTTTGTTGATAGTTTACATCTATTGCTTCTCCTTTGACAACACTAACTCAAAATAAGGTTAAGTTTGAGTGGTCGGAGTGTTGTAAAGAAGTTTCGAAGAGCTGAATGATAAGCTTACCTCAGTTCTGGTGTTGACCTAAACGGAGTGTATCAAAGGACAGGTGGTATATTGTGACGCTTCTCGAGTAGGTTTGGATTGTGTCCTCATGCAACATGGCAAGGTGATAGCTTATGCATATAGAAAACTCAAGGTGCATGAGAAGAACTATCCAACTCATGATCTTGAATTAGCGGCCTTAGTGTTTGCTTTGAAAATATTGAGGCATTACCTATATGATGTTCATGTGGATGTATTTAGACCACAAGAGTCTTCAATATGTGTTCACTCAAAAAGAATTGAATCTCCAACAAATAAGGTGGTTGAACTCTTGAAATATTATGACATGAATGTCCTCTACCACCTTGGCAAGGTCAACATGGTTGTGAATGCTTTGAGTCGAATGACCATGGGTAGTGTGTCTCATGTTAAAGAGGGTAAGGAAGAGTTAGTGAAGGATGTTAATAGATTATCCCGGTTGAGTGATTGGTTAGAAGATTCTTCAAAAGGAGGTTTCATGGTTAATCATAACTCTGAGTCATCTTTAGTGGTTGAGGTGAAGTCTAAGCAACATCTTGACCCTCTATTGATAGAGTTGAAGGAATCGATACTTAGTAAGCTCAATAATTCATTCTCCCAATAGGGCGATGGGGTACTTAGGTACCAAGGTAGATTGTGTGTACCTGATGTTGATGACTTGAGAAGACAAATTTTGGAATAAGCTCATGGTTCCCGATATTCTGTTCATCTGGGTGCAACAAAAATGTATCGTGAACTTCAAGAGGTCTATTGATGGAACTGTTTTAAGAGGGATATAGCGGAGTTTGTGGCTAAATATCCTAATTGTTAACAAGTTAAGGCCGAACATCAAAGACCAAGACGGTTAACTCAAGTAATAGACGTCCCTACTTGGAAATAGAAAGATATCAATATGGAGCTCATTGTAGGTTTTCCCCGTACATGGAGGCATAATGTTTCCATATGGGTTATTGTTTATAGATTGACAAAATCTGCTCATGTTATCCCCATAGAATCTACTTATTCTGCAGAAGAATACGCTAGATTGCACCTTAATGAGATTGTGAGTTATCATGGAATCCCTTTGTCCATCATCTCGGATAGAAGGTGCCCAATTCACTTCTCATTTTTGGAGGTCTTTCCAAAAGGGGATAGGTACTTGATACGCTCAAACTTACATCTCAAATGAGAAGTAAAGCGGTCACGTCAAGTAAATAACCCAACTAGTGAGGTTGGGATCGTTCCCACGAGAAAAATAGTCTAGACATAACTTCAACTTGTTATTACTATTGTTCGGTTGATGACTTTCTTAGAATGTAAAAGCATAAAAAGGGGGGGTTTTATTTCCTAATAAGTAAAAATAACTAACGAACTTGACAGAGACACTTAACAGCTTTTAATTTTAGGTTTTAATCAATTAATCAAAGTAACTGGGTTTACGTGATCCCCACAGGTTCATAACTTGATAATTCTAACTATAACAATTCTTTCCTAGTATCTTGCATGCAAAGTGATAAGTTATGTATTTCTAAATCCTTGGTCCGGCATCTAGAAAATCTCACTCCACACCTTGGTCCGACTGCGTGTGTTGCTTTCCTAACCCTTATCTTTACCTCATATTAAGCAGCGTATTCGATATTTGACTAAGTTATTACCTCGTACCAATAAATACTAGCCTATTAGATAGTATACACTAAATCTATGTTAATAATTCTTTTCCTATTATCTACCTCCTTGGTCCGGCAAGTAGCATTAAGGCGAGTTCTAACGTTGATCATCCGTTAAAAAGACTTCTAAGTGAAAGAATTATTAATACATGCAAGACACTATTCTAGAATTGTTATTTTAGCTAGGTTTTATCTCATTGTTTGCCTATGGTTCCCACAACCCTAGTTATGGAGTTTAGTTCCTCATAGCCATAAACACAATATTCAAATATATTAAATAAGAATTCATGTACTTACTTCAATGATAAAGACTAAAGTCCGAAAAATTGCTTGATTAATCACCACAAATCACTTGTAAGAGTCTCCAAAAAAACACTAATAAACAAAGTCTAATAATATGATTTCTAATCTAGCAGAGTCTAACCTCAAAAACGAGGTTTTTCAAACTATTTATAAAAAAAATAAAAACCTAATTAAACAAGGATTCTAATTACTGGAAATCTACCAAAACGCGGCTGGGTCGACGGACCACGCGACGGACCGTCGTGGTCATAACGGACCGTCGTGGACTCCGTCGTCCCATACTTGGTGCAATTCTTCTGCTGCTTTCTTCATTCCACTCGACGGCAAGTGTGACGGACCGTGATAATCACAATGGTCCGTCCAGGGTCTCGTTTCAAAATCCTTCAACTCTTGGAATTTGGGTACTGGGATCATTTCTCTGATCTTCACCACGAACCTGCAGGATGGACCGTCATAGCCATGACAGTCCGTCACAAGCTTCGTAATCCCACACTTTGTCAGACTTCCCCATCTTCCTTCAGCAGCTTCTCTACGCTGCCACCTACGGACCGTCATAGGCACGATGGACCGTCATAAGCTCCGTAGGTGGTCTCTTCTGCATTTTTCGCTCAAAATCTCCGCATTCAGCTTTGGGTAGATTTCCTTCAAAACAAAGAGAAACTTATATCAAAACTAGCACAAAAAGGCTTTCGGACACACTAAACTTAAGGAAAAAGTATTAATTATACCGTGAAACCAAGGTATATCAACACCCTCAACTTAAATTTTTTGTTTGTCCTCAAGCGACGCACTATGACTCACTACACAATCTTTGTACAATAGTATTCATGTTTTATCCTTTGCAATCATTTGGCTATCAATCCCTATTAATCTCATCAAATCTATGCATGCTATCACTATTAGGCTTGAATTTTGTGGGATTCGAACATGACACAGACTCACCATGCACTAACACCTATCCTCTTCAATTTCTTACTGAGGTGCTAACAATTCCGGTATTGCAACTAGTGTCCTTACTTTAGAACAAAATCCTCATTTTTCACACAATGATTTCAGTTTGAGTATAAGGATTACATTTCAACAATCGCTCTCAGAACAAAGTCACACTCATTCATACCTATTTCCATAAGGTTGCCCTTATTTTCACTGCTTCAAGTTCGCTATACCACCCTTAGGATCACGATAGGACTTTTTTAGCTTTTAACGTAGGCTCAGAGTCAGGTATGGTATATTTAGGTATACTTTAGTGACTTTTTGCCCTCCTTGACATATCGGCTAAACCTTCCACTTTCTATCACTTTATCTCGCCCAGTTTCTCCTATTCATTCACCTTGTTGTTTCCCTTCTTTCTTCATTTGTGTAAGTAACTCTTTTCTTTTCTTGTTTGTAATTCTTGAATATTTCTCTTTTTCATTCCTTTTCTTTCAACGAGTTCTTGAGCCACTTTACTTTTGTTCTTTCTCTCTCTTTGTTCTTTCAACCCCACTTTCTAGAGCATTCTTCAAAACAGCCACCCTCAACTCATGGCTTTGCCATGAGTCAAGGTACAGAATACCCAAAGTCGGGTCAGGGCCATAACGAAGGTTGTTTATGCAATAGCCACCCTCAACTTATGCTTTTGGCATAAGCTGAGGTGCACATGTCCAAAGAGGGACCAGGGCCAACATATTGTTCCCAGAAAAGATCAGTTGGGGAGAAAAAGAAAGGTCTAATTTTAAGCTCAAATTATTTGGATCAAAGAAGGATAACATTCATTTGGTTTCTTTTATTTAGGCTTTAAATGGGCTATATTGAATAAGGGCCTATGATCCTTTCCTAATTGTCTGTTACAGCTTAATTTTAGCAGGACTAACCAGGCAAGTTCTAGCTCAGTACCATTAGTGGACTATTCAACTTTTCTCACACTCACTTGACATCTCATCACTGTACAAGATTATCAGACACCTAGTTTGACTTGAAGATTTAGGGTAATGCAATGGTGTAACTCTATTTCATGTTTAGAGCCACACAATTATCAGTAACTACGCCTAGTCATGCAACATTTTCTAGTTTTATCGGGATATCATTTTAGCCATCATGCTTCAAAGTTAAACTATGTACAAAAGATATAATGTGCCGGTTCAACAGAAAAAGTAATCAGTCTTTTAGGGAAAAAGAACACAGGCAAGAAAACCCCAAAAGAGGATAGTGAGTTGGGCTACTCAGACTTCACCCTAACACTCACTTTCCATTTACCCCACCCCCAACAAAAAAGCATGCAATTGTCCCCAATGCATAAAAAATCTAAAGATTAGAGGGGTAGGTGAAGCAAACCTGTGGCGCATAGCGCCGTCGATCAGCAAGCTGGTGGGTCCGGTTTCCCGGAACCCACATCCTCTGCAATCTGCACACCCTCAGTGGTGTCCTCAGCAATCTGGACACCCTCAGTGATGTCCTCAGCAACAACCGCACCATCAGTAGTGCCTCCTGCTGTCCCTACAGTGCGGGAGCTAGACGCACCAGCCGCTATCTGCGATGCTCTGATTTGGTGTGCCTCCGCCTCAGCAAGTGAGGCTCTCCTCGCGTCCTCCATCTCTCGGCGTTCCTTCTACCTTGCTCGCGCCTCATTCTCTGATCGACCCTTACGCCTCTTGTCACTCTCTCGAGGGGAAGGTGGGGGAATTTCTGAAGAAGCAAACAGGGCCGCCAATACAGTGTCCTCAACAGGCTCGACAGGCTCTGGCACTCTCGCCTCTAGGATCGTGTTGATGTCTGCATGAAGACTGTCGACTGCAGCCTGAAGAGTCGACACATCTACTGGAGGGGCTGGGAGGGCTAACACTCTCAACTCAAATGAATCTAGGCACTGGTGAACCTCAGCAATCTTCTGTTGCATCTTCCTCTCTATACGCGCTTCAGACTCAGTAATAGACTTCTGCATCCACGGCTGGATATGATGCAGAAGAGTGGCCATTTGTGCCTCTAGTTTTTGGACCCTAGCAAGCGAGGCCAGTAACGGTAGAGGGGCTGTGCGGGAGGAGCTCGAGGTTGGGCTACTACCCGGGATAGACTCGACCGGGTTAGTGTCAATGGACGCCTGTGTAGCGGTACGGGCCTGGGCCACCGTATCCGCAAGATCATCAGCAAGTGGTGGCAGCTCTGGACGGGGCCCTCGACGTGGGGCCAACTCATTGGCCTCATCTCTGATGAGGCCGATGTCAACGGTGCCCTGTGGGGTCTTCAACTGATCTATGTGTCATATGGGCAAACCTGCGGTCCTGCAAAGGGAAAAAATCATACACGGGAAGGGGTAGGTAGTAGTGACCTTGAATGCCCTCTCGTGCATGACTGCCTGGAGAAGCCATGCGAAGTCGACCTCGAATCCGGCTATCATCGCCGCTATCAACACTGCTTAATCCCACGTGACGATGTTATCAGCAGCTGTGGGGGAAAGGCAGTGACGGACGAGCAGCCACAAGAACTTCACGACGAACGTGAGGTTGGCTTTCTTGATGGTCCCCATCGGCTCAGTGACCCAATATGCACCCTCTCTGTCAACTGATAGATGCAGGGCCATCCACCTCTTGGTGGTCTCTCTCAGTGCCTGCTCGCGCAAGAACTGGCCATCCTTCACTATCTGCCAGCAGTAGTCAAACTCGGCAGTGTGGGGAGTCCGCGTAGCATCTGCACTCTCGCCGTATAGGAACCGGCGAATAGCTGGCAGGGAAATGTCAACCTGCATGCCCCGGACTCGAACCTGCTCCAGTGGGGCCTGTTTAGCGAGAGCAGCCCGCCTATCGATCTGTGATTGGAGAGTCGCTACGTAGGATGCGTAGAACTCTCGGACCACTTCCTCGCTGTTTCATCCCAACGGACGGGCTTTCCGCTCTAAGCGATGCTTGGTGAATAGGTTGTGGATCTCCGGCATCGACGGGAGACTCCCTTTAAGTACCCGCCGCTCCAAGGTGAGTGTCCGAGTGATTACTCCTTTATCAATCAGGAATTTGGCATCGGAGTAAACTTGAAACTAGCCTTCGACACACCACCGGTTTGGCTGGTCAGAGGCTGGGGTGGGGACGTGGGCTGGTGCGCCGGATGTAGAGTCTGAACTGTCAGCCTCATCAGACGAGGCCCACACTGTAGCATTGGCAGGTGCGGGAACCACAGCAGAGCCTGAAGCTTCCTCGGACCATGATACTCCTAAGGATCCAGTCGCTCCTTCCTCATTTGTGGCTGACCCAGAGGGTGTGCCGGTCAGTGTGCGCTCCTCATCAGACTGGGAGGCAGTGACTACGCCGAACGCCACCGTCTTGGGTGTGGCTCTGGGGGCACGTGCAGAACGGGAAGGTGCAGAAGCGCCTGGGGGCATATATTCAGGGTCCCGCTGATCATCAGAGCCGATGATCAAGCGTGCAGATGGAGAGACAGACTTAGATCACCCGCGTGCGTAGGTGCAGTCTTGCTTGGGTGCCATAGTAGATAGTACCTGTAAAGGATCAATATTAGTATGAGTAGTGGCAAACAAGACAGGCAAGCCCATACGACATAAAACATTGAAAATAGTGTGTTAGTGATATTGAAACTGTATCACACGACGGGCTAGATGACGGCTCGTCGTGGATATGACGGACCGTCATGAGGTCCGTCGTGTTGTACTTAGTCTATGTATATATAAAGAACCCTGAAGGAGGGGTCTCTGACCATCATGACGGTCAAGCAGGACGGACCGTCGTTGGTACGACGGTCCGTCGTAAGAGTCCGTCGTAGGATACTTAGAAAATGTTGGGAGACCCTTATCAGTGGGGTCTCTGACCATCATGATGGTCGTGCAGGACGGACCGTCGAGGAGACGACGGTCTGTCGTAAGTGTCCGTCGTAGGACACTTGGAAAATTTTGAGAGACCCTTAGAAACAGGGTCTCTGACAACCCGAATGGTTGTACAGGATGGACCATCGTGAAGACAATGGTCTGTCACATGTGTCGTTGGGACAGGGTGCTAGGGCTTTTGACACGGACCTTATGACGGTTCTTCGTGTGTGCGACGGTCCGTCATCGGGGTCTTATTCTGAGTAGCAGTGTTAGAACTGGGGGTACCGTATGCAGCCCTGATGAACCCACATGGTCTTGTCGTGTTGTGGGCCTATATGTGTCTATCCCAACAACCTAGGAAACTACCAATGCAAAATCACCTATGCCTCTTGAGCCTAGGTTTAGACATAAGCATATAAAGGAAACAATACACGACTAAGAACTAAGCTAATACTAATTACTCAACCAAAATGCAAGATAAATGAGTATAAATTTAGAGACACATACTTTGGAAATGGAGAAAAACAAATGGAGAATGATTCAATTGGCAAGGTAGACATCTACAGCAGCAGCACCGACTAGTGGATGATAAGTATAAGGCTTAGGAAGATTTTGGGAGTAATGATCAGTGAGGGGAAGTGTGGAAGTTGAAAAGAGAGGGGAGATGAGGGGAATAAGGAAGTAATGGGGTGAAATATGGATGGGTGGGGAGTATAAACGGTCAGATTTTGAAAAGGGTCCAGCCGGGTCGGGTCGGATAGAATTCATTAATCACGCAACGGTTCCATGACGACGGTCCGTCGCACTTGCGACGACCCGTCGTAGGTTCCGTCGTGTGTACCCTAATTTCAAAATGACAGAAAAATGTACCTGGTGTGACGGATGCATACGACGGTCCGTCGCATGCGCAACGGTCCGTCGATGTATCCGTTAGTGGCTTCTGCAGAGTAGTTTTCGGCAGAATTTCCTGGTGATATGCCTGCAAATTTAAAACCCATTAATAGAAAAATTCTACCATTATTAAAAAGACGATAAGTATTGGGTTGCCTCCCAACAAGCGCTTGATTTAATGTCGCGGCACGACTGGGGACACTCGATTACTCAGACTTCATCAAGATGGTATGCCACTATCACTTTATTCCCCGATGCTTTATGCCCAAAATAGAGTTTTATTCCATCTCTATTACTCTTAAACCGCACTCCCTCCTTGGCTTTTAACTCAACTGCCCCATGAGGGAATACTTGGGTAATCAAGTAAGGGCCAGTCCATTTGGACTTGAGATTGCCCGGAATACAAGGCACCCCAGAACTGTCTACAAGCACCAAATCCCCAACCATAAAATCTTGTTTTGTAATTTTCTGTTCAGTCCCCTTCTTCATCTTTTCTTTGTGGGAAATGGCAGATACCGATTGGAGCTCACCACTCTGCCTCATGGTCCTACAAATGTTGAAGGTTGCTTCTTCATTATTCAACCTAAATGTCATTTTTCCCTTTTCTATATCCACTAAGGCTCTACCTGTAGCAAGGAATGGCCTCCCAAGAATAATGGGCACCTCAAAATCGACTTTGCAATCAAGAATAACAAAATCTGCTGGAAAGATGAATGACTCCACTTTTACTAGCACATCATGGAGTATCCCTATGGGCTTTTTCACTGTCCGATCGTCCATCAGTAGCCGCATCGCAGTGGGTTTGGGATCCCCCCAAACCCAACTTCTTGTAAATTGAGAGGGGCATTAGATTTATGCTTGCCCCCAGATCACATAATGCTTTCGCAAAATGTAATGACCCAACTGTACAAGGAATAGTGAACGCACCCGAAGTTATTCACCCTGTCTTTGTGGTTTAATTTCTTGGAGACCGGATAGTAGCGTGCTAAGAAGACATCCCGTAGTTGGTTCCAAGTGAAGATGGAGTTGTATGGGAGCTCAGTAAACCACATAGGAGCCTCTCCCGTCAGTGAGAGAGGAAACACTCTGAGACCTATTACATCTAGATCAAAATCAGGCCTCCCCACACAACTTTTACACATTGCCCTTACCTTAGCTATATGGGCATATGGATCCTTAGAAGGTAGCCCTGAAAACAAACCTCTGGCAGTGAGCATTTGCATCAGGCTACTAGTCACCACAAAAGTGTGGCCAGTGGTTTGAGGGGGCAAGACAAGTGGCCATCCGAGTCTGCGATGTTATCATACCCTCTGTAGTATGCTTGGGGCCGTGGAACGGGATTTTGTCCCCTCTGTTGATGTTCACCCGGAGCGTCGGGTAACATCTGACCATGAACATCCACTGGATTTAGGATGTTCTGGTTTGGATCCTCATCATTTATTCCCAAGTTTCGATTCATATTGCATAGTGTACGCTCAAGCTCGTGATCGTAGGGAAACAAGGGTTCTCTTCCTCTCCGTGTATTTGGCATACAAGGAGGATAGTTCTGAAAGGAAATCAAAAAAAATAAAACAAAGTAAAGTCAAGAAAATATCAAATAAACTTTAGTAATAAGTTTAAGTTAATCTAAAAGATAAATTCCCTGGCAGCGGCACCAAAATTTGATACGCTCAAACTTACTTCTCAAATGAGAAGTAAAGCGGTCGCGTCAAGTAAATAACCCAACTAGTGAGGTAGGGATTGTTCCCATGAGGAAAATAGTCTAGACTTAACTTCAACTTGTTATTACTATTGTTCAGTTGATGACTTCCTTAGAATATAAAAGCATAAAAAGGGGGGTTTGTATTTCCTAATAAGTAAAAATAACTAACGAACTTGACAGAGACACTTAATAGCTTTTAATTTTGGGTTTTAATCAATTAATCAAAGTAACTAGGGTTTATGTGTTCCCCGCAGGTTCATAACTTGATAATTCTAACTATAATAATTCTTTCCTAGTATCTTGCATGCAAAGTGATAAGTTATGTATTTCTAAATCCTTGGTCCGGCATCTAGAAAATCTCACTCCACACCTTGGTCCGGCTGCGTGTGTTGCTTTCCTAACCCTTATCTTTACCTCATATTAAGCATCGTATTCGATATTTGACTAAGTTATTACCTCGTACCAATCAATACTAGCCTATTAGATAGTATACACTAAATCTATGTTAATAATTCTTTTCCTATTATCTACCTCCGTGGTCCGGCAAGTAGCATTAAGGCGAGTTCTAACGTTGATCATCCGTTAAAAAGACTTCTAAGCGAAAGAATTATTAATACATGCAAGACACTATTCTAGAATTGTTATTTTAGCTAGGGTTTATCTCATTATTTGTCGATGGTTCCCACAACCCTAGTTATGGAGTTTAGTTCCTCATAGCCATAAACATAATATTCAAATATATTAAATAAAAATTCATGTACTTACTTCAATGATACAGAGTAAAGTCCTAAAAATTGCTTGATTAATCACCAAAAATAACTTGTAAGAATCTCCAAAAAAATCAAACACTAATAAACAAAGTCTAATAATATGATTTCTAATCTAGCAGAGTCTAACCTCAAAAACGAGGTTTTTTAAACTATTTATAAAAAAATAAAAACCTAAATAAACAAGGATTCTAATTACTGGAAATCTGCCAAAACGCGGCTGGGTCGACAGACCACGTGACGGACCGTCGTGGTCATAATGGACCATCGTGGACTCCATCGTCCCATACTTGATGCAATTATTCTGCTGCTTTCTTCATTCCCCTCGACGGTAAGTGTGACGGACCATCATAATCACAACGGTCCGTCGAGGGTCTCATTTCAAAATCCTTCAACTCTTGGAATGTGGGTACTGGGATCACTTCTCTGATCTTCACGACGAACCTGCAGGACGGACCGTCATAGCAATGACGGACCGTCACAAGCTTCGTAATCCCACACTTGGTCAGACTTCCCCATCTTCCTTCAGCAGCTTCTCTACGCTGCCACCTACGGACCGTCACAGGCATGACGGACCGTCATAAGCTCCGTAGATGGTCTCTTCTGCATTTTTCGCTCAAAATCTCCGCATTGAGCTTTGGACAGATTTCCTGCAAAACAAAGAGAAACTTATATCAAAATTAGCACAAAAAGGCTTTCGGACACACTAAACTTAAGGAAAAAGTATTAATTATACCGTGAAACCACGGTATATCAGTACTCAAGCGAATCTTAGTACCGCTTTTCATCCTCAAGCAAATGTCCAAGCAGAACGCATTTTCCAAACCCTAGAAGATATGTTGTGGGCTTGCGTCATTGACTTCAAGGGTGTCACGACCAGGGAGCACCCCCTAGATATAGCCGGCGTCGTCGTTCTCGGAGAGGACTTGGACATGCCCATAGAATTCTCCATAACCAACTAACCAATAAAGTCACTTAACTTAAAACTTGGCAGTCACTAGGCCCTTCAATCAACGACACCCCGTCAACAATCCGTCAACTGGACCATGGACCGTCCTACTGGTCCCTGATTTGGGATAGAGAGTGATCTTTTTGGAAATTTTGGTAAAATGACTAAGTTTCTAACACGAATCCATTGACATAGAGTCAATCAAACGATGGCTCGTCATTTGGCTCGTTGATGCACACTATCCCAAATGGCAGTTTTGGGTCAAATGGAAGGATCCTCTCCAACGACCCTTAAAATGGTCCTTGAGAAGTCGTACCCGGTCGTTTTGACCCTAAACAGACTACTTTATATATTTAACACCTTTATACTAATTTTCACTAAATTTGAACTCTTAAAACCCCACGAAACATGCCAAGGCACATTAGTGCATATTTCACAATTCTCCAGACGTCATAGTTGTTTCTTAATGTTTTGACTCTAACACTTCCTAATTTGTTCAAATGCATAATTTTAGGATTATAAATAGTGTTTCAAGTCTTAGTTCATCATGTGAGGCTCTAGACCAAGTCATGGACTTTTGGAGTGTTACACATCCCCTCCAGGAACATTCGGCCCGGAATGACATTAAAGATCTTTTTGTGTGGAAAATTAGAAGACTCAATACTAGCAGCCCAACTAACAATAAACAATCCTCATGAGTCACAACACATAGGAGTAATTCACAACTCCATTTAAGCACATAAACATGGCATTCACACATAGCATCTTAAATCATAATTTACCATATATATGAGCTCAACATCCCAACATGAGGAACTACCTTCTCAATATCAACATGAGCTCAACATGATCATCAAGAGTAACATACTCCACTATTTTTTTAAAACACATTAACATGCTCAATATCATTTCACAAAGACAACTATACACAAAACACAAATAAGTGCAAGTTAAGCAAAAGAGCATTTTAACATGAAAACTTATTCTACCCTGAAAATTTATCATAATTATACACATTTTAGAAAACCAAGATAAATTCAACATTATTCATTATTTTTAAGAGGATTATTACTAGCCTCAAGTTTTTCTAGAACTTTGAGGAAAAGGAGAGGATAACGGTACTTCATGTTGTCCTGCTCCTCCCATGTTTCTCCCTCAACTAGGTGGTTTCTCTAAGTGTTTTGTATGGTGAGAGGAGACAAAAGGCGACAATGTCCTACCTCGCCACGCGGAGAGGCGAGTGGAGAGGTGCTTGCCTTTTTGAATCAAGGCTCCAATTAATATTAAAAATTAAAAATATTTAATTGCATATATAAATATCAAAAGATGTTAATATCAATAATAAATATTAGCAAATATTAAATTCAAAAACCAATAGTAGTTACTAAAAAGTCTAAAACTTTAAAGACCAAATAATTCAAAATACTATACTAAATTTTTAAAAGTCTAGTTTTCTTCAAAACTATCCAACTCTTGAAGATCAAAGTCCTCTACATCATTATATTGATATTCATCTTTTTCCTCCTCGTATTCTTCAACAATTAGTGTTCGAGTCCTAATTGAAGTTGAACTTGTAGATATAGTTTCTACTCCTTTGCCCTTGTAAAATTCTATTGAACTTGAAGAAAGTCCCCTGTGATGATAGATACTCTCATCCGCTCATATTGTCGTAGCAAGACTACCCCAGGTAAGATCATCATACTCGTATACTAGTTCATCATCTTGATCTTCGGGGCATCCAACTAACCATTTATTTGAATCATCAATGTTATCCAAGCGAATTGGATCAATAAGATTACGGGCATCATAACAACGTTTCAATGTTTTATTGCATTTATTGTACATTAGATCACTGAGACGCGATAGTGCAACCCTATTCCTCTTTTTGAAATGTATTTATTGTGCACTCCAATTTTTCTCACATCCTGATGAGCTACAGTTAGGCTTAATACATTCATAGCAAACTTTTGCAAGTTTGGTTTTTCACTACAAAATAGTGACCACCATAGAACTATAATAAAATAAATTTAAAGGTTCATGAGTATAAATAAGTCAAATAATTTATGTATGATCTAAATTAACCCCCTTATCCAGTGACTTTGTGTCTCTATATCTTTTATACGGACCACAACCACATAATCCATCCACCAAAGCTCAGCGACTTGTGAATATTATATTATTGTATCATGGACAAACTTCTCAACACATTCATAATACTCAGTCCACAAAGTTTGTAGTATAGTTCCCTCTTCTTAAGCTTTATAATATAATCCTGGGTTTAATACATGACCTGCAGCATGCAAAGGTCAATGGAGTTGGTCTTACCACCTTGCATCAATAATTTCAAACACTTTCTCATATTTTTTCTTAACTCCACGAAAACTTCATGCAATAGTTTCTTTGGCTCTATCCATTGCTTATCTAATATAACCCATTGGCAATTTTTTCTCCCCATCCACCAAACGAAGAACTTTTGTCAAAGGGCTATAAATTGTAAGCGCTCGAACAACATCATTCCAAAAGTGGATAGAAATAATAAGATTGACAACTTCTTTCCCCAAAGTTTCCTCTGCAAATTTACTTGAATTCCATTTGGTTGAGAGGACTAAAGTTCTCAAGTTTTTCTTTGTATGTACATAGGTCTCAAAGTTAAGAAGGCCACTGCAAATCTTGTCTTGGCCGGTTTCACCAAATTTCTTTCCTTGGTGAATTTTCTCATCAAGTTCAAGAACAATGGTCTTTGACTAATGTAAGAATGGATTCTGATGGACTTCTTAAAAACTGTTACCAAAAATTATATTTATTAATTAGTAGCTAATGAATTATTGACTATAAAGAAAGTTAAAGGATAGGTTGAGAGGAGAGAGAGATAACCGGAAGCATATGGCTTAACCTTGAACATGTCACCAAATATCAAGTTGATGCAATGAGCGGTACATGGAGTCCAACAAATGTTTGGGTATGCACCCATCATCATATTTCCCACTTTAACATTCTCACTAGCATTATCAGTGATAATTTGTAAAACATTTTCTTGTCCAATTCTTTCAATACTACTTTCAAATAACTTGTACATTTTGGTGGAATCAGTAGATTCATTGCCAACAGAACAAAGAAATACACTACTGATTGAAGAATTCACAACAATATTGATGATTATTTGACCATTTCGTGTCGTCCATTTGTCCATCATAATTGAACATCCAAACTTCGTCTATTGCACTTTATGCTCATCAACATTTTTTTCTACTTTCTCCACCTCTTTGTTTAGGTGACTAACTCTAACTACATGGAATGTAGGAAGCTTCATCCCAGGGCCATGTTGTCCTATAGCCTCAATAGATTTATCAAATGATTTGTGATTGACACAATCAAAAGGGATCCCCGCATCATACGTCCAAATTGCAAAAGAACTTACCACACACTCTCTTAGAATTTTCTTTGTTTTCTCAATTCCTCCTCCTTTTCAAGGCTTCCATTTTGTGTTGATTTCTGCGAAAAATAGAGATTCATATGGCCTTTCATCACATTCCAAGTGGTAGATGATGCACCTCGACTAGAAGATATTTTTTGAGTTTTGGAAGGAGGCACCATTTCCGCATTATCATCTATTTCATCAAGATCATCAATATCAATATGTTCTTCTAGCTGCCTCCCTTGAATTTTAGAATTATTAGCGATCTTATTTTTCATATAAGGCCTCACTTCTTCTCTAATCTCCAATAGACAAGCGATACATTGTTTAACATTCTTAAAACCATCCACTAAATGTTGCTTGTGTCGAGTTATTCCACCTTAAATGTACACCTACAGAAGTTACAATCAATCAAACCTTTGGTTGATCCTTGAGTACTATAATTCCATCCAATATCCCTCTTTTTGCTAGCATACACCATTGAATTCAGCCAATTAACTCTTTATGGACAAACGAATAAATAATTATTGAAGCATATTTTTTTAAAAAAAATAGTGAAGGCAGTAAGCATTGAACAGTGAACAAGGGATAAAATAGAATGAAGGAGGAAATAGTCAAAAAAAACAGAGTAGTAGCTATTGTATCTCAAAATTCAAAAAAAAATATGAAAGAGAAATAAAGAAGTAGAGTTTGTAAAGACCTGAAGAAGAAGAAAAAGAATTGAAACAAAAGAAGAAAAAAAAAGGTATATGATATATCTGGGTTTTGGCGGCTGGCAACAACTCGGGAGAAGGAGACGAAGAGGAGTCGAAACTCGAGAAGAAGAGACAAAGAAGATTAGCAACTCGAGAGGAAGACTAGAAGAGACGTAGAGGACTAGCAAGTAATGAGGTGGAGCCGCGGATAAGAGAAAGCACGATTTTTTTCTAATTTAAGTTTGAAAATAGAAAAAGAAACCATAATTTTTAACACTATTATTAAGTTAAATACTTTTTTAAAAAAACAAAATAGCGTCGCTATTTATGTTGCCATCAGATCGCCTTTGGTCGCCTATTTTAACTAGCCTCTTCTCATTGCAGAATGGCTCGCCTCGCCTAGCCATATCTCCTTTGGCGAATGGCACTCGCCATTCACAATGTTGGTTTCTCCATAGGACTTTTACGTAGATCACCTCTTTGTTCCTCAACTTCTTGAATTGTCGATCTAGTATTTCAACCGAAAACTTGTCGTAGGAAAGGTTCTCATCGACACCTAAAATTTAATAAGTAGAATGGATACGATGTCGCAAATACACTTCTTAAGCATAGATATATGAAATACCGAATGAATCGAAGCTAGTTCACTAGGTAACTTCAACTCATATGCAACTTTTTCTACCCATTGCAAGACCTCATAAGGACCCACATACCGGCTACTTAGCTTTACCTTTTTACCAAATCTCATTATCCCTTTCATAGGGGAAATTTTCAAATACACCATTATCCCCTTCTTCAAACTCAAGATCTATTCTTCTACTGCCGGCATAGGATTTTTGCTAACAATAGGTTTTTTTCAGCCTATTTCTTATCATACAAACCTTCTCTAAAGCTTCATAGATTATTTTTGGACCAAGAAGTGAAGACTCACAAACCTCAAACCACCTAACTAGAGACCTACATCGCCTGCCATAGCGTTCTTCAAAAGGTGCCATGGAAATACTCGAATAGTACCTATTATTATTGGAGAACTCAATCAATTGTAGATGATTGTCCTAATTTCATTAGAAATCTATATTACAAGCTCTTAACATATCTTGTTGGGTTTGAATAGTATGCTCCGCTTGGCCATCTGTTTGAGGATGAAAAGCAGTGATAAGCTTCACTTGAGTACCCAACCTTTTTTGGAAAGACCTCCAAACAAGAAAAGTGAATTGAGAACCTCTATCCGATATAATGGACAAAGGGACCTCATGTAGGATCACAATCATATAAATGTATATCCTTTCGTAATCCTCCGCCAAATAAGTAGACTTATTGGGGATAAATGCACGGATTTTTCTACCTATCCACAATAACCCAGATTGAGTCGTTTTGCCTCCGGGTTTACGGCAACCAAACTACAAAGTCCATATTTATTTTTCCAACTTCAAAGGAGAAACATACATTACTTGGGTTAGACCACTCGACTTTAGATGCTCGACTTTAATGTGTTTGCAATTTGGACACTAAGCTACAATTTCTGCTATATCCCTCTTCAAACCATCTCACCAATATACCTCTCTAAAATTACGATACATATTGGTGGCACCCGGATTAATATAGTATCATACCCCATGAGCTTCATCGAAAAATTTCCCCCTTAAATTATCAACATCCGGCACACATAATATACCTTGGTACCTTAGCACACCATTCCCCCTTGGTAGAATGACTCATTAAACTTGCTAAGTACCCATTTCTTCAACTACATCAATAGCGGATCAAGATGATGCTTAGACTTAACCTCCACCACTGAAGATTACTTGGAGTTATGATGGACCATAAATCCACCATTTGGAGAATCTTCCAACCGAACACCCAACCGAGCAAATCTATGAACATCTTTCACTATTTTCATGTAATGCCTCCATATTTTCAAGGAAAACAGTACGGCCGCTAATTCAAGATCATGAGTTATATTGTCACACCCAGGAGAGTATACCCCAGATGAGACCAACATCGTTGTCCTCTCAAAGGACTCAGACAAGCTATTAGAATTCGTCATAACGTGTGATCAGTAAAAAATAAGGAAAATTAAAACTTTTAGATTCTATTTGAAGTATACTTAGACTTCATACTTATCATTCATAAACCATACGATATTATAAGAAATTTATCTCAAATATATAAGACCATCTAAGAGTACAATTCTGGACTTAGCCAATAAATAGTCAATATGCCATACAAGCCTTAATACAAAAGAATCCAATAAACATGATAGAAATAGGATATTCCTAATAGCTACTAAATTCTTCATAAGTTGGACTATAATTGATAGCGTCCCGAACACGAGGACCTACCAAGACTTAAAGAAAGAGTTCCAAGCTTCTTCAAATCGACCTCCTTAAACTTCAACGGCCGAAACCTACACTTGTAGTAATATAAAGTAATAGGATTAGTACACCACATGCACTAAGTATGGGTAAATGCACATAACACTTAAGGACATGCATGAAAAAGTATAATTTATCATATCATTACAAAATGTGCTAAGTCATGTGAACGTTTTTAATGCATATACTGTAACGACCCGTTTAGTCGTTTTGAGCAACAGACTTCAATTCTTGAAAAAATGGCAGAAGCGACGGACCCCACGACGAAACGTCATGGGCACGACGGACCGTCGCAGGGTCTCGTTTCAAAACACTTAGAAAATCTGAAATTGGGTACTAAAAATCGACTCTCTGAACTTTGTGACGGAATGGCAGGACGGACCGTCACAGGTGTGACGGACCGTCACAGACCCTTGGTGGAAATTTAGGTCTCTGAACTCTGCGACGACCTGCAGGACGGACCGTCGCAGGCACGACGGCCCGTCACAGGTTGCGCAAATCCCAGGCAGAATCGGATTTCCTTACACGTTTTAAGGGACGTTTGGGACTATTCTTTCCTTAATTATAGATTTCGTGGGTTTATATTAATGACTCAAATTCTTGGGGGTTAAAAGAGGTAACCCTAAGTTAATTAGTGGGGTATTATTGCCAACTTCTATTCTTAATTATATGTTAATTTGGGGTAAAATAAAGAGGGTTTTGAATAAGAAAAGAGAAAAGAAAAGCGAGAGATAGATTAATCGATTGAGAGAGAGAGAGTCGAACGAGGAAGAAGAATATCAAAGCTTGGGAGATTGCTTGTTGATTCCAATTCTTCGGTGGAAGTACGTTATGGTTTTCATGCTTTCATAAGTAAACTCTTAATAGTGATTGATATGTATTGGTAGTATTGTAAACCCTACTATATGCTTAATGGTATGTTTGCATGAATATGATTATGTGATTGTGATAAAATAAGCATGATGAAAATATTGAATCCCAAATCTTGAAAAGAAACTTTAATATACATTATTAATGATGATGCCTTGGTATAGAAGAAGGCTTGATGAATTAAAGTAATGGGATTGATGATGCCTTGGTATAGAGAAGGCTTGATGGTTTACAGAATGATATTAGTGGATCGGGTGTCACGAACCGGCACGTAGAATTAAGGGATCGGGTGTCACGAACCGACACGTAGAATTAGGGGATCGGATGTCACGAACCGACACGTAGAATTAGGGGATCAGGTGTCACGAACTGACACGTAGAATTAGGGGATCGGGTGTCACAAACCGACACGTAGAATTAGGGGATTGGGTGTCACGAACCGACACGTAGAATTAGGGGATCGGGTGTCACGAACCAACACGTAGATTTAGGGGATCGGAGTGTCACGTACCGACACAAGAGGAATAATGAATATGAGGGATCGGAGTGTCACGTACCGACACAAGAGAACTAAAGATAATGAATCTTAAAAGATGTTAATATACTCAATCAAACGAACATGATTCCCAAATGAGTATGGTATTGGGGCTTGAGTCCTCATGTGTGAACTTGACGGTAATTGTTAATGATATAGTGCTTGTTGTTGCTACATGTTGAGTATCATAGTTGATTTTATGATATTACTCGGTATATATTGATTTCTATTTTGAGTTGGCCGATGATATCTACTCAGTACCCGTGTTTTGTACTGACCCCTACTTTTATGTTTTTCTTCTTGTTATTTGTGGAGTGCAGCAAACGTGCCGTCGTCCTCAACTCGACAGTAATTCTAGCCAGTCTTCGTCACACCGGATCTTCAGGGTGAGCTAACGCTTCTAGCTTGGACTGGATCTTCTCCTTCATGTCTTGATGCCTTGAACTTCCGGCACGGACTAGCTTCTAATGTATTTTTAGCTCCTTAGAAACTCTTAGAATTAGTAGATGTTCTTGTGATGATGACTTCCAGGTTTTGGGAATAATAGATGTTGGATATTGATAGTTATTGAATTGGTTTTATTAATGAGTTTAAGTCTTCCGCATTATTTTCTGTTGTTATTACATTGAAATGTTAAGGTTTAGATTGGTTGGTTCGCTCACATAGGAGGGTAAGTGTGGGTGCCAGTCGCAACCCGGTTTGGGTCGTGACAAACTTGGTATCAAAGCATTAGGTTCGTTGGTCTCATCACACAAGAACAGGTCTAGTAGAGTCTTAAGGAACGGTAGGGGGACGCCTTTACTTTTCCTTGAGAGGCTATAAGACTTTAGGAAAAATTTCACTCTTTCATTCTTTCTTTCGTGCTACTACTTGAGTCCAATTGGTATCTAGGCGATACGAATTGGTATCTGACCATCTTCACTCTCTTTCGCAGATGGTTAGAACTAGAGCAACGACTACGCCAACACCAACATCGGCCAGACAAGAAACAACTGAGCCAGCCACTGGGGCTGTGGCTCGAGGAAGAACAGCGGCAAGGGGTCGTGGAAGAGGTCGTGGGAGGACGTCCTCTAGAGGGAGAGGACAAGCACCTAGCCCATCTGATACTAGGGCAGTGACTCCTCCACCGACCGAGGAAGTAATAAGAGAAGGGGAGGATGGGGAAACTGAACAAGTGCAAAATAAGGAAATGCCACCCCAACCTACCCCAGAGATGATCAATCAGGTTCTGGCTTATCTTAGCGGGTTATCTGATCAAGGTCAGGCACCTCCAGTGTTTTCTGCGCCAACACCTCCGGTTTCAGAAGTACAACATGCGTCTACTATGGCTCCCCGCATGGATGTTCCATTGGACATAGGCACATTTCCACGTCTGACTACTAGGCCTATAATGACAAATGATCAGCATGAACTTTTCAGTAAGTTCTTGAAATTGAAACCTTCGGTCTTCAAGGGTGCTGAATCAGAGGATGCCTATGATTTTCTGGTTGACTGTCACGAGTTACTACACAAGATGGGTATAGTAGAACGGTTTGGTGTGGAGTTTGTGACTTATCAGTTTCAAGGGAACGCCAAAATGTGGTGGCGGTCACATATCGAGTGTCAACTAATAGAGGCACCACCTATGACTTGGGCCTCATTCTCTAGTTTGTTTATGGAGAAGTATATCCCCCGGACTTTGAGGGATAGGAAAAGGGATGAGTTCTTGAGCCTAGAGCAAGGTAGGATGTCGGTTAATGCTTATGAGGCTAAGTTTCGTGCACTATCCAGATATTCCACTCAACTCTGTTTCAGTCCTCAAGAGCGGATTCACCGGTTCGTGAAGGGATTGAGGTCAGAATTGCGGATCTCAGCCTTACAGATAGCGGCAACGGCAAAATCCTTCCAAGAGGTGGTAAACTTTGTGATAGAAGTGGAAGGAGTGAAGCCAGACGACTTCACCACAACATCAACATCAAAAAGGCTTCGAAAGGGAGGTGAGTTTAATGGTTCTTACACTAGAGGACAGGGTTCGGGAAGTTACTCAGTCCGACCAATTCAGTCTTCACTACAGACTGTAGTTGGGGGACCAACTCAGACCGGTCAACACTTCTCCGAGGGGCATATGATCGACTCCAAAGAATTTGATGGATGTGGGGAGATTGGACATATTAGGAGAAATTTTCCCAGACCAAGTTACAGACCCCCAATAGCTAGAGGTAGAGGTGGTCATGGTAGAGGCCGTTTTTCTGGAGGGCGTGCTGGTCGAGATAATAGTGGTCACCAACACGGCAGAGGTAATGGGCAAACTGGGGCCACTACATCACAACATGGTAGGGGCAACGGACAGACGAACGATAGGGCTCATTGTTACGCTTTCCCTGGGCGGTCTGAAGCGGAGGCATCTGATGCTGTCATCACAAGTAAGCTTCTGGTTTGTGATTGCATGGATTCTGTATTGTTTGATCCTGGATCCACGTTTTCTTATGTATCTTCCTCATTTGCTAATGGTCTAAATTTACATTGTGAATTACTTGATATGCCTATTCGTGTCTCTACTCCGGTGGGTGAGTCTGTGGTAGTTGAAAAGGTATATAGGACTTGTTTGGTAAACTTTGTGGGGAGCAACACTTATGTAGATTTGGTTATCTTAGAAGTGGATGATTTTGACGTGATTCTGGGTATGACTTGGCTTTCTCCGCAATTTGCAATCTTGGATTGTAATGCTAAAATGGTGACGTTAGCCAAGCCTGGGACAGACCCGTTAGTGTGGGAGGGTGACTACACTTCCAATCCGGTCCACATCGTCTCCTTTCTTCATGCTAAGAAAATGATTAGTAAAGGGTGTTTAGCTTTCTTGGCACATCTCAAGGATGACACTACCCAAGTACCTTCAATTGAGTCGGTTTCGGTAGTTCGTGAGTTTCTGGATGTGTTCCCTGCAGATCTTCCTGGTATGCCACCGGATAGGGATATTGACTTCTGTATTGATCTTGAACCCGGTACTCGCCCCATTTCTATACCCCCTTATAGAATGGCTCCCGCGGAGTTAAGAGAGTTAAAAGCACAACTTCAAGAGTTATTGAACAAAGGCTTCATTAGACCAAGTGCATCTCCTTGGGGTGCTCCGGTTTTGTTTGTAAAGAAGAAGGATGGGACTTTTCGAATGTGTATAGACTACAGACAACTAAACAAGGTAACCATAAAGAACAAGTATCCTCTTCCCCGCATTGATGATTTGTTCGATCAGTTACAAGGTGCTTGTGTCTTCTCTAAGATTGACTTGAGATCCGGTTATCATCAATTGAAAATACGGGCAACGGATGTGCCAAAGACTGTTTTTCGAACGAGGTATGGGCATTATGAATTTGTAGTGATGTCCTTTGGTCTTACGAATGCCCCTGCTGCGTTCATGAGCTTGATGAACGGGATTTTTAAGCCATATTTGGACTCTTCGTGATCGTATTTATTGATGATATATTGGTATACTCAAAGAGCAAGAAGGAACATGAAGAGCATTTGAGAATGGTATTGGAAATGTTGAGGGAGAAAAAGCTTTATGCCAAGTTCTCTAAGTCTGAGTTTTGGCTAGATGCGGTGTCCTTCTTGGGGCACGTGATTTCTAAGGATGGAGTGATGGTGGATCCTTCTAAGATTGAGACAGTGAAGAATTGGGTAAGACCCACTAATGTGTCAGAAATAAGGAGCTTTGTTGGGTTAGCTAGCTACTACCGCCGATTTGTCAAGGGATTCTCTTATATTGCTTCCCAATTGACGAACTTGACTAAGCAGAATGTCCCATTTGTATGGTCGGATGAATGTGAGGAAAGCTTTCAGAAGCTCAAAACTTTGTTGACTACCGCACCTATCCTTACCTTGCCAGTAGAGGGTAAGAACTTCATTGTTTATTGTGATGCATCCTATTCTGGTTTGGGTGCAGTACTAATGCAAGAGAAGAGTGTGATTGCTTATGCTTCAAGGCAATTAAAGGTGCATGAACGTAACTATCCGACCCACGATTTGGAATTGGCTGCGGTAGTGTTTGCATTAAAACAATGGAGACACTATTTATATGGGGTTAAGTGTGAGATCTATACGGATCATCGTAGCCTTCAGTATGTCTTTACTCAGAAAGATTTGAACTTAAGACAGAGGAGATGGATGGAGTTACTAAAGGACTACGATATCACTATCTTGTATCATCTGGGGAAGGCGAATGTTGTAGCGGATGCTTTAAGTAGGAAGGCGGGAAGCATGGGAAGTCTAGCTCACTTGCAAGCTTCTAGACGCCCATTGGCTAGAGAGGTTCAGACTCTAGCTAATGACTTGATGAGATTAGAAGTAAATGAGAGGGGAGGATTGTGGGCTTCTGTGGAGGCAAGATCTTCCTTTCTTGACAAGATTAAGGGAAGACAGTCTGATGATGAGAAACTGCGCAGAATTCAAGATAAAGTATTGCGAGGAGAGGCTAAGGAAGCACAAATCGATGAGGAAGGTGTTTTGAGAATCAAGGGAAGGGTATGTGTACCCCGCGTCGATGATTTCATCAATACTATTCTGACAGAGGCTCATAGTTCAAGGTATTCTATACATCCGGGCGCAACCAAGATGTATCGTGACCTAAAGCAACACTTTTGGTGGAGTAGAATGAAGCGTGACATTGTGGATTTTATTGCCAAATGTCCAAACTGTCAACAAGTAAAGTATGAACACCAAAGGCCCGGAGGAACACTTCAGAGAATGCCCATTCCGGAATGGAAGTGGGAAAGAATTGCAATGGATTTTGTGGTTGGTCTTTCGAAGATAATGGGTAAGTATGACTCCATTTGGGTGATTGTTGATAGGTTAACTAAATCTGCTCATTTCATTCCGGTCAAAGTGACTTACAATGCAGAAAAGTTAGCCAAACTTTACATCTCGGAAGTGGTGCGATTACATGGGGTTCCACTATCCATCATATCAGATAGAGGTACGCAGTTTACTTCTAAGTTTTGGAAAACATTGCATGCAGAATTGGGTACTAGGTTGGACCTTAGTACTGCGTTCCATCCCCAGACCGATGGTCAGTCTGAGCGAACGATTCAAGTGTTGGAGGATATGCTTCGTGCGTGTGTGATAGAGTTTGGTGGTCATTGGGATAGCTTCCTACCCTTAGCGGAGTTTTCATACAATAATAGCTATCACTCAAGCATTGATATGGCTCCATTCGAAGCATTGTATGGTAGGAGATGTAGGTCTCCCATTGGTTGGTTTGACGCATTTGAGGTTATGCCTTGGGGTACTGACCTTTTGAGGGATTCGATAGAGAAAGTGAAGTCTATTCAAGAAAAGCTTCTAGCGGCGCAAAGTAGACAAAAAGAATATGCAGATCGAAAGGTTAGAGACTTAAGAGTTCATGGAGGGTGAACAAGTCTTGTTGAAAGTTTCACCACTGAAAGGGGTGATGCGGTTTGGTAAAAGGGGTAAACTAAGTCCAAGGTACATTGGACCATTTGAAGTACTTAAGCGAGTAGGAGAGGTGGCTTATGAGTTAGCCTTGCCTCCAGGGCTGTCCGGAGTACATCCGGTATTCCATGTGTCGATGTTGAAAAGATACCATGGGGATGGAAACTACATTATCTGTTGGGATTCAGTTTTGCTTGATGAGAACTTGTCTTATGAGGAGGAGCCTGTTGCTATTTTAGATAGAGAAGTTCGCATGTTGAGGTCAAGAGAGATTGCATCCATCAAGGTGCAATGGAAGAATCGACCGGTTGAAGAAGCCACTTGGGAGAAGGAGGCGGATATGCGAGAAAGATACCCACATCTGTTTAAAGATTCAGGTACTCCTTTTCGCCCTTGTTTTCCTTCTTTTGATCGTTCGGGGACGAACGATGGGTAAATTGGTATCTAATGTAACGACCCGTTTAGTCGTTTTAAGCAACAGACTTCAATTCTGGAAAAACAGGCAGAAGCGATGGACCCCACGACGGACCGTCGCAGGGTCTCATTTCAAAACACTTAGAAAATCTGAAATTGGGTACTAAAAATCGACTCTCTGAACTTTGTGACGGAATGGCAGGACGGACCGTCACAGGTGTGACGGACCGTCACAGACCCTTGGTGGAAATTTGGGTCTCTGAACTCTGCGACGACCTGCAGGACGGACCGTCGCAGGCACAACGGCCCGTCACAGGTTTCGCAAATCCCAGGCAGAATCGGATTTCCTTACACATTTTAAGGGACGTTTGGGACTATTCTTTCCTTAATTATAGATTTCGTGGGTTTATATTAATAACTCAAATTCTTGGGGGTTAAAAGAGGTAACCCTAAGTTAATTAGTGGGGTATCATTGCCAACTTTTATTCATAATTATATGTTAATTTGGGGTAAAAGAAAGAGGGTTTTGAATAAGAAAAGAGAAAAGAAAAGCGAGAGATAGATTGATCGATTGAGAGAGAGAGAGTCGAACAAGGAAGAAGAATATCAAAGCTTGGGAGATTGCTTGTTGATTCCAATTCTTCAGTGGAGGTAGGTTATGGTTTTCATGCTTTCATAAGTAAACTCTTAATAGTGATTGATATGTATTGGTAGTATTGTAAACCCTACTATATGCTTAATGGTATGTTTGCATGAATATGATTATGTGATTGTGATAAAATAAGCATGATGAAAATATTGAATCCCAAATCTTGAAAAGAAACTTTAATATACATTATTAATGAAGATGCCTTGGTATAGAAGAAGGCTTGATGAATTAAAGTAATGGGATTGATGATGCCTTGGTATAGAGAAGGCTTGATGGTTTACAGAATGATATTAGTGGATCGGGTGTCACGAACCGGCACGTAGAATTAAGGGATCGGGTGTCACGAACCGACACGTAGAATTAGGGGATCGGGTGTCACGAACCAACACATAGAATTAGAGGATCGGGTGTCACGAACTGACACGTAGAATTAGGGGATCGGGTGTCACGAACCGACACGTTGAATTAGGGGATCGGGTGTCACGAACAGACACGTAGAATTAGGAGATCGGGTGTCACGAACCGACACATAGAATTAGGGGATCGGGTGTCACGAACCAACACGTAGATTTAGGGGATCGGAGTGTCACGTACCGACACAAGAGGAATAATGAATATGAGGGATCGGAGTGTCACGTACCGACACAAGAGAACTAAAGAAAATGAATCTTGAAAGATGTTAATATACTCAATCTAACGAACATGATTCCCAAATGAGTATGGTATTGGGGCTTGAGTCCTCATGTGTGAACTTGACGGTAATTGTTAATGATATAGTGCTTGTTGTTGCTACATGTTGAGTATCATAGTTGATTTTATGATATTACTCGGTATATATTGATTTCTATTTTGAGTTGGCCGATGATATCTACTCACTACCCGTGTTTTGTACTGACCCCTACTTTTATATTTTTCTTCTTGTTATTTGTGGAGTGCAGCAAACGTGCCGTCGTCCTCAACTCGACAGTAATTCTAGCCAGTCTTCGTCACACCGGATCTTCAGGGTGAGCTAACGCTTCTAGCTTGGACTGGATCTTTTCCTTCATGTCTTGATGCCTTGAACTTCCGGCACGGACTAGCTTCTTATGTATTTTTAGCTCCTTAGAAACTCTTAGAATTAGTAGATGTTCTTGTGATGATGACTTCCAGGTTTTGGGAATAATAGATGTTGGATATTGATAGTTATTGAATTGGTTTTATTAATGAGTTTAAGTCTTCCGCATTATTTTCTGTTGTTATTACATTGAAATGTTAAGGTTTAGATTGGTTGGTTCGCTCACATAGGAGGGTAAGTGTGGGTGCCAGTCGCAACCCGGTTTGGGTCGTGACATATACTATCGAACATATACAAGTCAAGGATTCCATCACATGAAGCATGATCATAATTAAAGACATATTATCATAGTCATGTTAACTTTTTCATATCCAATAGTTCATATAACATATCATACAAAACACATACCAATGATTCCATCCCTAACCTACAAGTGCAATGGTCATGTGAAGCTTCATAACCCCACACAACCACGTAGATAAGATAGGAAACCATGTGTAAAGCTTTGCTTCATATAACTTGTAACATAAGTAGTCATCACTTCATTTAACAATACAACTTAATAACATATCTATCATAAAGACCAACATCATATAAGAGTAACATCATGTATTATAAACATATAGCTTTCATGTTATCATATTACATAAGAACAATATCCTAGGACTTCCCTTAGAGTCAGCTTGTGCAATGTCTAGGTAGAGTCCCATACCCCTACCCATACTAGGTAGACTCCTCAAGTCACCCTAGTCAATGTTCAATTACTTCCATTTCATTTTACATGAAGGAATATTATCCTTAACCGACATAGACCATTTGAAATAAACATGGAAGCTAATGTCATAAGCCCCTACACAGAAACAAGCTGGTCTACCTTCCAATGTATAACCAAACATGAAATAGCTTTCTAAGTAGATCCACCAACTAGTATCCTTTGGTGGCAACATATTTCAAGAACTAGGAGATGTATTAGAGACTCATAGTTTCACATTAAATGGAAGCCTCAATATCATGAGAGTCATTGTGAAGCTACCTTCCAACTAGGAAAGGGACACCTCTCATATCTAGTTCATCGGTTATTAACTTAAGTCCCTTTCTTGAATTACCTTTAAGTTTTATTTTTATAATTACTTATTATAGGTCATACGAGATTAAATCCTTGTATATACATGATCATGAGATCTTTATGATTAGATAAGAATTTCCTTTCATCATAACCCTTCGTATGTGAGATTACTATAACATAGTCATCTTGTGTGAAGTATACAAGAGAATATCATAACTTGCATTTATCGTGTTTTTTTCATGATCTCACAAATAACATGTTCCTATCCTAGTATATCCACATAGCAACATCATAATTACTTTCATAACATATCATCAGGATTTATAGGCTAACATAAACATTGTAGAGTAATCACAACTTTAGAAGACTTACCTCTAGCTTTCAAGAACTTACGTACATTTTACAACATTCATAACCATAACATAGTGAAATACTCAATATCATAATCAATAACAACAGTTAAAATCATATACAAGATCAATGCATAATGTAGGGTAAAGGATAAGGGTCATTTAAGAGTTCATTCTAGTCTTAGTTCCAATCCCTACGTGTTCATATTGTCAAATAGTAGAAACAATCATACAAAACCATCATGTAATATCAACATACTCATCAAATATTATGGAATAGACAATATAAAACACTTACTTTTCATTGAACATCATAAATCTAGGGTTAGGAAGAAAATCCATTTCGTAGAGTAAAAACTCTAATATTTGAAGTTCTTGAAAACTTATCTTTGAAAGGACATCTTGGGAAAACGATTCCCAAGAGTGAAAAAACCCATACTTTATAGATGAAGAATCCATGAAATTTGAATGAATAACTTCAAGTCTTTGTCTTCTTCCTTAAGCTCTTCTGGTTCTTCAATGGAGTTTGAAAAAGAGAGCCTTTTTTTAAAGATGAGAGAAAACTTGTTTGAATGTGATTTGGACATGTAAAAGTGGTCTAAAACTTATCTAACATCAATATATAATTTTCCTTTAAATTACCCGAAATACCTTCCACTTAAATGGGTCTTTTTAATAAGTTAAATTACCAAAAATGCGACTTTATCGATTCTGGGAAGTAGCTACGCATCGCCGGGCCAAATCCCATCTTTTTTATTGAATTTTGAGTTGAGGAAGTGAGGTGCATATCAGCCTTGCGTCTCGAGGATTCCTCTCAAATCTTGAGGCATAACACCTCGTGTTCCTTGCGCGTCACGCACCACACCTCCACATTTAGCCTGCTCGCAGGCTGCCAGGCAGCCTGCCCACCCATGTTTCGATCCTCCCCATGGACCCTTCTGGTGGTCCTTGGGTTGTCGTAGCTAGATGTTTGGACCCTTTGTAGTACATAATACCTATCAAAGGTCTCATTATAAGGTTTTTACTTCATTTGTCACCTCTAAACGATGACCAAACATGGGGCCTTAAACTAGTCCAAATTAGATAGTTTCCGGACGTCAAGGTCTTTCTTAGTCATTTTTGCTCTAACCTTTTCCAAATGAGTTTATTACATTAATATAGGTCTGGAAACATCATTTTAAACATTATATAATAGATTAATATCTAGTCTAAGTCATGGCATTTCCAGAGTGTTACATAGATAATTCTTCTCATGCACCTTGAGTTGTCTAGAGGCATAGGCTATCACCTTACCATGTTGCAAAAAAACAACCCAAACCTACTCAGTAATCATCACAATACACCACAAAACCCTTGTTAACCTCCGTTAAGGTTAACAGTGGAGCAGATGTAAGCCTATCTTTCAATACTTGGAAGCTTCTTTCACAAGCGCTTCACCATTCAAACTTAACACACTTTTGGGTCAAGGTAGTTAAAGGAGAAGCAATGGATGCAAACCAAACCACAAACCTCCTATAATAGCCGGCTAAACCCAAGAAACTTCTAATGTCAGTTGGATTCAAAGGTATCGGCAAATGCTTAACCACTTCGGGTTTTTTTTGGATCGACCTTGATACCCCCATTTGACATAATATGACCAAGAAATGCCACCGATCTCAAAATTCAAACTCACTATACATGGAAAAGATGTTTGTTCAAGGCTTGCAATGCGACCCTCAAATAGTCTATGTGCTTATCCTCACTCTTTGAATATACCAAAATATCAACAATTAAGACAATCACAAAGGCATCAAGGTAATTCCGGAACACTCTTTTCATAAGGTCCAGAAAACTCGTTGGGGTATTAGTGAGACCAAAAGACATCACTAGGAACTTATAATGACCATACCTAGTTTGGAATGCTATTTTAGGTACATCCTAACCTCTACCTTAAGTTGGTGATACCCCGACCTCAAGTCAACCTTAAAAAATTAGCTTGCCCCTTGGAGTTGATCAAATAAGTCATTAATTCGAGAGAGAGGATACTTGTTCTTAATAGTGAACTTATTAAGTTGACGATAATCAATGCATATGCTAAGGGACCCATCCTTCTTCTTTACAAAAAACACCAGATCTTCCCTTAGAGAAATAATAGCTTTTATGAAACCGTTATCTGATAAATCTTTGAGTTGAAGTTAGAGCTCTTTCAACTCCGCCAAATCCATCCGGTAAGGAGGTATTGAATTACGATTTGTATCCGGTAATAAGTCAATACCAAAGTCTATTTTCCTTTCAGAAGGAATTCTGGGCAATTCATCGGGAAAGAATTCTGAAAATCCTTCACTATGGGGACCGACTCTAAAGGAGGAATGTCAAACTCAACATCCTTAATAATAACAATATGGTAAAGACACCCCTTAGATATCATTCTACAAGTCTTTAAAAAGAAATGATATGACCTCGAAGGATTTATTTATCCCCCTTCTACTCTAAGACGAGTTCATGAGGAAAATTGAACTTAACTACCCTCGTTCTACAATCAATTGAAGCAAAACAAGCATGCAACCAATCCATTCCCAAAAATGACATCAAAATCAACCATATCAAGTTCTACCAAATCCGCCCATGTAACTCTATTGGGTAAGGATATAGGACAACTCCTAAAGACTCTTCTAGCCGCAACAGAGTCACCCACCGGGGTTGTAGCAGAAAATGGTTCAATTCAAAATCAGGTAGAACATCAAACTTTTTATCTACTATAGGAGTTACAAATGATTAAGTAGCACCAAGATCAAATAAAAATAAACATCAATAGAGAAGAGTTGTAACATGTCGGTGACCACATTAAGATATTCCTCTTGGTCACCCCTAGAGCGAAAATCATAGAAGCGGTCCTTTTTGGGGCATCGAAACTAAGACTGCTTGCTTGAGATTCATCACTCCCCTTATCTTGACTCTTAACATTAGGACAATCACTCACTTTATGGCCCTCATTTCCATAACAAAAATAATTTCCTGTTCCCACCAAGCATTTACCCCTATGCTTCTTACCTCACTTGGCAAAAGTAGGTTTGTCACTTGGTGAATTTCCACTTTTTCCCTTTGGGAATAGGTTTAGTTTTATGGAAATGGGAAGGGACTTGATTAGAGAACCTATTCTTGAACCTAGGCTTGTCTTGAATCTCAAGCCTAGCCTTGGAAGTACCTCCCTCAAAAGACTTGGCCCTCTTAAACTACCTATTCTTCTTCTTGAGTCTAATCTCCTAAGCTTGTTGTGCATGTACCATCTATCGAGAAATATCCATATTGTCATGTAGCATCATTGAATGACACTCTTCAACTAGATCATCATACACTCCCATCACAAAGTTTCTCATCTCATCCCTACGATGGGATACCAAAAAAGGAGCATACTTCGACAATTTAGTGAACTTCAAGAAGTAATCTTGCACACCATACCTCCTGGACTAAGGTTGATGAACTCTTCCACTCTCAAAGCCCTATTATCTCTTTATTGGGTATACCATATTTGAGCTACATCCTTTAGTTGATAGGAGGTTACCTTGGCCTTCTCATTGGAACTCACCCCCATAGCATATAGGATCTGATAGACCTCATTAAGAAAGTCTTAGGGGTATTCATTCACCTTTGATCCAAAAAACATCGAAGGGTTCATATTTGTAGAGTCCCTTACGCGAGAAGCCATGGTACTAGCATTTTGTTGAACAGGGGATCCAACCACCCGGTTTGCTTGAGCCGTCATGTCTTGTGATTGATTAGCTAGCGCTTGATCTTGGGTAGTCATAGCTTGAGCCAAGCTTAGAAAATCCGACCTTATCTCTCCATCCGTCATAGGTGGATGAATGACCAAAGCTTGATCTTGAGGAGGATATTGATTGCCTTGTAGAAGAGCTTGGTTCTCTTGGGGGAAGCTCCGGCATTAACAATCTCTTCATCAACTCATGTTGTGGCTTTCCTTCTAGTATTCATAACCTATAACTAGAATAAAAGGGTTAGAAGAAAAGGACACATAGAGTTACCACTGTTGAGGCACGACTTTCAAGATTACAAAAAGGTGAGAATTCCTAAGAATCACATAGCCTTCATTCATAAGTGTAGCGCTCTTCACACTCATGAACAATATTCTACGTAGACGTGGTTTAGTAAGAATCAATCCTAAGACTCTGATACCAAATTTTACACGACCGGGGAGCATTCTCTAGACGTAATCGACGTCGTCGTCCTCGGAAAGGACTTGAACAAGCCCTTAGCATTCGTCATAACATATCATATGTTAAAAATACATAAAATATAAAACGTTTACATAGTGAGGTATACATAGACCTCTCATATATCATATATGGAGTTTTCATATCATCCTCTCTTAGTGAAGATTACTTAGGCTTCTCGTTTAGTCAACATAATCAATACATAAAAATTAGTCTAATAATTTATCTCTCATTAAACCATCTAAAGAGAAATATGAGATCCAGGCATAGCCCTTATAAAAATATATATTGCCACATATGGCTTACAACAAATGTCTTTAAGATTAGGAAAGAAATGAATGTCTTTAGACAATACAAAAACTACTAAGGTAGAGCAAATGTCACCATTATCGGACACTTAGGACCTACCAAGCACTTTGGGAAAAGTCCAAGTCTTGTTGAAAATGGACTTCTAAACTTCAACGACCCGAACATTCATATTTGTAGAAATATAAATAATATGGGTTAGTACATCCACTTGTACTAAGTATGTAAACATATGCACACATAACCTTCGAAATCAAACTTAAAAGGACATTTAATTCAAAACCATGCTAAGTCACTTTCAAAAGCCTTTATGCACAGTCAAGAACATATACAAGCCAATAATCACATAATCACTTAAGACAAGTCCATATTCAACACAAGACCAATACCATCATAGACTCAAGTCAACATGGATATTATCAACATATGGTCATGTCATCATGAATAGCTTCAACATAAATTCATAACAAAAACTCATGTACAAGAGTTTATATCATCACCACATATAAGACCCTTAGAAATAATCTCATCCTAAGCATAAAAGTGCAATGCTCATGCAAAACTTTATAACCCCACATAATCAAGTAAACAAGGAAAGAGATCATAAGTAATGCCTTACATCATATAACATAGCATCATACATACTCATCATCATATATAGAAATTCATATCAATAGCATGTTCATCAATGAAACTAATATCATATAGGATCATCAACATGTAAAGTCAACATATGCATATCTTTTGTATCATAAGATCATAAGAACAACCTCCTAGGATTTCCCTCAAGGCCAACTTGTGCAATGTATAAGTAGATTCTCATACCCCTACCTACACTAAGTGGGACCCTTTAAGTCACCCTATTAATGTGTGAATTTCATCACTTCATTCATTCATTTTACTTTCAAGAATAATAGCCTTAACTGAAAATAGACCATGTGAGCTAAACGTGGAATCCGATGACATGAAACCCTATACCGGAAGAAGGTGGTCTACTTGCCAACGTAGGACCAAAACGTACACATAGAATTCTAGGTGGATCCACTATATTGGACCCTCTTTATGCACAATTGTATTATAGTCGCCGTTTTATGAGAACCATCGTGAACCTACGTTCCCACATTGCGAAGAGACACCTCGTATATCTAGTTCGCTCGATGCTAAGCTAAAGTCCTTTTTTGAAATGACATTAAGCATTCTTAATCATCATAGATTAATATAGTCCATAAGATAATAACCCCTTTTATATCATGTCATTAGGTCATTACATATAGTTTGAGAACTTCCTTTCATCACAAACAATTATTAGTGAGATCAATATATCATAGTCATATCATCTAAGGCAGACAAGAGAACATCTTTAAACTTGCATTATCATAGCCTCACCATGATCTCACACTCATAATAACCATAACATACCATCATATCATATCTTCTTAATCTAATCACATGTAATACTTAAATTGCACACCATATCATGTATAAGCCATCATCATTAAAGTAAAGAGTTCAAGATCACAACGTTTTACCAAATAGCTCTCATCAAGATCTTACCCTAAATTATTCACAATTATAAAATGACCCACTCATCATCATCATAATATTGTGAATTAAACAATAACATAACCAATTCCAATAACCCTAATCATCTACAAGCCCATTACATAGCTAGGGTAAGGGAAAAGGTTCAATTCATAGATTCTTTCATAAAGTTAGGTCAAAGACAAACAACTACAACAATTAACCCATAAAAAATCATAATCTATCCATAATAATCAAAATAAATCAATATCAAATCAATTTGAGAGATCAATTATGAAATTGAAACGAAACTCATGTTTTTGGCCTCTTTTGAAATCAATTTTGAAGAGTCTCTTGAGGAAAGGGATCCCAAGAGTGCATAGATATATACCTTAAGATTCCTTAGTGTTTGATGTATAAAATATGACTTCTTAAATCTTGGTCTTCAATGGAGTCTTGCAATAGAGAGAGAAAGTAGAGAGAAGTTGGAGAGAATTGAGTTTGAGAAATATGGGGTGTTATGTTAGTTTAATGAGGGTTAGGTCGTATATAGTCCCCCAAATAACTTATTTAACCACCAAATAGACCTTAATTAATCACCTAACAAACTAAATAATTAATTCATCTAACTTAAAACTTGGCAGTCACTAGGCCCTTCAATTGACGACACCCCATCCATGATCCGTCGGCTGGACCACGGACCGTCCTGTTGGTCCGTGGTTTGGGACAGAGAGTCTTATATTTGGACATTTTGGTAAGATGTATAAGTGTCTACCCACAAAGATATAGACAGAGCGTCGATCAAATGACGACTCGTCGTTTGGCTCGTGGATGCACGCTGTCCCAAATGATAGTTTTGGGTCAAATTGAAGGGTCCTCTCCAATCACCCTTAGGGTGGTCCTTGGGGAGTCGTACCCATACTCTTTAACCCTAAACTCACTCTTCTATATATGTAACACATTTTCACCAATTTTCACTAAATTCTGAGTCTTAAAACCCCATGAAACATTCCAAGTCACACTAGTGCATATTTCACAATTCTCCGGGCGTCATGGTTGTTTCTTAACCCTTTGACTCTAACACTTACTAATTAGTCTAAATACATTATTTTAGGCTTATAAACAGTGTTTAATGTCTTACTTCATCATGTGAGACTCTTTATCAACTCATGGACGTTTAGACTGTTACAAAGGGTAATTGGGACGATCGCCTACCATTGATAGAGTTCTCCTACAATAATAGCTATGATTCGAGAATTTCTATGGAACCTTTTGAAGAACTCCATGGTAGTAGATGTAGGTGTCCAGTTGGGTTGTTTGAGTTTGGTGAGTTTTCACTTCTTGGTCCCGAGATAGTCTTTGAGGCCATGGAAAAAGTTTGAATGATAAAGGATAGGTTGAAAACAACCTATAGTCGGCAAAAATCTTATGCCGACAATAGAAGAAAAAACCTTGAGTTTGAAATAGGTGACTGGGTCAACCTGAATATTTCACCCATGAAAGGGGTGATGAGATTTGTTAAAAGGGGAAACTTCGTCCCTAGTATGTGGGTCCTTTTGAAGTTTTGAAACGGGTCGGGAAAGTTTCTTATGATTTGAAATTACCAAGTGAATTAGCCCTATTCACCCTATATGTCATGTCCTTATGCTCAATAAATGTATAGGCAACCTGGTGTATATTTTCCCTATTGAAGGGTTAGGGAGAATGAGAATCTTTCTTATGAAGAGGTTCCGGTTGAGATCTTACATCGTCAAGTCACAATATTGAGGAATAAAGGGGTTGAATTCATAAAAGTCCTATGGAGAAACCATCCAATTGAGGGTACAACATGAGAGGCCTAGGCCAACATGAAGTCCCGCTACCCTGTCCTCTTTTCTCTTACTCCTAGTCAAAGTTGAGGTTATTAGTTCCTCTTAAAATAAATTTTTTTAATAATGTGTAATTTGGCTTTTTTTTCTAAGTATGTGCATATCTTTGTTAATGTTCATATACTAAAAATGAGTTTCATGAAAAATTCAATTATGTTATGCTTGCACTTATATGTAATATGTACATTTGCCTTCTTTAAATTATAGTGGGCATACTTTGATATTGTATTGAGAGGAAGAATTACATGTTAAATCTTTGATGTTCATGTTGAGATCATATTGAAATTAAGAAGGTACTTCCTCATTATGTCATATGAAATGGTAATCTCTTATATGTGATAAAATGTGGATTGAGTTGCAATGTGTAGTGCTTTGATTTTGTGATGAATGGACTTTAGTAATCCTCCAATTAATTGTGACTTATGATGATTGTGTTCATGTTGTTGTTGGTTGGGCTTATATTATTGAGTCTCTTATTTCCCTACAAAATGTTTTAGGTGTCATTCAGGGATGGATGTTCCTAAGGGAATATAATGTAACACTCCAAAAGTTCCATGACTTATTCTAGAGCCTCACTTGATGAAATATGCCTTAAAACAATGTTTTTAAGATTTAAAAAATGTAATAAACTAAATTAGGAAGTAGGAAGTATTAGAATCAAAACGTCAAGAAACGATCACGACGTCCGGAGACTAGTGAAATTGAGCTAGTGTTCCTTCATGTGTTTCACGGGATTTAAAGAGTCGGAAAAAGGTCAAATTTGGTGAAAAGGTTTATAATACATATTAGAGTGTGTTTACGGTCTAAATGTATAGGTGAGACTCCCCAAGAAGAACCCAAAGGGTCCTTGAAGAGGACCCAACCATTAACCCTCAAAAGCTGTCAAAACAAGTGTAAACCACGAGGGGCAAATGACGAACCGTCGATGGGTTGACACCTGTTCGACTGGTCTCGATGTCCACACTTAGCCTCAGCATTAATAGGCTTCAAAATCAAGTCTCTGATTTAAACCACGTTTGACCATTACCGTCCATGGTTTGGTTGACGCCTCGTCAATGGGGTCTCGTCGTTTAAGACCCTACTTCACTGTCAAGTTTTGGTTAAGTTAAGGTTAATTAGTTAATTAATTAATTAGGTATTAAGGGGTGGTTAAATTAGTTAGTTGGGGACTATAAAAGAGTTATAATTCATTAAACTAACGTAAAACTTCATTATTTCCCAAACCCAAATCAGCTTCCACTTTTTCTATTTTCTCTCTCTATCCCGAAGACCCCCATTGAAGACCAAGGTCAATCTTAATTAGTGCTTCAAGATTCAAGTTTTCACTCTTGGGAATCCTTTTCCCAAGAGGTTCTTCAAAACTGGTTTTCAAAGTTGTCTAAAATTATGGTTTTCATCTAATTTAGTGGGTTATATTTTAAATTGGTTTAATGTGATATTAAATTGAATTATATTGATAGGTTATGATTTTTTATTTGTATATTGTTGTAGTTATTTAGACTTTGGCCTAATTCCCCTTAAATATCAATGATTGACTCCTTTTACCGAACCCTAACTATGAAGTAGATTAATAGATGATTAGGGTTGTTGTAATAGGAATAGTTATTGCTTAATTTACTATTTTATGATGATGATTATTGGATTATTGGATAATGTTATGGAATAAGGGTGAGATCTTGAAGGAGATTCTTGGAAGGCATAGGTATGACATCTAAGATCATGATTACTCTATTATGTTGATGTTGGTCGATACTTGATGTTGTTTTTTTAATTGAAGAGAAAAGGATGAAGCTATGCATGTATGATTAGGATATGATTATTTTGAATGTGAAATCATGATGAAGTAAGGTTATGGAGGATTGGAAGGAATTCTCTTGTGCTTCTTATTAATGTGATTAGGATATGATGTATTTCTCACATGATACCTAGACTTAATGAGCTATTGACATGATTATACAAGGGGTTGGTCTCATGTGACCTATATTAAGAATTGATGTTAAGGAAGACTTAAAGAGATTCAAAAGGGGACTTTAGCTTAGCACCGAGCGAACTAGATATGAGAGGGGTCCCTTCCCAAGAGGTAAATTAGGTGCACTATTGTTCTCATGAGATGGAAACTATGATGCAAAAGTGCATAAAAGAGTTTCTAGTAAATATCCTATCTCCTTAACTATGTGTTGTGCCCCCATATAAAGACTATCTAGTGGATCCACCTAGATGTTATATTCATGTAAGGTTCTACCTTGGCAAGTAGAGCACCTTCTTTCCATGAAGGTTTTCATGACGTTGGATTCCATGTTAAGCTTACATGGTCTATTGTCGGTTGTGGCGAATGTTACCAAAAGTAAAATTGAATGAATGAAAGTAATAAAGATGGATACTAACTAGGATGACTTAAGGGATAATACTTAGTGTAGGTAAGGATATGAGAATTTACCTATTAATTTCACAAGTTGTTTTTTAGGGGAGTCCTAGGGGGAGTTCTTATGCACTTATGCTATGAATTAAATGTATAATATTGGTTCTACATGATGTTGCTTTTATATGATGCTGATTTCATTTTATGAAAATGATATTGGTATAAATTGCTATGTATAATAATGACCACACATGACGTTATGTTATATGAGGTTACTTATGATGTCTTTTCTAGTTTACTTTATTATGTGGTGTTATGGGGATTCACATGAGAATTGCACCTGGAGGCTTGGGTTTGGATTATAAGTAAGGGTCTTATGTGCTTTGATAATATTAACTCTTGAACATGAAATGTTGATATGACTTTATGATGATGTTATCCTTGTTTATGAATATGTGCATGTCTTGATGTTTTTATGATCATCGACTTGTATATGCTCTTGTGTGTGCATAAAGACTTTCAAGATGACTTATCATGCTTTCAAAGAAAAGGACCCTTTTGTGCATGTCTTCAAAAGTTTTACTTGCATATGTTTACATACTTAGTACATGTGGTTTGTACTAACCCATATTCATTATATTTATACAAGTATGTTGGTTCAGGTCATTGAAGAGCTTCAAGTCTATTTTCAAGGAAGACTTGGATATTTTTCCAAGTTGTTGGCGAGTCCTCATGTTTCGAGGATGATGCCACTATTCTAGCTTTATTAGTATTGACTATGTATAAGACAATTGTTCTTTTCTTATATTTGAGACTTCATTGTAAGTCTTATATGAGGCATATTGTAATAGTGTAAGGTCTATGTCCCAAACTTTGTAATTCTCTAAAGATGGTTATGTGTGACACAATATTAGACTATATTGATGAATTTGACTATGTTGCTAACGAGAATTCTATGTAAACTTCATATATAGATAAATAAGAAGTATGTGTAAACTTCATATAATATAAATGAGAAGTCTAAGTATACTTCATATATAAAAGTTTTAAATTTTCCGTATTTTCTATACCTATGATATGTCATAATGTATGCAAAGGGATAGTCTAAGTCCTCTTTGAAGATGAAGACACCGGTTACGTCTAGGGGGTGCTCCGCTGTCGTGACACAAACTATCACATTTTATGCAATCCCCAAGTCTGGAATATTGGAAAGCAGTAAAAAGGGGGCTTCGATACCTCAAGGCATCATCAACGCCGTGTCTGCAAATCTCTAACCACTCTGATGGTAATTTGTATATCTACGCCAATGATGATTGGGCAGGTGATCTTTGTGACGGGATCTCCACATCTTGTTAGTACTCTTCTTGGGACGAAATTTGATTTGTTGGTCCTCTAAGAAGAAACAATCGATCGTACGCTCCTATACTGAAGCAGAATACAAATTGGTAGCCAACGCATTCTCTAAATTTACTTGGGTACACAACCTGTTGACTGAATTGAAATATCAAGTCTTGCAAATGCAAGGCATTTTTTGTGATAATATTGGTATTTCATATTTTTTTTGATAATATTGCAGTAGACTTTAACTACCTCCACAACAGTATGAACTTAGGTAGAGTAGTAGTCAAGTATCTTCCCGCCGGGGATCAAATTGCAGACACTTTCACAAAGTTGCTTCCCAAGCCTTTCTTCCTTCGATTGTTATCCAAGTTAGGCATTGTTGCACCACACTTAACTTGAGGGGTGTGTTTATATACTCACTAGTTTTTTAGTTTGTTATCAATTCTAATCAAGTTGTTAGTAGATTTAGATTAACTTGTTAAAGTAGTTCCTTAGATTTAGTAAACTTAGTTATATATTAAGTTGTTAGAATAGTTCATTAGAATTAGTAAAGTAAGCTATATCTTACTTGTAATTAAGTTGATGCTATGTTTGAATAAAGTCATTCAAGTTTGTTTTGATTCTCAATATCTTTAACAATAAGCTATGTTTTGAGGTTGTACATAGTTGAGCAAAAGACCAACCATTCAGTAAACAAATATAATTACATCAAGTACCAGGTTTTACTTTTCATGAGGACTTTAATCTCTTCATTGTCAGCTCATGCTGAAATTTAGTTATGTTTCTAAGAAGCTCTCTCACTTATTGCAGTAACCATATTTTTTTCTTGTGAGAAGATGCTTACATGATTGTATCATAATCACTCTAGAACTTAATTTGTCTTGTGCAGGCTCGAGGAAATGTCATGCAACAATATCTATGTGATGAGGTATCTCTCTAGCTAGTGAAAATATTATTCTATTTTTTGTGCTATTTTTTAACTTTATCCTATGTCCAGTGGTGTGCACTTCTGTAAGCCAAAACAATATTTGGGCCTTCACAAATGAAACCTATTTCCAAGCTAACCAGATACATATTTGATACAGAAAATTCTTATGGTAATTGATTAATGTATCCACTTCATATATATTTTGTCTACCATGCTAACTGAAAAACCACAAGCACTTGATCCCCAATCATGTGGGATTGTAGTAAGTAAATAGTATCATTTAGAGATGGTTAGTTTTTATTTAATAGTCCTATTGGAAAAACTAATCTTGATGGGGGTTTTCTATTTCTGCCTGCCATCAAAATGTATATCTTAGGGCACATAGGCTATAAAATGGATTCCATATTTATTTTCCACAGTGAAATCATTGGGAATATATAGGTTCATTCACAAGTATTTTTAGACTTGGATATTGGGCAAACGTCCATAATTCCTATTATTATCTGATCATCCAAATGGTTGTTGGATTGTTCCAACACACTAGATGTCCTCAGTAGTTTCAATGGTCGAGAATTGATTTTGCAAAAGAAGAGGTGACTTAAAATGGGTATTGAGAATGCTCATACATCTATTTGGGACCTTACGGGGCATTATTGAAATACTAATAGGGTCAGAGAATGATTGTTCCTAGAATCCTTATTACTCTTAGTAGCATGATAGTATTCTTATTGTTACCCGTTCATCAAAAATATATTTTACGTAATAAATATGAAGTTTTATCACCAGAAAAAGAACACGAGTAATTGAATAAACCTTTCTCGATATGAAACAGACATGAGGAATCAGTTTTGGGTTTTAGAGAGGCGTGGAGGATTCCAGGAGTTGCACCCGTTGTTTTTTGCAAATTTTGGTGTCTTAAACATTTCTCTATTCTTGATGTTGTACTACATTAGCCACACAAGAATGCTAACGGTCCTACATTTGTCATTTTATATGTGTTATCTTGTTGTTTTCTTACTCTATTATGTAAGTGTATCCTAATCCTTTTGTGACGATACTTGTCCAATGAGGAATCTAGTAACCTATCAATGTTATTTGATGTCAAGGAGGTAGTAGTTGGAATCCTCACAGGTTATATATCTTATCAGTTTCATATAAGATGAAATACTTTAATGCACATCAGCATCTTGAATACCATAATCTTACATAGATATCATTAGGGGTACATGTCAGATACAGAATACATCATCACAAATAAACGGTGAAGTGTTAGTCATAAATTAGTTCCACCTCCTTGCCTTAATCTTATGTTACCATAGTCTCTAGTGATGAAATTAATGCAGAAAATATGTGTTAACCCTAATGGATGGAGGGAGAACTAATTTATAGAGGTTATAACTTAATTTGATCATTAAGTAACAAATGTATGAATGATATCTATTATTCATTAAACATTATTTATGGTATTAGGCAGGTCACAAGTAAATTTGGGTCATAAATTATCACGACCGAAATCTAGACCCCATACGAGACCGGCGTCGTTGACCTCTCATAGGTTGCAGACAAGCCTACATACGTCATCCTTACTTCATTGAGGTTAATTTTTGCGAAAAATTTGAAATTTTTGGTTATTTAACATTCGTATAAGACAATATACATAAGCTCATAAATGTTCACAATCAACCATCTAACATTGACATCATCAAATGAAAGAAATAGTTCATAGCTGCATTGAATGTAATACTTGCCAAAACGACACCAATATAAAATCTTAAATGAAGTGCGAAATGAAACACTAGTTGAACATGCTCCACTAGCTAAGGCCTACATCTAAGCTAGATAATATCATCATACAGCCTCAAAAGCATGAATGCCTACAAATTCCGGATGAAAGCTCCACGTCTGGATAGTTGTAACATTGTACCGTACATCTAACGTCCAGTTGTGCCTGCACCTAAAAATAGATAATTGTATAGAATTAGTACACGCGTGTACTAAGTATGGGCATATGTAAGCACACACCAAGGACATTCATGAGAAAGAATACCTCTTTCCTAACAATATATTTTATGGAAAGTGAAGTCAGTGGACTTGCCAAATTTGGATTAGGGAAGTCAATGGTCCTGCCAAATTTGGATTTGGAAAGTCATGCCATGAGTGTAACATGCATCATCAAACTTATCATTTTGCAAATAACACATATCATATCACGTAATTCATATCATTATTTCATATGTCATGAGACCTTTGGATCATGGACTTGACGTTAGGACTTCCCAAAATGAGGGCTCGACATATGGGACCTCAACTAGGAAGCCTTCTTTATAAACCACGGAGTCTGCTTCATTTATTCATACATACTTCATTTTTCATTCTTTTATATACTAGTGAAATCACCAGTCATACCTAGGATGTATTTTAAGACTCTCATCGGGTTTGTTCTGCAATGACCAAGAATAACCTAGCGTCATAACTTAAGTCTAGCTAACCTCATCATTATCCTATCCTTACACTTTTGGTATCGTTCATTTCATTATGTGCATCATTTGAGGCTGGCCTCATTAATTATTTGGGAACTTTAACTTTAACCGACATAGATCATGTGAGCATCATGAAATCCAGTGTCTCCCCCACACCGAAAAGAGGTGGAATCACCGGCCAAAGTGACCCAAAACATGCTAGCGTACATGGGAATTGAACCCCGCCAGATCCCTATAATGGTAGTATAGGTTCGAAGGCTATGAGATATAAGGAGACCCATACTCATCATGCCGGACAATCTTATCTCATATGATCTATGTCCGGCATGCCGGGTATGGCTCTCCTTATTTCTCCTAGTCTTCGAACCTATACTGCTAATATAAGGATCTAGTGGGGTTAAATTCCCATGTATGCTAGCATGTTTTGGGTCACTTTGGCCAGTGATTCCACCTCTTTTCATTTTGGAGGAGACACTGGATTTCATGATTCTCACATGATCTATTGTCTGTTAAAGTTAAAGTTCCCAAAGAATAAATGAGGCCAGCCTCAAATGATGCACATAATGAAATGAACGATACCAAAGGTGTTAGGATAGGATAATCAAGAAGTGAGTTAGACTCAAGTAATGACACTAGGTTATTCTTGATCATTGCACATCAAACTTGATAAATGTCTTAAACTACATCCTAGGTATAGCTGTTGTTCACACTAGCCTATGAACGAAATGAAATGAAGTATGTATGAATGAATGAAGCAGACTTTGTGTTTGCGAATGAAGACTCCCTAGTTGAGGTCCCATATGATGAGCCCTCATTTTGGGAAGTCTTAATATCTAGTCCATGATTCCAAGGTATGATGGCATATGAATGAGTGTTATAAAAGATGTTATGTATTATATGCTATATTATATGTGCTATGTATAAGATGTTATGTGCGGTGTGCAATATGATAAGTATGATGATGCATGTTACTCTCATGACATGACTTTCCTAATCCAAATTTGGAAAGCTCACTGACTTTCCTAATCAAAATTTAGAAAGTTCAGTAACTTTCCTAATCTCAATTTGGCAAGTCCACTGACTTGACTTTCCATAATCATGTTGTTAGAAAGAGCTATCCTTTCTCATTCATGTCCTTGGTGTTTCCTTGCATATAAACATAAAGTGTGTACTAATTCCATACAACTCCATATTTTTAGATGCACGGACAGGTGGACGCTAGAGCTTACAAGTGGATGTTGCAGCTATCCGGACGTGGATCTTTCATCTAGACTTGCTAGGCCCTCATGCTTTCGAGGTTGTCTACTGTTATTATCTATCTTAGATGTAGGCTTCAGCTAGTGGAGTATGTTCCACTTGTGTTTCATTTCCCATTTAATTTCAGAATTTGTATTGGTGCCGTTTTGGAAAAAATACTTTTAATGCAATTATGAATTGTTTCTTTCATTTGATCATGTCTATATTAGATGGTTGATTTGTGAACGCCTATGATCTTATGTTCAAAATGTTTATCATGAAATAAAAAAAAAGTTCAAATTTTCTGCTAAAATTAACCTAGATGAAGTAAGAATGAAGTATGTAGGCTTCTCTGCGACCTCTGAGAGGTCAACGACGCCGGTCTCGTCTGGTGTCAAGATTCTGGTCGTGACAAAAACTCACGTCCAAATCCAAGTTTTCAACACGAAAATTTCAACGAAAAAAAACCTCACTTTAAAGGAGGTGAAGTAGTGTAGACTAAGTCAACTAGGAGACTTAGTAAAAAAACACATTAATTAATTAATACTTAATAATTAATAATAAAATCAGATTTTTCCTTTTTAAATCAGACATTAATTTATTAATTTATTAAAATTAATTCACCAATTAAAAAAATCACATTAATCATTGCTCCCACCTAGGTTAGAACCCAGGTGGAGCAAGACTTCACTTTAAGGTCTCAATTTTGACCCTCTCCCCAATCCCCTCCACTTTATTAATTAATTAATTAATTACATATTTAAGTTAATTATGATACTACCCTTAGCCAGGAAAAGACCATTTTAACCCTTCAAACCTAAGATTTCTCCTTTTTAAGTACGGTAAAGACTCCTTCGAGTAACTCTTCGTATTCGAGCGCCCTATATGGTTGGACTCAACCTTTCCAAACACAAGTAACTCCCCAAGTTAGGTTGCCTGGGTGTAGTAATGGTGTCGAGTTCTGGTTCTACGTGCATCCGTCTGTGTGAACCTTGGTATAATCATAGGTATTCTTGACACATTAAGCATTTCTTATCTTATTCATTTTTAGGGTTGTTATATTATCCCCCCTTAGGAACATTCGTCCCCGAATGACACTACCACTATCTAGCGTAATGCTAGTTAGATCATAACATAATTACTATGCACAGCCAAGCAATAGAAACAAAATATGGAGAGATAAGGAAACATAGACTTAAGAGTAGGAAATCTAACCTCAAGAGATGAAAATATGAGAGTAACGGGATCTCATGTCAGCCTCAGCTTCCCACGTAGCACCCCCAATAACATGATTTCTCCACAATACCTTCACTGTGACAATTTAATTCTTCCTTAGCCGCTTCACCTGCCTGTCTAAGATCTCAATAGGTACCTTCTCATAGGACATGTCTTCATCGACCCCCAAACCTTCCAAAGGTAGAATCGATGTTTGATCACCTAGACACTTCTTTAACGTGGATACATGAAAGACTGGATGTGCAGAAGTTATCTCTGCAGGCAATGCCAACTAATAGGACACCTCACCAACACGCTGTAGGATCTCGTAAGGCCCAACATACCTCGGACTCAACTTCCACTTCCTTCCGAACCTCATCACCCCCTTGATAGGTGATATCTTCAGATAGACCTGTTCACGAACCTCAAACTCTAAGGGTCATTGAATTTTGCCGACTGTAAGCAGTAGTCACCTGTCCCCAATCCCTCTGACCTTCTATAAGGCCTCATGAATGATCTCTAGACCCAAAATAGATGACTCTTCAACCTCAAACCACCCAACTTGAGATCTACACCTCCTACAAAATAGTGCCTCAAACAGTGCCATCCCGATGTTGGAGTGATAGCTATTATTATATGAGAACTCTATCAAAGGCAAAATGGTAATCCTAACTACCCCTGAAGTTAATCACACATGCTCTCAACATGTCCTCCAATGTCTGAATGGTGCACTCTGCCTGCCCATCAGTCTGAGGATGAAAGGCAGTACTAAGCTTCACCTGCGTACCCAAGCTATTCTGGAAAGATCTCAAGAAATGTGAAGTAAACTGAGATCCTCTATCTAAAATGATAGATAGAGGAATCCCATTCCATCTCACAATCTCATCTATGTAGAGTCTCGCATAGTCCTCAGCTCTGTAAGTAGACTTCACATGGATAAAGTGGGTAGACTTAGTCAATCTGTCCACAATAACCCATATAGAGTCATGTAGTCTCCTAGTCCTCAGAAGACTAACCATGAAGTCCATATTAATGGCCTCCCACTTCCAAGTCGGAACCTCAATAATCTGAGTAAGACCGCCAGGCTTAAGATGTTCTGCTTTAACCTGCTGACAATTAGGACACTTTGCCACATCTTCTGCAATGTCCTTCTTCATGCCATCCCACCAATAAATCTGCTTAAGATCATGATACATCTTGGTGGAACCTGGATCTATGGAATATATGGAACCATGGGACTCTGCAATAATCCAAGTCCACAAATCATCCACATCTGGTACACACAGCCTGTCTTGATACATAAGTATGCCATCACCTCCTAAAGCGCAAGACTCATTCATCTTTATCAACACTGAGTCCTTCAGCTCCATCAAAACATGATCGAGATACTGACCCTTCCTGACTTCAAACTACCAAGGATGATTAAGAACTAGGATGAACTGACACACCCCCACTAGTAGAGTCAACCAATTGCACACCTAGTCTGGCCAGTCTGTGTACATCTTTCGCTAACTCCTTCTTTTCATCCTCAATGTGGTTTGTACTTCACATGTTCATCCTTCTCAAAGCATCATCTACAATATTAGCCTTACTTGGATGGTAGTGAACATTCATATCATAATCCTTCAACAGCTCCAACCATCTCTGCTAATGTAGATTCAACTCATTGTGTGAACACATACTGGAGACTCTTATGGTTTGTGAGCACATCCACATGCACCCATACAAGTAGTGCCTCCACAGCTTCAGTGCAAACACCACAACTGCTAACTCCAGGTCATGAGTGGGATAATTCTTCTCATGAACCTTGAGTTGTCTAGATGCATAGTCTATCACCTTACCACCCCGTATAAGAAAACAACCCAAACCAACCCTAGATGCATCACAATAAACAGTGTAATTCTCATCACACTTAGGTAAAGTAAGCACCGATGCTGAAGTGAGTCAGTCCTTGAGCTCTTGGAAACTCTTCTCACAAGCCTCCGTCCATTCAAACTTGTCCTTCTTCTTAGTCAGAGTTGTCAGTGGGGCAGCAATGGAAGAAAAGCCCTTCACAAACCTGCGGTAGTAACCAGCCAATCCCAAGAAGCTACGGATATCTATGGGAGTAAGAGTTTTGTCAAGTTGTTATAAGCCTCAGTCTTCCTGGGGTCCACCTCTACACCTTGATTGGACACAATATGACCCAGGAAAGTCACTGATCTAAGCCAAAATTCACACTTGCCAAATTTGGCGTACAACTGATGTTGTCTAAGTACCTGTAAGGTTAGTCTAAAATGTTGTTCATGCTCTTCCTCGGTCTTAGAGTAGATGAGAATGTCATAAATGAATACTATGACGAAAGAGTCAAGGTATTCACAGAAGACCCTGTTCGTGAGATCCATAAATGTAGCAGGTGCATTCCTGAGACCAAATGAAATATCCAAGAACTAATAATGACCATAACGGGTACGAAAGTCTATCTTTGGGATATCTGCGTCCCTAACCCTAAGCTGATGATACCCTGAACGAAGATCAATCTTAGAGAAGAAACTAGACCCTTGGAGCTAATCGAACAAATCATTTATTCTGTGAAGTGGATACTTATTCTTTATAGTGACTTTGTTGAGCTACAGATAATCGATACACATTCGAACGGTCCCATCCTTATTTTTCACAAACAACACTGGAGTGACCCAAGGAGATATGCTCGGCTGAATGAAACCCTTATCAATGAGATCTTTTAACTGCAGCTTCAACTCTTTGCGTTTAGCTGGAGCCATTCTGTAGGGATGAATTGAAATTGGTTTAGTATCGGGTTCTAAGTCGATAACAAAGTCAATCTCTCGTGGATGAGGGACTCCAGGCAAATCATCAGGAAATACATATAGGAACTCATTCAAAACAAGCACTGAGTCTATGGAAGGAATGTCGTGATATAAAAAATTGACACTCACAATATGACATAATAACCCCTTGGACATCATTTTATTGGCCTTAATGTTCGAAATCAAGCGATTAGGACGACTCGAGTTATACCCCTCCCAGACTAGTTCATGTTCATTAGGGAAACGATATCTAACCACTCTACTATGACAATCTAAACAAGCATAACAACTGTGAAGCCAGTCCATGCCAAAGATAACATCAAAATCATGCATGGGTAACTCAACCAAGTCTGCACAGATAGTCTCACCACTTACAACTATTGGGCAATTCTTGTATACTCTGTCAGTTCTTACCTTTTCTCCTAAAGGTGTACTAACCACTATAGGATCATGCAGAACTTCAGGCAATATTTCAAAAATGAGAGCAAGCAAAGGAGTTACAAAGGAAAGCGTAGACCCTGGATCAAGTAAAGCATAAACAGAAGTTGAGAATACATGCAGCATACCAGTGACCACATCAGCGGACTTCTCCAGCTCCTCCCTTCCCTTTAGGGGAAAGAACTTGTTCCTCATAGGAGGCTCGGCTGCTGTTGCACCCTCTGGATCCAGCCTAGGCTGAGCATTACCTCCAGCCTGACCTCTGTTCTGTGGGCAGTCTCTAACCATATGCCCACTCATACCACAAACGAAACAGGCATTAGTGCCCTGTCTGCACTCTCCACTGTGAGCAGGACCACTTAGCACAATTCTTTTAGGGAAGCTGCATCTTACCTCCATTGCCCTTCTTGGGATCAGGTCTGCCTCCTCTAGGTGTTGTACTCCTCTAGGAATTAGGATTCCCAGAACTCTGCTACCCCTTCTTGAACCTAGGCTACTCAAGGATGACAAAATTGTTTCTATGGCCTCCATTGCTGGGACCTTCCTGATCTTGAGGCTTCGGCTTCCTAGAATCACAAACTCCCATCTTTTTGTGGTTGTCCTCTACGTTCTATACATGCACCATCAACCTGGAGAGGTCCATGTTATCATGGAGCATCACAGACCGACACTCTTTCTCCAGATCTCCGTTGATTCTTGTGAGGAACCTGCTCATCTCATCCATGCTTTTAGATACAAGGGTAGTAGCATGTCTGGATAGTTTGACAAACTTGAAGGAATACTCCCTCACTATCATTGATCCCTGCTTATCGTTGATAAACTCCTCAAACTTTGTCTCCCTCATCTCCCTGGGAAAGAATCTCCCTAGGAAGGCTGTCTTAAACAGCTCCCAAGTGACCGAAACTCCACTCAAAGCTCGTCTATCCTGCTACATCTTGCACCAAGTCTGTGCAACATCTTTGAGTTGATAGGAAGCCAGCTTTGTTTTCTCAGTATCGGTGGACCCCATAGCCACCAAAATCTTATGCATCTCATCCACAAACTCTTTTTGGTCCTCTGAAGTCTTAGACCTTCTAAAAATAGGAGGTTTTATCCTCGTGAAGTCTCTCAGCCTATCAGCCATGCTACGCACTCGTGGGTTCTCCCTCTAAACATTCTGTCAGTTGACCTGGGTAGTCATGGCCTAGGCCTGCATAGTGATGGTCTATGCCATCTGGTCCAGAGATGCACACACCTCCGCATCAATCAACCCAACTGGGTTAACCGGCATAGCCACTCCTTTAGCGTGAGCCTGGAGTGGAACATGATTGTTCCCAGCAGATGCTCCTCTTTTCCTCCAACCAACGTTCCTCCTAATATTCATTATCTGAAAACAATAAGTATTGACGTTAGACACGCTCATAACACCAAAAAATCGAACATTAGGAAAGGCACGATAAGATCATAAGAAGGGAAATTTTCCTACGCAGCATGTAGTCTCTAATTCAGGATGGTGGTGCACTTCACTACCATGATTTAGAAACTACTCAATGTGGTTGATGTGAACTTATTATCTTAAATTTAACCTAGGGCTCTGATACCAACTTTGTCATGACCAAAATCTAGACCCCATATGAGACCGGCGTCGTTGACCTCTCAGAGGTCGTAGACAAGCCTACATACGTTATTTTTACTTCATCTAGGTTAATTTTTGCCAAAAATTTGAACTTTGTGGTTATTTAAGATTTGTATAAGACATTCTACATAAACTAATAAATGTTCACAATCAACCATCTAACATTAAGATCATTAAATGAAATAAATAGTTCAATAGCTGCATTAAATGTGTAATTGCCAAAACGACACCAATACAAAATCCGAAATGAAGTGGGAAATGAAACATGAGTGGACCGATGTTCCACTAGCTAAGGCCTACATCTAAGCTAGATAATATCAGTATACAACCTCGAAAGCATGAGGGCCTACCAAGTTTGGATGAAAGCTCCACGTACGGATAGTTGTACATTGTACTGTACGATCTAACGACCACCTGTGCCAACACCTAAAAATAGTTAATTGTATGCAATTAGTACACACTTGTACTAAGTATGAGCATATTCAAGCACACACCAAGGACAATATTTTTCCATCAAAATAATAAATCTAAATTAGTCATTGAAACAAAAAAGGTCAAAAAATGTATTTGTGGAGGATTAAATACTCATATAATTATATATTTTTTATAAAGCAATACAAAGTTAAATTAAAATTATTATTTTTTTCATTTCAGTTAGAGGAAAACGGTATATATGAGTCATTTATATAAAAGTAAGGGTATGTATGAGCCACTTTCATGACGGGGTATATCAACTCCAAATGAAAGAGTTAAGGGGTATATCGAACCCTTTTCCCTTTAATAATTTATCTTAATATTATTTTATGTGAAAAATAAAAAAATAATTTTTTATAATAACTATAATTGACTAAATACAAAATATAATATGAATTTTTTTATAATATTATAAAAGTATTCTTAAAGTATAGATGAATGAGACAATGATTTTGAAGTAGATATCTATGAAAAGAGTATATACAATGGTCTTCATAAAGAGTGTAGGAATTTCAATACTTCAAGAAGACATTTCAATAAGTCAAACAAGCAAAAAACAAAAAGCACAAATACTAAACAAATGAACCTTACTATCCAAATGATGAACATTCTAGCTTTGAATTAGAGTAAGAAATAGATTGAGATAATGGTAAGGAGGTTGATCGAGTGAATAAATCTATAAGAAAGAATACCAAAGTAAAGTTGTATTTGATCCAACTTTCAAGAAGATTGTTATGAAACTTATTTTGGTGTTTGCAAGTGTATGAGAATTTAGGAACACAATAACCAAATATGTGTTATCTCCTATATTTAGGTTAGTAAAAAGTAGAAATAAAAACAGAAACGATGAAATCAAAAGAAAGAAAATAAACAACACAAATTCACAGAACTTATTCTGTTCCTTAAGAAATTTAATTCCCATCAAGTACCTAGGGGTTGTAGATTATTACCTCCTAAGATAAAACAAATTAATTATTAAATAAATAGTGGTACCTCAAACTTAAATGACTTCAATGAACTCAAAAATTAGCAATGAGCACATAGACTCAGTCGATTGACAATTATATTTGTAAGAAAATGTATACAGAAGACAGAAAAATGTTGATGTTCAAAAATTAGAGAAGTCTCTCTACATATAGACAACAAAAAGTGTGAGCACACCTGTTAGGACAAGACATGATTGTTCAGAATTTTTCTGTCTTTTGGAAAAAAATGTCTGTTCAGAAGAAAAATGTCTCTTCAGCTACTTTACCGTTATGCAAAATTAGTTCCGTTAATTAATTAATTAACGTTCAAAATTAATTTTAAGAAAAAAGGAAATTAAGTGATGACATTAATTAAAAAATTATTAATCAATCAGATCATTTATCACTCTCAAAGTTGAAGTCGAGCGACGACGATGACTTAAGAGCACCTCACTTAACCCTCTAAGAGCTTGGAAGTGTTTCCTAATACAAGGATAATTTTTTTCCTTTATTCTACCAATATGAGAGAAATGACTTTTCATTTTCCCTCCATATTGGTTTCTCCACATTTCTCAATTTCTCATTCACACCTTGCTTAAAACCAACAATCCACTATATGAATGGGGAATGTCTATTGCTAAACACATATGCATGGAAAACTTGTGTGTTCGTAAGTAAGGATTAATTACATTTGGATAAGTAGGTTTCGCTTTGAATTTTCCATAGTGAACATATATCGGATATACTCAATCAATTAGTATATTTGATATTTTTGAACCATCGACTTTGGTGTATACCTAGACAACATAAGTCAAACAATCAAATCTTGAACTCTTTTTTGTTCTCATTATTTTGTTCGTTTCATCTGTGAACACATCTTTGTTAATAAGTTCTTTGAGAATTGGCCTTACTAGATTCTCCTTGAACCAACTTACACTTCATATTTACAATAAGTGACTTTGAAATGTGTTATCCTGTTGATACACTATTTTATATCCCTGTATCAAACCTAGAAACCATTAAAAAGTTTTAATGTTTTATCCTGGTTACTAAAAATTGTCGCATCATGAGAATGAAACATAAAATAATTTTTGGTAGTGTTGAATTGTCATCCATGACTATGTTTGATCTCTTTGAACCTAGATCTTGGGATCTCCAGTCTTCTAGGTAGAGTTATCGCGATGCTAACTTGTCCTCGACCATAGTCTCATTTTCGTCGATAATCTCTCAACTTCCTCTCTAGTTAGACCTTTTGTAAGTAAATTTGACACATTATTCTTTAACTACACATAGTCAGTTGTGATAATTCCACTAAAGAGTAGTTGTCTAACAGAGTCGTTTTTGGAATTTTTTTATCTTCTTGTTTCTTTTATTTTTATTTTTATATTTCGTTGATGATTTGGTCCTTTTTAATGAAATATGGTAAAGACTTGATCTTTGCACATTAACGTTCATAGACAAAAACCTTTGTTTTTGTAGTCAATTACAAGTTGTTTATGAATATGTTTGCCTTCTAATTTTGCAATTTCGCCTCTTTGTCAAATACTTTGTATTTTATTGATTCTCATATTGTAGTACTAGTATATGGAATGAAGTATGTAGCTTAAAATCTATGTACAACCCCATAACTTGCATTAGTAGTTTGTTATATTGTGGTATGTATGATGGATGTTATAGAAGATACTTCTTGTATGCACAATTAATGTTTATCAAATATTAATGTTATATGGTCATTATGCCAAGTGATAGAATGTATGAATACTTCTTATATGTAACAACCCTAAAAATGAATAAGATAAGAAATGCTTAATGTGTCAAGAAGGCCTATGATTAGACCAGGGTTCACACGGACTGATGCATGTAGAACCAAACCTTGGAACCCTTACTACAGCCAATCCAACTAACTTGGGGTGTTATTTGATCTTGGAAATATTGGGTCCAACCATATAGGGCTATCAAATACGAAGATTTACTTGAAAGAGTCTTTAACGGACATAAAAAGGAGAAATCTTAGGTTTGAAGGGTCTAGGGGTAAAATGGTATTTTCCTGTCTAAGGGTAATATCGTAATTACCCTAAATATGTATTAATTAATTGATTAATAAAGTGTAAGGGCAATTTGAGGAAAGAGAGTCGAAATTGAGCCCTTGAAGTGAAGTTTTGCTCCACCCAGGTTCGAACCTAGGTGGGAGCTATGATTTAATGTGATTTTTTTAATTGGTGAATTAATTTAATAAATTAATAAATTAATTGCTGATTTAAAAAGGAAAAATCAGATTTTATCATTAATTATTAATTAATTAATGTGTTTGTTTTACTAAGTCTCCTAGTTGGCTAAGTCTAAACTACTTCACCTCATTTAACTCTTTCTCACGCACATCTCTCTCACGTTTCTCCACTCTTTTCATGATTTCTCTCTGCCTAAATGACTACAAGAAAAGAAAAATTTGTAGAGTTCCTCACACTTAAAGAACATACATGAAAATATAAGAAAACAAGCTAAGTTAACACGTTAGGTAAAGAGATTGTTTTTCCGTCGAAAGTTTTGTGTTGAAAACTTGGATTGGATGTGATTTTTGGAGAGGGTTTGGGAAGCAAATTCAAGGTTTGAACGTCAAAATAAGGTATGGGTTTTCTTCCCTCTTGGACCCTTTCCCAAGAGACCCCTTAAGGTTCATATTATTCATTCGAAACTAGAATTGTTTCCCCTTTTCATGTTCCCTGTCACTAGCTCCCAATGATCTTAGGTTGCTATGTTTGCTGGTAGAATTTAGGTGCAATGTGTGTGTGGGGTGACGATCTCGTCTCGAGTATGTGTTCATGATTATGTGCTTATGTTTTGTGTCTTTCAAAAATATGAATATAGACATGAACGTATATTTGCAAGGTTGTTACTATGACTTTGGAGTATCCATTTTAGCATGCTAATAACATGGAATGACTTGTGTTTTATGTGTAAGTAGATGTTCCTAGACGTAATATTTACATCGCTAAAATGCTATCAACTCTAGCTAAAACAAATCACCAAATCATTCCTCTAACTTATGTTAAGAACCCTAACCAATGTATAAGAAACAAATGCTAAAATCACCCGGAAAATGATGCATAAAATCATGGAATAAACTTCCAGAATCTGTAAATAGGCTGCAGATAATTTCTGGAAATTTTGAACGTGAAAAAGAAAATAAAATAGGTGAGGTCTGCAGGGATCAAACCCAAGACCTCACTAAGGCATACCTTAACAAATAAATTAAAAGGGGTGATCCAAGCGGGGCTTGAACTAGAGTTGGGTCCGGCGAAATTCGCAAAAAGGGGAAAATAATAAAATGTTGTTGTGGGGTTTCGATCTCAGGACAGGGAAGACCCCAACTTATTAAATAAAAAAATATATGGGGTCGTGGGGAATCGATCCCACGCCCCTTAGAGAATGCAAAAGATAATAAAAAGAGAAGGGGTCCTGGGGAATCGATCCCACACCCCTCAACGCCTGTAGAAAATAAAAAAAGGTAGGGGCTGGCGGGGATCAATCCCACAACCCCTTGGTCAGTAGCGAATTAGGAGTAAAGGAGGAGGTTAGAAAAATCATTAAAAAAAACTATGGGGTTGTGGGGAATCGATCCCACGCCCCTCTGTAAGCTGTAGCAATGTTCAATGAGAAATGAGAAAAAATGAAAATTAAAGAATGGTGTGGCGTGGGAATTGAACCCACGACCTTAGGTAGGCTGTGAAATTGGAGAAAAATAAAGAGAGATTGTGGGGGTTTGAGCCCACAACTTCATGGTCTATGTGAATTGGACAAGAAGAATTAAATGAAATAAATATAAATAAAAAGGAGCGTGGGGGTTCGATCCTACAACTCTTCGACCAAATAAGAGGAAAATCCAAGGAGAAAAATTAAAGGAAGAATGTTGATGTTAGGGCTCGATCTAGCGTCCCAATGTCAAGAGGACTAAAAATAAAATCAAGGAAAAATGTAAGTGTTGTCCAAGGGATTCGAACTTGGTTTCCCTTGCCCCAAATTTCCGTATTGATACATAAATCATACGTGAATTAAATGTTCAAGAATTATGTCACCTACTTAGATCGAAGTCGAAATCTTGGCGTACATACAAAATACATAAGTCTTGTAGTACATAATCTTAGGAAGTTATGAGTCACTTAACAAGCTATGAATGAAGCCTCATGGCTTGTATGTATATACCCATAAGTCTAACATACAATTAAAAATAAGTTAACCTAATATGTATGTAATGAAATTATGAAACCCTTGAAGGGTTAAGTACGAGTGTAAGATACACTAAATGGCCAAGTGCATTGGCATATGATGAAATGAACATTCACTTAAAAAGGGGTGAGTAATTATGAAGAGCAAATGTGCTAATGTTAATGAATGTGGTGACAACATGATATAAGGCTAATGTAAAAGATCAGAGCAATCTCAAATGAGTCTAAGTAAATGTTACCAAAACGTACTCACCTATGAGAGTGTAAAGTTTATGAAGAGACCAGTCTCTATGAACACTCTAATGAAAGCATTGAAGTTAATGCATACTTAATACTAATGATGAGAGGAGAAATCATCTAACGATCTATGATGTCCTCATGCTAGAAGCCAGCTTCCATGATGTATGAGCTGAATGAAATGGAACTTTATACTGAGCACCGATAGGCTAGCTATGAGCAGTGATGCCTTCTTTCGGGAAGAGCGGACATTTACGTAACTCTCATGAGATGAGACTGCCCGGCATGCCGGGTATGGGTCTCATTATATCTTCTAGTCTTCGAACTTATACTTCCAATATAGGGATCTGGCGGGGTTCAATTCCCATGTACGCTAGCATGTTTTGGGTCACTTTGGCTGGTGGTTCCACCTCTTTTAGGTGTGGGAGAGACACTGATTTCATGATGCTCACATGATCTATGTTAGTTAAAGTTAAAGTTCCCAAAGAATGAAGAAGGTCAGCCTCAAATGATGCACATAATGAAATGAACGATAACAAAGGTGTAAGGATAGGATAATCAAGAGGTGAGCTAGACTTAAGTAATGACGCTAGGTTTTTTTTGGTCATTGCACAGCAAATCCGATGAGAGTCTTAAACTACATCTTAGGTATGACTGGTGATTGCTCTAGTATATGAAAGAATGAAAAATGAAGTATGTATGATTGAATCAAGCAGGCTCTGTGGTTTCTAAAGAAGGCTCCCTAGTTGAGGTCCCATATGTTGAGCCTGCATTTTCGGAAGTCCTAACGCCAAGTCCATGATCCCAAGTTCTCATGGCATATGAAAGAATGATATGAATTACGTGATATGATATGTATTGTTTGCAAAATGATAAGTTTGATGATGCATGTTAGACTCATGGCATGACTTTCCAAATCCAAATTTGGCAGGTCTATTGACTTTCCTAATCCAAATTTGACAAGTACACAAAAAAGTAGTTTTAAAAATTTTTCTTTACACTAACGAATGAAAGAAAAAATAAGAAATTCAAATAATTATAATCAAAAAGTTAAAAAATAATTTATGTATAAAAAATATTAAAATATACTTTAGACTTTGCTAGAAGAATCATATATACCCTTAAATAATTTTTAAGGGTATATGTGAACTTATTTTGTAATGGTAGAGCTATATGTTTGCGAATAATTATATATAAGTTACTTTTATAACAAGGGTCATATCAACTTCAAATAATAAAATTGAAGAATAATATATTAAACTCTTTTCTATAATTAAATAGATTCAACCAAAGATTATACTATTATTTTTTTATTACCTTGTATCAAACATAATTTTGTATAACAATTAAATGAATTCAACTTTAAATAATAAAATTGAAGAACAATATATCAGACCCTTTTATATAATTAAATAGATTCAACCAAAGACTATACTATTATTTTTTTATTACCTCGAATCAAACATAATTTTGTATAACAATTAAATTAATTGAATGGAATGGAATGGAATGGAGAAGAAAAATGTAAAAAGGTGTTGAAGCGAGAAAGTAGAGTCGAAAAGGAGGGAATTCCATTCCCGCCACGACTCTTACCGTATTACAAGTAAGAGATAGTCACCGGACACGTGTCGGTATAATTTTTGACACTCTCATTTCAATACACAATTTCTCCTAAAACTTACCCTTACCCTCAAACCCCCCACCCCCCAAACAGCTACCCTCAAATTTTCTATCTCTATTTCTTTCTATTTTCCTATTTCCTCTCTTTGAGCTCGATCGGCAGATTTCTTCATTATCCTTTTTTCTTTTGAATCTGATTTGATTTCGGAGGAATTTCAATTTCCCGATTTTTCATCTGCTCTAATCGACGATTTCAGCCTTTTCTCTCTGTCGATTGTGTTCTTCGCTGAGCAAATTAGGGTTTGTATTCAATCAGGTTCTTTTGTTTATCACTTTATCTGCTTTTTTTTTTCGATTTTCACATTCTTTTGCAAAACCCTAGCCTGTTAAGTTTTCCTATTCTGTCAAATATTCGTTGATTCCTTATTTTTTGATTTGTATAGTTAAAATTTTGAAGAAAAAAAAAAGAAAAAGAAAGAGTAAGGTGTTGTTTCGCTGATTGATTCTATTGTATTATTCAGATTTTTTGTTACAAGAAGCTCCGTGAGATTTTAGGTGCGTTGTCTTTTAGTTTACCATCCGAAATTGAGGGTTTCCTTGTTGAATCTAATAAGCTTCGCGTCACCAAAAAAGAGAGAAAATAGAAAAAACCAAAAAGAAGAAAAAGAAAAACAAAATCCTATTTTTAGGTGTTAGATTATTCCTTTTTGGCTGTTGTTAGAGTTGATCTAAATCATATATGGCATTAAATTTTTCGCATCGGCCCATATTTCCGGCGCATATATCTGAGGATAATTTGGTATCACCCATGAGAATTGTGAATGGGTGTTTAGTCGAGGGTGTTCCGGAGAATAATGTGGAGAATTTTGCTTGGTCGTGGCGTGTTTGTCGAGAACCGCGTGACGGGTTTGAATATGGTTATGGGAGGGAAACAGTAGACAAGTGTGATTATTCGGAGTCGGTATCGGAGGATATCATTGATCTTCTCCCTGCTGATCCATTTGGGATGGATATAAGCACCACTATCACAGCCATTACGGGTTGGCTTGAGTATTTGGAAGTTGATTATGGAGGATGTAGGAGAAACCATGCCAGTCCAAGTAATGAGGACTGTGGTTTAATTGCTGGTTTTGATTTTGTATGGAACGATTCTATGAGGTTCCAATCATTCCCTATTAATCACGTTCAGTCTGATGACAAACTGAATAGAGGTGAGCCAGTGAGTTTGCTTATTGGGGAGAGAGATATGAGGGACGCCTTGGCCCATGTTGGTCTTGGCTCAGCTTGCAATGTGGGGGACACTGCAGGCTTAAATAATGTAGGTTCAGTCAGTTTTTTTCCCCTGACCATGGGAACAGGGTCTGGGGCGACGTCTTGCTCTGGTAAAGATGAAGGAGCCCCTCATGAGGCTTTATCTTTTGCTCTTGGTTACCTTGGAGTGAAGGATCTTTTGACAGTAGAAAGTGTTTGTAGGTCCTTGCGGCTTACTGTAAAAACTGATCCTTTATTGTGGAAAAGCATTCACATTGAAAATCCATTGACTGAGATCAGCGATGATATCCTTTTGCAATTGACTAGCAGGGCTCAAGGTAACTTACAATGCTTGAGTTTGTTAGAGTGCACCCGCATCACAGATGACGGTTTGAGGCGGGTTCTTGACTCTAATCCACATTTGACAAAGGTTAGTTGTTCATCTTCATTTTTATGATCGTGGTAACTTTGTTGTTCATCTTCATTTTACTTTTATGTTTCTTAATATATTTGTGGTGTTTGTGGTTCTAACCATGATGGTATGGTTGTTGTATGCTTGTTGAAATTAACATGATGCACTTAAACACATTCTAATGACCTGTTTTGTTTCTGGAGTAATACAATTTTAGCCATTTATTCCTGAATATTATGTGAAAGACTGAAATGTTGGTCAGAAGAATGACATAAATTCTATACTGATATCTGTCACAGTACAGCTTGAATATCTTTTGGACTAAACTTGAACTTCCTAACTGCACTCTTATTCATGGAAGTTACGTGATTTAGAACATGATTCATACATATTTTGTCTAATGACTCTGATATCAGTCTGGATGTAGTTCTATGATTCTATCACCATCATTTCCTTGTTTTAAATTGTAAGCAGAATCTGAACTTCTGATGGTCATTGTATTTTTTGCATTACCTAACAGAGGATGCTAAAGCCATATTTTAGCGGGTTTTTAGCTTTTACTTGCAGAAGTTTGAATTGTTTATGGAATCATAAGTCTGTTAGATGAATGCCCTTGATTTCATGGTGGTTGCTCACAGGTTGCATGTTAGGCTGTTTGGTTCTTTCATTTCCTCATTTTCGTTCTCTTGTGCCTAGTGCCAAGTACTCTTGCTAGGAATACGGTTTAGTGCAGGATCATTACCCTTTTGCTATTAAGGGGTCATTTGGTAGAGTTTATAAGAATAATGCTAAATAGAGTGTATTAGTAATGCGTGTATTAATTATACATAGTTTATTTCTTATACATTTGTGTATTAAAAATAACATACATTGCATACAAACATTTATTCGCAAAGATAACCTTCACTATTATGATGTAAAAGATTTTGAGGGGCAATGGAGTCTTTAACCTTTTGCTAATGCATATGCATTAAAACCCCTTGCATTATTAATACCTAGAAATACATTGTATTAGTAATACATGATAGATTGTAGTTATAAGCAGCATGAACAAGTGTACCAAACAATGCATTACTACTAGACAGAATTGATTCTTGCATTATATTTCTTAATACACTCTACCAACGATCCCTAATAGTTTCTTCGGTACAAGGTCCCTTTTGCTACTTCTAGTGTGTGCGTGAATGTACAATGTTGTGCTTTTTAATCTTATTTTTATTTCATGCAGCTATTTGTTCCTGCGTGTACAAGACTCAGTATTGAAGGCATTGTAAATATGTTGAAGTCTTTTAACTGTCAAAGAGGTAAAATGGGTATAAAGAACCTGTGGATTGGCGGTCTTTATGGAGTGATGCGTGAGCATTTTGAAGAGCTGGAGTTTCTTCTAGGTTCAGATAGCCAGACGAGGCAAAATGTTTACAAACCCCATTTCTTTTCTCGAAGGAATATTTATCGTTTGGCTGATGACAGTCGGGCGATTGATGTTCAACTATGCCCTATGTGTAAAAAGGTAAGGTTGGTCTATGATTGTCCTGCAGAGGGTTGCCAAGTGAAAGATGAAGCTATTAAAGAATGTAGGGCCTGCTCACTTTGCATCTTACGGTGTAGTGAATGTGGGAGATGTATAAATAACACAGAGTATGTGGAGACTTTTTGTTTGGAATTGCTTTGTTCTGATTGCTCTAAGCAGCCTTTGGAGTGCAAAAATGAGCAGAAGTGCAGCCTTTGAAGTGCCAAAATGGAGCAGGAGGGGGAGGGGCCGGTTCCTGTGAAGGAGATGGAAGTGTGACTGCCGAGGAGTAAATATATGTGCTATCATCTACTTGTTTAATTGGATTAAAGAAAAAATTAAGCAGACAATTGACTGCTAACAAATCAATTTGTGCAAGACTTGCCTAAAATAATTGAATTTGTTTTGTTTGTTGAACTGCTGTCAGCAAAATAAAATACTCTACTCGTTGTTCAAATTTCACTTGAATGCTTAGTGCTTTGAATGGAAGTAAAGAGTTAATCTTTAAAGAAACAAGCATGTTCTGAGATGCGTTGGAACGTTTATTTTTCCATTAAATTTTAGCACATGGAGTGATTTCAGCATGAAAACGAACTTCTGTATTAGTTCTTGAGCAGTGCTGCACTGACGCGGCCTTTTTTTTATCATTCATTTCAATATAAAATTTGTCTTAAAATTTTGGTAAAATTTTTGACGATGCAGTAATTACATCGAGAATGAAATATCACCTTGAATATTTAATTGAAATGTTAGTTAGGAGATTTATGGATTTTCTCCATATCAACTGGTAAAAGTCCGTCGAAACAGATGATTTTTTTTCCACAACCTAAATATTCTATGAAAGAGCAACACACTTAGTTTGTAAACTTCATGATAGAATGTTTTTTTCTGCATCAATAATGATGTATTTATTTGATATATTGAAAAAGGAATCTAGATTGAACCGAATCACACTATTAAAAAGTCGGAAGTCAAACTTGTCAAAAGTATTGATGCATTTTGTTTGAGGTGTTGGTATGTACAGATTGATTATTGCACTAGTGGCCATGGATAGGAACACAACCAAATAGTATGTCACAGTCTTGGAAATCTACTATATATGTTGTTGGGAGGTACCGTTATAGTGAGTGTATTGCTTGACAAAATACTTATGTGGACTCTGTTGTTGAATGTTGACCATCATTTAGTTATCATTTGTATAGTCATGTAGAGACATTAATGATAATGAAAGTATCGAATGTAGAGAGTTGCCTTCAAAATCCCAGAAATAAAATTAGTCACACTCAGTAGCAGAATCTTTCTTCTGTTTGCAATGGTTCAGCTAATTAGAAGTACAACCAAAAAAATGCAAATGTCATGTAATCCATTTTGTGTAAGCTACTATCAAATTCCAAAATAATTTTAGACTTCAAAATTTGAGGAATATTCGTGGAAGTATTTTATTTTACCTTATAAAAAAGGGAAAAGGGTTAAAAATACCCCTCAACTTCCGTTTATTGTTTGATTTTACCCTCGCCGTGAAAATGAAGTTAAATTTCTCCCTCCTGTTACTAATTTCACCAAAATTACCCCTCATTTAATAGAATCCCCAAAATTGATTCAAATTGCCCAATTTTTTTTTTTTAAAAAATAATTTCTTATTTTTAACCCAATGTCCGACCTGCCCCGACCCCTCTAGAGGGAGGGATAACCCGATTCTTTGGTTTCTCTGGAGAGTATGCTTGGAGAGGGAGAAAAGATGACTGCGGTTGAGCAAAAGCTTTCTACTCCTCCAGGGAGTGCGCTGGGAGAGGGAAAGAAAGTGTTTGTGGTCAATCAAAATTTGTCCATTCCTCCAAGGAGTATGTAAGGATAGGGAAAGAAGTTGAACGTGGATTTCCCCGAACCATTCACAACAGCAACATACGACACTGGTCGACGACATCTTGAAAAATCGATATTGACCACTAGACCATCGAGAAGAACAAGGCGAAGGATGAAACCCATCATTCGATACCATGATTCTAGGGGAAGATTGTGGAAATTAGTTGAATTTATTTGCGTTTGAAATGGAACTAAAAGGAGGTGTCGAAGGTGAAGATGAATTGTTCGATTAAAGTCCTAAACGAATCATCTCCTTATCACCTTGGTTTTGAATAAGTAAATAACCTTTGATTTTTCAAGCATTTCCCTGAACCATTCATCTCCTCCAAGGAGTATGCTAGGACATGGACAGGGCAAGAAAGTGAACGTGATCATAGACCTTCTTCCAAGGTTCATTCTCTTGAACCCTCAGAAATGATAAAGAAAAAAGGCACCGTTGCCACCAAAGAGTGTTCTATTTCTGAAATTGGATTCCTCAAGTTACAAAATGAGCAAAGAAAGTTCAAAACTTGTAAAATCTTCATCTAAGTCGGTGCTGTTAATTCTAGAAAATAAAAAATTGTGTATAATGTATCTGCAGAGAAGTCTTTAAAGATCACAACCGAGTTATCCTCTAGAGGGGTCGGGCGGGTTGAGACATCAAATTAATAAGAAATTGGATTTTTTTAAAAAAATTAGGGCAATTTGAATCAATTTTGGGGATTCCGTTAGATGAGGGGTAATTTTGGTGAAATTAGAAACGGGAGGGGTAAATTTAACTTCATTTTAACGGCGAAGGTAAAATCAAACAATAAACGAAAATTGAGGGGTATTTTTGACCCTTTTCCCTAAAAAAAAGTACCAAAGGAAACAACGTAATATTTTTTCCCAAGGGACAACTCAATAACTCAAAGAGTCCACAACGCACAATTCAAAGTTCAAATTATGAAGCTGATTAGCTGACTATCCACTTTAATCTTTAACTAAGAAGAATGAGAAAAAACACCCAAAAAGAAATGATCACTCCTTAGTATATTTTTAGTTGTCGATATTGACTTGACACACATTTAATTAATTCATAAATGATAATCTTGCTTTGAAAGAAAACATTGGAAAATGACTATAACTAATTACAAGAATATATTAGAAACTGTGAAAAAATATCTGTGGGCGTATAAATGATTATACATATGCAAGTCTGATGGATCTCTGGAGCGCAATTCCATATATACAGTTATATAATTTTATTACTAAGAAAATAAGAAAAAACAAAACTTTCAATTATTTTACAAATAAATTTTAATAAATAATATATGTATAGAAAATAAATATTATGTATTGTACGTGAGGAAGGTTTTAATAACCAAAAATGAAGAAAAAAAATATTATTATTACTATTTGAGAAATATCATTACAGGAATAATAAAAAATAAGACTTAAAAAGAAAGTTCAAAAACCCATGTTAATTCCTAGGACTTACGTTTTTATTGCTTGCAGCCAATGCCCCAAATAGAAACGACTTTTGGAGGGAGTGCTAGCATGTGGGTTCTCCCTGGGAGCACCCTCTCTAGTGGCCTAAGCTGTGATAGCCTATGCCCGAGCTGTGATGGCTTGGGCCATCTGAACCAGTGCTGCTCTCACTTCTCGATATGTCAATGCAGGTGGGTTGACAGGCATTTGCACTCCAACAGCTGGGGCTTGAGGAGGAGCTTGGTTTCCCCCAGCAGTTGCTTCTCCCACGCTCCTGCCTGCGCTTCTTCTTGTGTTCATTTTTCTATACGCACACACGAGAAGAAAGTTAGATGCTAGAATGACACAAAATGTCAAATCTCTACACAACACGATAAAGAATAGAAGACGGAAGATTCTTAACATCACTAAGTCTGTAAGTCATGGTTGTGGTGCACTTCACAATTATAAGCTAGAAACTATGCAACGTAGTTTTTTTGAGACTTAGTTCATAGGTAATTTAACCTCATGGTCTGATACCAAGTTTGCCACACCCGGGTTCTAGACCCTAAAGGAGACCGATGTCATTAACCTCTCAGAGATAGCAAACAAGTCTCTTCTTAGCTTTCATCAAAATCATAAAGTTAAATTTAGCGGAAAATTTAAAACTTTTTAACTTTACTGAAGTGTACTTAGACTTCATATAATTTCTGCATAAGAGTGATATACTAACAGCTCAAAATAAATAACCATCTATTAACAGATTGAACAATTGAAATGAAGAATTCATAATATCTTTAATACATGCCAAACCGGCCTTAATATAGAAGCTTGAACAAATATTTGAAAGGAAAAGTTAGGGACAACATCCACTAGCTATATCTAATCTACTATAGCTAGAAGATAAAGTGTAGGCAACTCGAACTCAAGAGGACCTACCAAAGTCTGGAGGTACTATCCAAACAGCGTCAACTGATCTTCAATCTTCTTCAATGACCTGCACCTATAAAAATAATACTTGTATATGGGTTAGTACACAATTGTACTAAGTATGGGTGTATGCACATAAACACATAAGGACTATGCATGATCAAGGAAAGCTCTTCCTATAGCAACATGCCATTTTCGGAAACCAGAGTCACTTTACTTTCCTGATTCGTTATTTATGAGTCATGCTATGAATATGACATATTTTCATGAACACACAACTCAGTTTCTATATGAACATAAGACCTTGGAATCATGAGCATAATTTCAGAACAACTCGAGCAAAAATTAATATTTTTGCTCCCCATTAGGCCGAGAGCTCCTCTCCCCAGACTTGGTCTATTTTTCAGTCTTTTCTTCTTTTTATTGTGTAGTTAAATGATCTCCTTTTATCCTATGTTTTATTTACGAGTGCAATGATTCATTGTAGTCCCATTCCTACAATGAATCAAGTAAGTAATCCAAAAGACCAAGGAAATGATTTGACTACCCTACTCACAAGTTATTCTTTTCATTCTTGTTATCTTTATTGGCTATACCCATTATTTGATCATTCGCATAATATAAATATGCTGGGGCATATATTCATACTTCTATTTATGAGTAATTTATTCATACTTTAATTTATGAGTCATTATGTTTTGCTCCCTTTATTGGCATAAGTCAATAACTATTAAAACTTCATTCTTATCAAACACTGATGATTTTTTATATACTTATGCTTTTGCTTACTTAGTTAACTTTGAACTTACTTTTATTCTTCATTGATTTCATGTTCACTTTGAACATGCTAGGTTTACTTAGGATATTATTTTAAGACTTCCATTGGGATCTTTCTGTGCAATGACTAAGAATGACTTACATCATTACTTAGTCTAACCTCACCCTTTGGTCATCCTATCAGAACACCCTTCATCTTCCTAGTTCTTTCAGTCTTACTTACTTACTTACTTACTTTCTTAAAAAATCGTTAGCATTTAACCGACATAGATCATGTGAGCTAACATGAAATCTAGTGTCTTCCCTACACTGAAAAGAGGTGGTTCACCGGCCAAAGTGAAATTGAATACTTCCTAGCTTTCTTAGGTGGATCCACTAGCTAGTAACCTATGTCGGCGACATAGCTCAAAGACTTGGAGAATTTGGACACCCTTATCCACCTTGACGGTAGTTTCATCTCATGAGGCTTACATGTGCTTGCACAAGCTCATTACTAGTCTATCGGTGCTTATCTCAAATTGTTATACTTTACAACTTTTAGAGTTAACTCATACAATATGGAAGTTTGCTTCTAGTATGAGGTATACTTAGCTCAATGGATGACTTGTCATCCCTTTCTATACTTGATTAATGTGAAGTTAATCATACATTATCATTATGGTGTGAATGAGACTTGTCTCACGATTTCTAACATACTCTTATGTTAGTATATTTAACGTTATTGTTTAGGTCAAAGTGAGACTTGTTTCACGGACTTAGAGTATTTTCTAAGAATCCGTGCGGCACTCGATAACTTACTCAAGAATATTTCATGATCTTGTAAGCTCAAGTAAGCCTTTAAGACTCGGAACGCTAAGACAATGTAAAGAAAGACATAGAAAGAACTTTGGAAGAGGGCTTGTATTAAGCTTGGAAGATTTGCTTACAACTTTTGGTTGGATTGTTGGATGAGTTACAAATGAGAGGCCCTTCTATTTATACTTTTCCTAAGGGTCTAACAGTATATAAATATTATTCTACAAGTCCCTAAAGTAATTACACTTTAATCCATATTCTAGAGAATTCTAAACTCTCTAGAATATGCCAAACCCTTCCAAAAGGATCTAAAGTATTCTGGAGAATTCTAAGGAATTCTCTAGTCTTCTCGAGAAATCTATAAGGTTCTAGAGTTCTCTGCAAACCTCTTTTCAACTCTAGATCCTTCTGCCCCATTTGGATGCTAAACCTGGCTGGAATGGTGGAGGGACGTCACACTCTCCCCCACCTAATGATGCGGCGAACGCGATGCATCGCTGCAAGAACTCCTAGACTTTGTCCTTGTATTGCCACAAGTCTTCGTATTTATCCCATGTGGCTTCTTCTGGATCTTGTCCTTTCCAATGTAAGAGAAACATGGCGCTGGCTTGTTGACCTCGCTTCCGTTTGGCTTGGTAATCTATGATGGCTTTGATTTCTCGGTCTTGTGAGGCAGTGACAGTGATAGAGGCACGTTGCGATTGGTTCCGGCTGGGATCGTCCTTATCTTCATGATACGGCTTGAGGACGCTCGCATGAAAGAGCGGATGGATATTTAAGTGTGGAGGTAACTCCAACTTGTATGAAGTTTTGCCCACCTTGGCAACGATCTTGAACGGACCCTCATATTTACGCACTAAGTTGTGATGGATGCCTCTTAGTGCTTTAAACTGCCTCGGATTGAATTTTACCAAGACCATGTCGCCTTCTTTGTAGTTCGTGGGATGACTTTTGTGGTTAGCAAACTTTCATTAATCTTCTTAGCTGCCTTGTCCAAGTAGGACTTGGCAGTGTCAAGTTTCTCTTCCCATCCCTTGGAAAGATGGTAAGCACCCAAACTCTTCCCCTCAAAAATAGTTGGAAACGAATGCGGAGTTTGGGGTTATTGGCATGTCGCCAACTCGAATGGTGTGCACCCTGTGGATTCACTCCTCTGCAAATTATAAGAAAATTGCGACATATCTAGGAGTCTTGCCCATTCCTTTTAGTGCACACTGACATAGTGCGTTAGATAGAACTCTAACAGGGCGTTGACGCGTTTAGTCTGGCCGTCAGTTTGCTGGTGGAAACTTGTGGAAAAGTGAAGTTTCGTCCCAAGAATTTCAAAGAGCTCATTCCAAAAGTTCCCAATGAAATGAGGGTCCCGGTCGCTGATGATATGTCTCGGCAGCCCCCAATAATTCGCTACATTCTTGTAGAATAATTGAGCAGCTTCCTTTGCTGTGCACGCGGCTCTGGCATGCATGAATGTGGCATATTTTGAAAATCTGTCTACCACAACCATGATCGTGCCAAAACCGTCAAATTTCGGCAAGGAAGTGATGAAGTCCATGGTTACGCTCTCCCATGGGCATTCCGCTATGGGTAGTGGCTCTAGTAATCCTCCTGGTTGCCTCTGCTCCACCTTGTCCTGTTGGCACACAAAAAAAGTATGCACATAACACTTAATGTCATTCCGCATACGTGGCCAGAAGTAAAGAGCCTCGATCAACGCCCTCATTCTTTGCTTCCCTGGATGACCGTCCCACGGCGTGTCGTGGCTTTCTTTTATGATATGTCGCCTAATAGATTGAACTTGGATATATAAAACCTCCGTCCGGTGGTAAGCAAGAAGCCATTTTCTACCCAAAAGCGCCTGGTTTTGCCTTGGGCAGCCAACTCCATCAGCTTCTTGGCTTCTGGATTGTGTTGCATGCCATCCTTGATTGCGTCCTAAATGTCACAATGAGTGGTAGTGATGGCAGCGAGCACAACCTTCCTTCTTAATGCATCGACCACGAATTGCCTTTTCCCGGCTTGTACACCAAGACGTAGTCGAATTCCTCTAGGAAATCTTGCCATCTAGCTTGATTTGGGGTGATCTTCTTCTGAGACTGAAAGTAGCTAGATGCATCATTGTCGGTCTTCACCATGAATTTTGAGCCTAATAGGTAATGTCTCCATGTGCGTAGACAATGCACGATGGCCGTCATCTCCTTTTCTTGCACCGTGTACCGTAGTTCAACTTCATTCATTTTGCGGATTTCAAATGCTATTGGGTGTCTCTCCTACATTAAGACTTCCCAAATGGCAAAATCAGAGGCATCCGTATGAATTTCGAAGGTCTTTGAGAAGTCGGGCAGCATCAATACTGGTTCTTCTGTTACCGCAGCCTTGAGACCTTTGAATGCTCCCTAGCATTCCTTGCTCCATACCCACGGCTTATTCTTCTTCAATAGCTCGATCAGTGAGGAGGCTTTAGCGGAGTAACCACTAATGAACCTCCCACTCTTGGATCGCCCTAATCTTTGCCTCCTCCATCCGGAGTTCACCTTGGCTGATAATATGGCCTAAGAGGTGCACCTTTGCCTGAGCGAACTCACACTTTTCCCGCTTGACGTAGAGTTGGTTCTCTCATAAAATTTTGAAGACCTTCCTCAAGTGTTCCACGTGTTCCTCCATGGTATTACTATAGATGACTTTGTCATCTAAGTACACCACTACGAACTGGTCCAAGTAAGGATGAAGGATATCATTCATCAGCGTGCAAAAGGTGGCGGGTGCATTGGTTAAGCCAAAAGGCATTACCAACCACTCATATGCTCCGTATCTAGTCACGCACGCTGTCTTTGGCTCACCTCCCTCTGCGATGCCCATCTGATAGTAGCCTTTCTGGAGATCCATCTTGGTGAAGTACTTGTCCTGTCCAAGACGATCAAATAAGTCTGCAATCAGCAGGATCGGATACTTGTTCTTGATCGTGACCTTATTGAGTGCCCAGTAGTCGATGCATAAGCGTAACCACCCATCTTTGTTCTTCTTGAACAGCACTGGTGCGCCATAAGGTGCCTTGAATGGACGGATGTGACCGGCCTTGAGGAGCTCCTTCAACTGCTTCCTTAGCTCCTCTAACTCGGGTAGAGCCATGCGATAAGGTGCATGTGCAGGTGGCTTGGCTCCGACCTCCAACTCTATCATGTTATCTACCTCGTGTCTTGGAATAGAGTCTTTGGCAGCTCATCTGTCATCACGTCCTTGTTCTCTCTAAGGACAGTCTCTATGATCGGTGGCGAGGACTCTATAGCACCATGGTCTTCTTCTGAACTTCCAATAGTGGCTAAGAATGTCATTTCTCCTTTCTTTAGTCCCTTCACAATTTGCATGGACGATAAGTGGGCATGTCATTCTTTCTTTGGCACCTTAACTAGAGGTACCATGCATGACCCTTCCCGCTCCATGACCATGAGTGTTGGAGGTAGGGGTCGATCATAGTGTGGTAGCGCTGAAAGAACTCTTGCCCGAGGATGATATCAAATATGTCTAAAAGAGCGATGGTAAAGTTTGTTTTACCTTGCCACTTTCCCAACGTGATGCTTACTACTTGGGCGACCCTGCTCATGGGAGCCGATGGGGCGTGAACTGTATTGAGACGGGTGTTGCTTGGAACAACATTTAGTCCTAGCTTCTCTGCTTCCGTTTTGGTCATAATGTTTGCTTCTGCCCCGGAGTCTACCATGGCAGGAGCTGGTCGTCCATTGATGGAGATGTCTACATACTGCGTGCTGAAATCTCCTGGCTTCTCGGTCTGCTTGGCTATCACACCTCACAGTCCAACCATGCCCAACTGCGTCGCGCCCACTTCCTGCCCTTGCTCTTGTGCGTCCTTCTCCTACCGTACACGTAGGATGGCACCAAGGTTCTTCATCTCGGGGAACCTGGTATAGCCGTGTGATCCTCCGCATATGTAGCACCCATCTCCTTTGCTGGCCTGCGTCCGCTTCTCTGTGTAGCTTTGATGCCCAAAACCACTTGCCGTCCGGTTTGTGTGTGTAATACTGCTTGGGGTGTACTTGTTGTTCCTTGCCTCGACCACGGTCTCCCCCACCATTAGCATGACTACTTCTCATCTCCTTGCCCTTCTCCTTGTCATGCCATTCATGATTGGAATCTGTCAAGGCTTCGGCCTGGGTGATGGCTTCATCTATGGTCTTGACCTGGCGCCGCTCCAACTCTGTCTTGGCCCAATTATGCAGTCTGTCCATGAATTGGAACAACATGTCTTCGTCCGTGAGGTTGGGAATTTGGAGTGTTAGAGTTGTGAACTCCTTGACATATGCCCGAATGCTTCCCGTTTGTTTCAACTCCCGGAACTTGCGTTTCACCTCGTACACGACGTTGTTAGGGAAGAAGGATTTCTTGAACTCCTCGTGGAATTGTTCCCACGTGTTGGTGGTGCACATCCCCTTCCCGATTTTGGCCTCCTTGCTCTTCCACCATAGCATATCCATCTCCGAAAGATACAACACGGCAGTGTTGATCTTGTTTTCGTCACTTCTCACCCGACTACACTTGAAGTAGTTTTCCAAGTGCCATAGAAAGTTCTCCACCTCTAGGGCGTCACAGACGCCTTTGAATATAGGTGTCTTGGGAGCCTCGGCTCTGGCCTCCCTATATCGGTCGGGTGATGCGGATCCTCCAACCTGCACACCTTCCTTGAGTGCTTTTACTTCTCCCTTCAGCTCCTCAATTGTGCAAAGCGCTTCCAAAAATCGACACTCCAAGGAAGTAATGGCCTCCTTCATCTCAAACTCGTCCCTCTGGCGTCCCTCCAACTCCTTTCGGATGTTCTCATTCTCCTCAAGGGTGAAGTCCTCAAGGGTTTTGAATTTTCTTTCAGTCGCATTCATGCGCCGACCTAAGATCTCAACGGCTTGTCTTGCCACTTCTACCCTTTGATACGCTCAAACTTACTTCTCAAATGAGAACTAAAGCGGTCGCGTCAAGTAAATAACCCAACTAGTGAGGTTGGGATCGTTGCCACGAGGAAAATAGTCTAGACTTAACTTCAGCTTGTTATTACTATTGTTCGGTTGATGACTTCCTTAGAAAGTAAAGCATAAAAAGGGGGGTTTGTATTTCCTAATGAGTAAAAATAACTAACGAACTTGAAAGAGACACTTAACAACTTTTAATGTTGGGTTTTAATCAATTAATCAAAGTAACTAAGGTTTACGTGCTCCCCACAGGTTCATAACTTGATAATTCTAACTATAACAATTCTTTCCTAGTATCTTGCATGCAAAGTGATAAGTTATGTATTTCTAAATCCTTGGTCCGGCATCTAGAAAATCTCACTCTGCACCATGGTCCGGCTGCATGTGTTGCTTTCCTAACCCTTATGTTTACCTCATATTAAGTATCGTATTCAATATTTGACTAAGTTATTACTTCGTACCAATCAATACTCGCCTATTAGATAGTATACACTAAATATATGTTGATAATTCTTTTCCTATTATCTACCTCCGTGTTCCGGCAAGTAGCATTAAGGCGAGTTCTAATGTTGATCATCCGTTAAAAAGACTTCTAAGCGAAAGAATTATTAATACATGCAAGACACTATTCCAGAATTGTTATTTTAGCTAGGGTTTATCTCATTATTTGCCTATGGTTCCCACAACCCTAGTTATGGAGTTTAGTTCCTCATAGCCATAAACACAATATTCAAATATGTTAAACAAGAATCCATGTACTTACTTCAATGAGAAAGAATAAAGTCCGAAAATTTGCTTGATTAATCACCACAAATCACTTGTAAGAATCTCTAAAAATCAAACACTCAAACACAAAGTCTAATAATATGATGTTTTATCTCACAGAGTCTAACCTCAAAAACGAGGTTTTTTGAACTATTTATAAAAAAATAAAAACCTAATTAAACAAGAATTCTAATTACTGGAAATCTGCCAAAACGCGGCTGGGTCGACGGACCACGAAACGGACCGTCGTGGTCATGACGGACCGTCGTGGGCTCCGTCGTCCCATACTTGGTGCAATTTCTTCTACTGCTTTCTTCATTCCCCTTGATGACAAGTGTGACGGACCGTCATAGGCACAACGGTCCGTCGAGGGTCTCGTTTCAAAATACTTCAACTCTTGGAATCTGGGTACTGGATCACTTCTCTGATCTTCACGACGAACCTGCAGGACGGACCGTCATAGCCATGACGGACCGTCACAAGCTTCGTAATCCCACACTTGGTCAGACTTCCCCATCTTCCATCAGCAGCTTCTCTACGCTGCCACCTACGGACCGTCTCAGGCATGACGGACCGTCATAAGCTCCGTAGGTGGTCTCTTCTGCATTATTCGCTCAAAATCTCCGCATTCAGCTTTGGACAGATTTCCTGCAAAACAAAGAGAAACTTATATCAAAATTAGCACAAAAAAGGCTTTCGGACACACTAAACTTAGGAAAAAGTATTAATTATACCTTGAAACCACGGTATATCACCCTTGCAACCTATTCTTCTCCGGCAGTGACATCTATGGCATCTTCGCCTATTTCTTCATCACTTCCATCGACAGTCGAGGGTGGGTGATATAATAGCGCCTCGCTAGGTGTGAGCTTGGGCAGAATTTCCTCGTTACCCCTTTCATGCTTCTTCCCCTTTCGGTTCTTCTTTCCTCCATCAATGCGGACGTTGGTGGTGTTGGCGCCGTTTACGTCTCATTCGTTAGTCATTCGCTTATGATCAACCTGGCTCTGATACCACTTTGTCACGGACTTAGAGTATTTGCAAAGACTCCGTGCGGCACTCGACAACTTACTCACGAATCTTTCACGATCTTGTAAGCTCAAGTAAGCCTTTAAGAATCGGAATGCTAAGAGAATGTAATGAAAGACTTAGAAAGAACTTTGGAAGAGGGCTTGTATTAAGCTTGGAATATTTGCTTACAACTTTTGGTTGGATTGTTAGATGAGTTACAAATGAGAGGCCCTCCTATTTGTACTACTTCCTAAAGGCCTAAGAGTAAATAAATATTTTTCTACAAGTCCCTAAAGTAATTACACTTTAGTCCATATTCTAGAGAATTCTACACTCTGTAGAATATGACAAACCCTTCCAAAAGGATATAAAGTATTCCAGAGAATTCTAAGGAATTCTCTAGTCTACTCTAGAAATCTAGAAGGTTCTATAGTTCTCTGCAAACCTCTTTTCAACTCTAGATCCTTCTGCCCCATTCGGATGCTAAATCTTGCTGAAATTGTGGCGGGACATCACACTTGTCTCACTTCCTTTAACCCCATTCTATGTCAATTTCATGACTCATATGCTTTTATGTTATTTCATTACTCACCTTATCTTTTTCAACATTATTTGGTAGTCTTCTATCATTCTTTATGAAACTTGTAAGGACTTATTCAATGTGCTACTATATTCACAAGTTCATTTAGATAAGGTGTGTTGGGACTTGTCCCAATCATTGGCATACACTAGGTTATGAGTTCATTGAGTTATAACTTGTCAAGTCAATCTTTAACATGTATTTGGCCTTACAAGAAATATCATAATTTACATTGGCCATATAAGATTGGTATGGCTTAGTCATAGGCCAACTCTATATCATTTCTTTTTTTGGTAATAATATTGCTAGCCAATTTATTGGCATAAACCAAACTTTCACTAAACACTTGTCATGATATTATTACTAGACAAGTCAGTTAAATTCATGTATATACTATAGTAATCTCATCATTTTATCCAATCCAACTTTTAAAATTTGTTTTGATTAGATCATAAGAACAATTCAGTGCTTAGTTTGGCCAAGCTATAAAGTTTATTTGGCATTGAAGATTCATTAACTAGCTTTGATTCTCATTCTTATTTCTTCTTGGATACATTGCATACCAAACACTTACAAATATATCTAATGTAAAACACAAACAGTAATTGAAACCTTCATTCCTTTCAATAGTACAGTGAATTAAATAGACGACTTATAACAATTTCATCTTCTCGAACACAATTAGGCATTAAAAATACGGATCTAACCTATAGGTCTCATTCAACATCATCAAATCATAGAAACCTACACATAATGATCAGTTAGCACCAAATACCAACAACATGTTTGAGATTTGAATTATACGTACTACTAGAAGCGGAAATAGGGTGAACTAGGGAGATGAACATTCAGCAATTTCATTGGGAAACCCTAGTTTCGGTTTTCTTGAGTTCAAAAATGTTTGAAAAGCCTCTTGGGGAAATTAATCCAAGAGAGAAAACCCACACCTTACTGTAGAATTAAATCTATGAATATCACCCTGTACTTTGCATGAAAATCTTGAAGAATCGCCTTGAAATCGCCTAAGGAGAACCGATATGTTTTTCTTTCGTTTGTTCACTTTTTTTCAATCGTGAGTTTCTATTAGATAAACGTGATTCTAGGTCTTAGGAACTGAATATTGAATAATTCAACTTAGATTAATTAACTTAATTAAATAAATCAATTAGCTAATCACCAAAATGCCCCTCCTAAATTTACTAAAAATACGAGAGCATTTGACTTAGCCGAATTCTGAAAATTTGCTAGGGTCTAGAGTTTGACTATGATTTTAATTAACTAATTAAGTTGCTAATTTAATTAACTAAGTGACCTAAGGTAATTACTAAAGTACCCTTAAGTCACTAGGACCACAACCAACCCCTTTCGACCATCCTAGGTTAGGTACTAGGATGTTTCTTTAATTAGTTTCTCGGCTAGTGTCACCCGGTTAGGTCTTAGGATTTTGGGAACACTAGTTAGTTTATTTTAGTTAGTCCTAGGTTAGTAAGCTAGTTAGGTAAGTTATTTAGAGGCTAGGAATGGTTAGTAAGGTAGGCCCCACGTGGCTTTATCCGACGCGCGTCTGCCCTAAGTGCCCTAACCAAATTCGGTTGGTCTTGGCACTTGGTCTCTTGGCGGTTAGCACATGTGTTGCTGCGCACTTATCTTTCACTTCTTGTTCACTTCTTTTCCCAAGGATCCTCACTATGTCCTTGGGCACTACTTAATCTATATGATCATTTTCAATGATCATGTGCTATGGTCCCTAGGCTTGAAACTTGGATGCCTCGTACCTAATGTATGGAATCTAAGAAATGAAATTTTTTAGCTTAGGATCTTCATTGCAGGTACAATTTCTAAACAAGCTTGGACTGGAGCATTTTAACATCAAAGTATATCTTAAGTTACTTGTTAATACATAGAAATTGGCTAACACCCTTAAGTTAATATTCTCTAACATGCCCAATATTACTCAATATTGAAAATTGGGATACCTATGTACTCCAATACATATTCTTAGAATCTAATAGATTCTTCACTAGACAAGTATATTTTCTAGAATGTTACATTATCCCCCTCTTAGGAACAATCATCCCCGAATGACACTACACATCATTTTAAATCAAATATGGTATTTTCGAAAAACACATCAATATGCTTGAAACTTTACTCTTTGTGAATATCTGATTCACAACTTACTCTAGATGATGCACATCATTTAAAGCTTATTTGAAGATTCATATATGAGATTGAGGAACTTCCTTCTCAATCTCACTTCAACTCAATGCATATCACAACTCATGCGACACAAAAATCATGTCAACGCTATACAAAAATAGCAACATGAAAGCAAGCATGAACTCATATTAACTCATATAGTGCAAGTATAAAATAGAGTTATAGACTAAAAATTCCAAAACCGACTAATGCACTAAAATTTAGAGTTTCATAAACAAAATCAGACTTAGGAAAAGTATATATAACCTCAAGAACTGAACAAGTGAGGGTACGGGATCTCATGTCGGCCTCGGCCTCTCATGTTGCTCCCTCAAAAAGGTGGTTCCTCCATAACACCTTTATGGTTGCAACCTCCTTGTTGCGCAGCTGCTTCACTTGGCGATCTAAAGTTTCAACTGGAACCACTCATAAGAAAGATTTATATCGACTCCTAAGCCCTCAACAGGTATGATGGATGCTAGATCGCTTAGACATTTTTTAAGCATCAAAACATGAAACACTGGATGAACAGAAGCCAAATCTTTTGGTAACTTCAATTCATAGGCAACATTCCCTACTCGTTGTAAGACCTCATAAGGACCTATATACCTCAGACTCAACTTCCCTTTTCTACCAAACCTCATCACTCCTTTCATGGGTGATATCTTCAAGTAGACTTGATCACCTAACTCGAATTCAAAAGCCCTCTACCTATTATCAGCATAGGATTTTTGACAATTGTAAGCAGTAGCCAGTCTATCCCTGATCATTCTCAACTTTTCCATAGCCTCATGTATGATCTCAGGGCCAAGGATTGAAAACTCTCCTACCTCAAACCACCCAACTGTGGACCTAAATCTCCTTCCATATAGTGATTCAAAAGGTCTCATCCCAATGCTGGAATGGTAGCTATTATTATAAGAGAACTCAATCAGTGGCAAGTGATCATATCAACTCCCCTTGAAGTCAATAACACATGCTCTCCGCATGTCTTTAAGGGTCTAAATGGTACTCTCTGCTTATTCATCCGTCTTAGGAAGAAAAGCACTATTGAGCTTCACCTGTGTAGCTAAGATCTTTTAGAAATATCTCCGAAAGTGAGAAGTGAACTAAGCTTCCCTATCCGAAATGATAGATAAAGGGATCCCATTCCACCTCACTATCTCATAAATATACAACTTGGCATAATCTTCGTCCCTTTAAGTAGACTTCACATGATTGAAGTAAGCAGACTTAGTCATCCCGTCAATAATGACCCAAATGGAATCATGCAGTTTCCTGGTTCTGAGCAGACCAACCACAAAGTCCATATTAATAGCCTCCCACTTCCATGTTGGGATCTCAATCGACTAGCTCAGACCTCCAGGCTTAAGGTGTTCGGCCTTAACCTGTTGGCAATGGGGAAGCTCCTCCACAAACTTAGAAATATCTCACTTCATACCTCCCCACCAATAGATCCTCTTGAGATCATGATACATCTTGGTGGAACCTAGATAAATGGAATACCTGGAGCCATGAGAATCTACAATAATATTAGGTCTTAGATTATCAATATTGGGAACACACAATAGGCCCTGGTATCTAAGCGCACCATCCCCCCTAGGGAGAATGTTTCATTCAGCTTACTCAACACTAAGTCTTTCAACTCTATGAGTACTGGGTCGAGATGCTGCTTATCTTTAACATCTACAACACCTGAGGATTCAGAACTGGAATGAACTGAAACACCCGCACTTGGTGTATCTACCAGTCGTACACCTAACCTAGCCAATTGGTGTACCTCTTTAACCAGCTCCTTCTTCTCATCATCAATATGAGACACACTGCCCATGCTCAATAGGCTCAAAGCATCGGCCACTACATTGTCCTTACCTGGGTGATAGTGGACACTCATGTCATAATCCTTGAGCAGCTCTTGCCATCATTGCTAACGAAGATTCAATTCTCTCTGTGTAAAAACATATTGAAGACTTTAATGGTCAGTAAATACATTAACATGTACACCATATAAGTAATGTCTCCAAATTTTTAACGCAAATACCACAATATCTAACTCAATATCATGGGTAGGGTAATTCTTGTCGTGGATTTTCAACTATCTTGATGCATATGCAATCACTTTGCCATCCTGCATAAGAACACATCCCAAACCTACTCGGGAAGCATCACAGTACAACACATACCCTTCACTACTCCTCGACAATGTGAGAACAACTGGGCCTGAAGTGAGTCGGTCTTTGAGATCTTTTCACAAGTTTCATACCACTCAAACTTTGCCTTCTTCTTTAATAAAGTTTTCAATGGAGCAGCAATAGCGGAAAAGCCCTCAACAAACCTGCGGTAGTAATTAACCAAACCCAAGAAACTCCAGATGTCTGTAGGAGTGAGGGGTCTCAGCCAGTTCTTTAGTGACTCAATCTTTTTTGGATCAACCTCTACACCCTGGTCGAGCACAACATGAACAAGGAAGGTCACTGATCTCAACCAAAACTCACATTTATTGAATTTTGCATACAACTGATGTTATCTGAGTACTTGTAATGTCATTCTCAAAAGTTGTTCATGCTCTTCTCTAGTCTTAGAGTATATGAGGATGTCATCTATAAATACTATGACAAAACAATTAAGGTATTCGAAAAAGACCCTATTCAAAAGGTCCATAAACGTGGATGGTGCATTAGTGAGACCAAATGACATGACAAGAAACTCGTCATGACCATACCTAGTATGGAAGGAAGTCTTAGGAATTTCCTCTTATCTTACTCTAAGCTGGTGATACCATGACTAGAGATCTATTTTAGAAAAGAAACTTGAACCTTGGAGCTGTTCAAATAAATTATCAATTCTGGGAAACGGGTATTTATTCTTTATATTTACTTTGTTGAGTTTCCGATAATCGATACACATTCTAAGGGTTCCATCTTTTTCTTAGCGAACAACACCGAAGCACCCCTTGGGGATATGCTCGGCTAGAAGAAGCCCTTATCAAGTAGATCTTTTAACTGCAACTTCAACTCTTTGAGTTCAATTGGATCCATTCTATAGGGAGGAATGAAAATGGTTTGGTGTTGGGATATAAGTCAATACCATAGTCAATTTCGCGTTCAGGAGGGATTCTTGGAAAATCCTCAGGAAATACATCTTGAAACTCTTTCACTATGGACACAGAGTCTATTGAAGGAACTTCATGTTTTAAGTCATTGACTCTGACTAAGTGGTATAAATATCCGTTTAGATATCATCTTATTGGCTTTAAGATGGGAAACTATTTGGCTAGTTGGATTTGAACTACGCCCTTACCATTCCAGCTATAACTCACTAGGAAACTAAAACCTTACTACCCTCGTCTTGTACCATACATGAGCCACATCCTTGAGATGGTATGCAGCCAACTCAGCCTTCTCCTCTTCATTAACACCCAAAGCACAGAGAATCTTGTGGACTTCATCAACAAACTTCTGGGAATCCTTGTTGGTTCTAGACCCGAAGTAGACTGGAGGATTCATTCTGTTAAATCTCTCAGTCTGCTAGCCATGGTCATGTGGGATCTCCCTGGGAGGACCCTCTCTAGTGGTCTGGGTTGTAATAGCCTGTGCTTCAGCAGTGATGGCTTGGGCTATCCAAACCAGTGCTTCTCTCACTTGTTTATCCGTCAATGAAGCTGGGTTGACAGGCACTTTCACTTCAACAATAGGGGCTTGAGAAGGAGCTTGGTTTCCCCCTGCAGCTGCTTCTCCAACCTTCCTTCCTGCGTTTCTTCTTGTGTTCATTTTTCTATATGCACACACAAGAAGGTAGTTAGATGATCGAATGACACAAAATGTCAAAGCTCTACACAGCACGATAAAGAGTAGAGGAAGGGAAGATTCTTTACATCACTACGTCTCTAAGTCATGGTTGTGGCACTTCACAACCATAAGCTAGAAACTATGCTACGTGGTTGTTTTGAGACTTAGTTCATAGGTAATTTAACCTCATCCTCTGATACCAAGTTTGTCACACCCGGGTCCTAGACCCTAGATGAGGCCAGCATCGATAACCTCGTAGAGGTCACAAACAAGCCTCTTCTTAGCTTTCATCACAATCATACTATTAAATTTAGAAGAAAATTTAAAACTTTTTAACTTTACTGAAGTGTACTTAGACTTCATATAATTTTTGCATAAGAGTGATATACTAAAGGCTCAAAATAAACAACCATCTATTAACCGATTGAACAATTGAAATGAAAAATTCATAATATCTTTAATAGTTGCCAAACCGGCCTTAATAAAAAAGCTTGAAAAAATGTTTGAAAGGAAATGATAGAGACAACATCACTGTCTAATCTACTAAAGCTAGAAGATAAAGCGTAGGCATCCTCGAACTCAAGAGGACCTACCAAAGTCTGGAGGTACTGGTCCAAACAACGTCAACTGATCTTCAATCTTCTTCAATGACCTGCACCTATAAAAATAGTAATTGTATATGGGTTAGTACACAATTGTACTAAATATGGTTATATGCACATAAACACATAAGGACTATGCATGATCAAGGAAAGTCCTTCCTATAGCAACATGCCATTTTTGGAAAGTAAAGTCACTTTACTTTCCTGATTCGTTATTTATGAGTCACGATATGAATATGACATATTTTCATAAATTTATAGCACACAAATACTTTTCTATATGAACATAAGACCTTGGAATCATGAGCATGATTTCAGAACAACTCGAGCAAAAATTAATATTTTTGCTCCCCCTTAGGCCGAGAGCTTCTCTTCCCAGACTTATTTTATTTTTCAGTCTTTTCTTTTTTTTGTGGTGTAGTTCAATGATCTCCTTTGATCCTATGTTTTACTTACGTGTGCAATGATTTATTGTAGTCCTACTCCTACATTAATCAAGTAAGTAATCCAAAAGACTAAGGAAATGATTTGACTGCCCTACTCAAAAGTTATTCTTTCCATTCTTGTTAAATTGGGCATGATGTCTTTATAAGCCAATATTTATTGGCTATGCCCATCATTTTATCATTTGAATAATATAAAGATGGCGGGGCATATATTAATACTCTAATTTATGAGTCATTATGTATTGCTCCCTTGATTGTCATAAGCCAATAACTATTAAAACTTCATTTTTATCAAACACTGATGATTTGATATACTTATGTTTTTGCTTACTTAGTTCATTTTGAACTTACTTTTCGTCTTCTTTGATTTCATGTTCACTTTGAACATGCTAGATTGACTTAGGATAGTCTTTTAAGACTTCCATTGGGATCTTTCTGTCCAATGACTAAGAATGACTTACATCATACTTAGTCTAACCTTAACCTTTGGTCATCCTATCCGAACACCCCTCATATTCCTATTTCTTTCTTTCTTTCTTTCTTTCTTTCTTACTTTCTTAAAGAAATCGTTAGCATTTAATCGACATAGATCATGTGAGCTAACATGAAATTCAATGTCTTCCCCACACTGAAAAGAGGTGATTCACCGGGTAAAGTGAAGCCAAATACTTCCTTGCGTTCTTAGGTGGATCCACTAGCTAGTAACCTCTGCTGGCGGCACACTTCAAATACTAAGAGAATTTGGAGACCCTTATCCACCTTTGCGGTATTTTTATCTCATGAGGCTTACATGTGCTAGCACAAGCTCATTACTAGTCTATCGGTGCTTAGCTCAAATTCTTATACTTTACAACTTTTAGAGTTAACTCATAAAATATGTAAGTTTGCTTCTAGTATGAGGTATACTTAGATTAATGGATGACTTGTCATCCCTTTCTGTACTTGATTAATGTGAAGTTAATCGTACATTATCATTATGGTATGAATGAGATTTGTCTCATGATTTCTAACACACTCTTATGTGAGTATCTTTAACATAATTGTTTAGGTGAAAAAGAGACTTGTCTCACTTCCTTTAACACCCCATTCTTTGTCAATTTCATGACTCATAAGCTTTTACGTTATTTCATTACTCACCTTATCTTTTTCAACATTATTCGGTAGTCTTGTACCGTTCTTATTGAAAGTTGTAAGGACTTATTCAATGTGTTTGATGTTCACAAGTTCATTTAGATGGGGTATGTTGGGGCTTGTCCCTATCATTAACATACCCTACGTTATGAGTTAATTGAGTTATAACTTGTCAAGTCAATCTTTAACATGTATTTGGCCTTACAAGAAACATCATAATTTACATTGTCCATATAAGATTTGTATGGTTAGTCATTGGTCAACTCTATATCATTTTTTTGGTAATAATTTTGCTAGACAATTTATCGGCATAAACCAAACTTTCACTAAACACTTGTCATGATATTATTATTATCCAAGTCAATTAACTTCGTGTATATACTATAGAAATCTCGTCATTTTAAGCAAGCCAACTTTTAACATTTGTTCTGATTAGATCATATGAACAATTCAGTGCTTAGTTGGGCCAATCTATAAAGCTGATTTGGCATTGAAGATTCATTAACTAGCTTTGATTCTAATTCTTATTTCTTCTTGGAAACATTACCTTCCAAACACTTACAAAGATATCTACTGTAAAACAAAAATTGTAATCGAAACCTTCATTCCTTTCAACAGTAAACTGAATTTCATAAACGACTTATAATAATTTCATCTTCTCGAACACAATTTGGTATTAATCATACAGATCTAACTTATAGGTCTCATTCGACATCATCAAATCATAAAAACATACACATAATGATCAATTCGCACCACATACCAACAACATGCTTGAGATCTGCATTATACGTACTACTAGAATCGAATATAGGGAGAACTAGAGAGATGAACATTCGACAATTTAGTTTCGGTTTTCTTGAATTCAAAAATGTTTGAAAAGCCTCCTAGGGAAAGGAATCCAAGAGAAAAAACCCACACCTTACTGTAGAATTAAATATACGAAGATCACCTTATACTTTGCATGAAAATAATGAAGAATCGCCTTGAAATTGCCTAAGGAGAACCGATGTTTTTCTTACAATTTTTTGATGTGCGCCTTCCCCCTAACTGCCCTACCCAAATTCGGTTGCAATTGGTGTTTGGTCCCTTGGCGGTTAGCACATGTGTTGCTGCACACTTCTTTTTCACTTCTTGTCCCAAGGATCCTCACTATGTCCTTGGACATTACTTAATCTACATGATCATTTAAAATGATCATGTGCTATGGTATCCAAGATTGACTCATGGATGCCTCGTACCTAATGTGTGGAATCTAAGCAATGAAAAATTTTAGCTTAGAGTCTTCATTGCAGGTACAATTCCTAAACAAGCTTGGATTGGGCATTTGAACATAAAGTATATCTTAAGTTACTTGTTAATATATAGAAATTGGCTAACACCCTTAAGCCAATAATCTCTTACAAGCACAATCTTACTTAATATTGGGCATTGGGATGCCTATATACCCCAATACATATTCTTAAAACCAAATAGACTCTTCACTAGACAATTACACTTTCTGGAATGTTACAAAAAGTGCATCTGTTTTTATGTAATTCTAGCATTTTGTGGCTTGAATCAGTGGTAACTTTGTGAAGATATGTTCGATCACATGCAATCCTTGAACACAATGCAATCGCAGGTACAATGCAGTTTTAGGGTTTGATATGGTCTCGGGCATAATGAAGTCTAGGCCATATGCAATAATGCAGTTCTCGAGCACATGCAATTCTTGGGCACAATGCAGCTTCGGGCACATGCAATCTCAGGCACGATGCAATTCGGGCACATGTAATCTTCGAGCAAAATGCAATTTGGACATATGCATACGGGCACATTGCATTCTCCGAGTAGATGTAATATTTGGGCATAATAGTTATTGAGGGCATGAAGTATCATGGACATATGCTTGTTGGAAGGATCGAATGTCATTTGTCGGGCTCAAACGTGGCATGTTGATTCTTCAGTGATGTTGAAGTTGTCTTTTTATATTTACCTGCATTTTCTGTATTTAAAAAAATAGTAAGTTTGAAGGGGAGGTTGATTTGCATCAATGATTTGACACAGCATGATCCTTTGACGTCTGATACAATGTCCTTCGGAGATTATCGAAAATTTTGAGGTCCCCTCAAAATTTACTACCCTAGTGTAACTTTTGTTATTTTGATCTGTTCTAGATTGTAGCTTGCTTGCTATGAATTTATGAGAGTATCTCAAAACTTCTGCCCAGTCTTGATTTGCAAGAGAATACACTCTTGAAAGAATTTTTGACTCTCTCAAAATTCTGCCCAGTCTTGGTTTGTGCAGAAAACACTTGTTTGAGAGAATTTTTCAAGACCTAAAAGTTCTCCTCTAGTTTCATCATTTTGTAAGAGATGTCCTTCTAATAGAATTTTTGAGGCCCTCTCAAAAATTCTGCCTCAGTTACAGTTAGAAGGGGAAGAATGAAATTTTTATTATGATAAGACCGAACCCCATAAGAGAGCCTATGTATCCCTTCTTAAATGGGAATCATGTCTGATGTAGTTCAAAATTACAAAGAGCAAATCATTCTTAATCAATAATGAAAATGACAGATTTTGGCCAACTTATCGCCCCATATGCCCCTTTGGGTTTCCGAATGTGAAAAACTTGAACTTAAATGGCGCAAGCCTTATTTGGAAACATGTAAAAATAGACTTTAGCAAGCTCACATTGGAGTTTAGTGATGTGTCCAACCATCCTCAACTTTTCATAAAGTTGACCTAAAGGCTGAGTTAGAGAGGTATAAATTTTGTTAGGCTTTCTCAACCTTGAAGATATTTTCGCGAATATGCGGTCGAGTGATGACTTTTGTATTGTGTCCAGGATATGTTGATTATTATGGTAGAGGAGGCCTTTGGTACGGAGACATTTGATATGGAAGGATTGAAAGTGGTATGAAAGGCGCATTGAGGCCAAGGAACTTGGTGGAGAGGTGTTTCATATCGAGGAGCTTGCATAGTAGGATTCTGCAGACATGGAGTAAGATATTGAGGTCTAGAAGCATATACATGATGTTGAGGAGGATACGGGTGATTTTCTAAATGGGTGTTCTTCGGAGGCATTTGAACGAAACTTGGTTGATTTTGAGAAGTGGGGTATCTTGGAGGAGGATGTGGAGCTGGAGTATTATTTTGGAGAGTGGATTGACTTAAGAAATGCGACATATCCATGTTTGTCTCCAAAGTAGGATTGGCGGGGAGTAACAACTTGGACCACTCGCGCATATCCAACACCTCTTCTTCTAACTTCTTTATTTTCTGCTCAAGGCTTGATACAAACTCATCTGAAAGACACTTATTTTCAATAGTGTTGCACATAACCTTATCATTAGTCAGTTTCATCTTTCCTTTGCGATTCTAAGTATGGAGAGAAGAAAGAGAGACCTTTGATCGCGTGTGGTAAAACCATGGTCTACAGATCAACCATTGGGGAAGGGTAAAACAAAAAATAAGAGCAAAACAAAGGCTAAGTTAAAACATTGTATAAATTGCTATGTCAAGCACATCATTTTAACATAAACGCCCTAAATTCAAAGGAGCCTCGTTGAGCCAGAGGTAGGCCTAAACGACACATACGTAATGAACAATAATTAATTCAAGCCTTATTTGCCAATTGGAGTTTAGATTAGAAGAAACAAAATAACTTTCATTTATTATAAAATTCAAACATTACATCATAATTGAAAAACAAAAACTGAAATAAACTAAGGGAAAAGGAATAACATGGGGGAAAGGATCCTAAATTCTAAATCTTGGAGGTATCAATTCCAAGAGCGCCCAAAGGAGAAATACTAGGTCTTATGAAACCCTTTTCGAGTAAATCTTTGAGTTGAAGCTTTAGTTCTTGCAACTCGAACTCATGGTATCCTTCTCCGCTTAATTATGGGTCTTTAATCTCTATTAGGATCCATACACAATACTCATGTGTGCATAGAGCCTGTCGAGCACCCATAGAAATGGTCAACACACGCTCTCATCACCTAAGTATGTTGTCTACTTGTGGTTTATCTAGTCCAAACTCATACTTAAACTACTTCATGCCAGACTGTACTAGTATGACTTGAGTTCACCCAAATTGGCAAGTTACTCGAAGAGGCACATATGGTTGTACACCCTTTAAGATAATAAGCTCAATGAAGTATCGATCGTCCCCTTGTCCCTTGTCATTAGGCGTGGATAACTAATAAAGCTTCCATTGGATTCGGCAGCTCTTAAGTTTTGCCAAAAATATATGTCAGTCCACAAATCCTACAGGTGTGGTAAAACATACCAATTTTATCGAATGGTTATCAATCTTGTTGCCTTGACCAAGGAAAATGTCTACCACATTGGATCGCTTGTGGAAGTGTTCGAATTGTAGTAGAAAGTTGCATCCATCAAAGAACATTCTACCGTCGACACATCTTGACAGACTCCTCATTATTTCCTCCAGGATCATGGGCAGTATGATTTTCCTAGGATCGCCCCCTCTTTGAGATAAGTCTTGAACCACATACCTCAAACATGTGTCGATTCTTCCTCTCGTTTTAGGAAAAATCAAGGATCCTAATAAGGCAATGGTAAGGAAATCTAAGCGATAATTTTCCATTCTTTAATGAAACACTCAAATTCATTGCCTAAAGTGTAGTAGCTATCATCTCGGCCAAAGCGTGCGTATAGAAAGTCTAAATGAGTCCACCTAAGGAAACTAAGGTTGGTTTAGACTTCATCCCCAGACTTTTTTGAAATTTCCTTGATGGGCTTATATGGTACCATCATTTCACACTCATTGTATGGCAAGTCGATGAAACCACTAATCTCTTCAATTGTTGGTGTCAAGTCACAATATGCAAATTTGAAATTCAACCTCACAGGGTCCCAAAATTCTAGTAAAGCCCTAGTCAGATGAGGGTTTGGTATGACGAATATAAGAAATGTGACTCCACCCAACAATTGATGAATATCCCTTTACTCATCTCCCTTTATATCCATCCACCAACTCCAAAGTCTTTAATTCACCTGTGTGACCATTTGAGAGTTTGGGGATTGGACATCATCCATGACCCTGCAAACAAAACAACAAAAAACTTCTAAACTCCATTTTGGCAAAGTTTGTTTGATTTAATTATTATGATCACATTGACACATAAATATGCAATTTGTGTAAAGGTTATTGATCCATTTAGACGATAAGGTGGCTACTAACTATGTGGATTGACACCAAGGGTCAAAACACCTAAGGTTTATGTAACATGTAAGACTTAACCAAAATTTCTAAGAGTTGGCTTGACATGTACTTGAAAGGGATTCTATGCGAGACACTCGTGGTTTCGCAGTAGTAAAACTATTTGTTTCGTCCACGCATATGATGACTCTCTATTATGGGTATTTGAAGAAAATAAGAGTAGTTGTGAGAAGTGTGAAGGCACAACATCATAGTAAAAAGTAAAAAAAAATGGAATAGGGTCCCAATTGGGGGAAGTATGAGCAGAATGCAAGTTATCATAGCAATAACATTTAGCATTTAGCTGGAAAGCAATAACACATAGTCATTTTATAAACGCGATAAATAAATAAATAAATAGATATATAAGTAAAGGAAAGTAAATTTATAAGCATAAGAGAATCACGCAAATAAGGGAAGAGGGTATGAGATTAAACATGCGAGTAAACAAATAAGATGAAATAAAACGGGTGAAACATGATAATAAACAAAAAATGAAAGAAGAAATGGGATGGAACATGGAAAGTAGACAATAAATAGGGAAACAAAATAATAACTTAACATGGTAATCGCCTGACAAATATTGACATAACTAATAAAGTAAACCCCACAAAAATAAACATGAAACACGTAATGGTAAGAACCTAATATCCCCAGCAGAGTCGTCATTCTATTGCTCCCCATTTTTTCCAAAAACGGGTTTTGATGCATGACCTAACAACTCTTTTGAAATTTTGAGAAATGAAGAGTCATCACCTAACGAATTAAGGCGCATTGGCACCTATCTAACCTAATCAGATTTAACGAAGGCCCACGAACCAGAAATCAGGGTAAGAGTTCAAAGTACCTCGAGAAGAAGGTGTTAAGCATTCCTCGAAGTCCACAAATGTAGGTCACGATCGTATCTCATACATTTATATGGGGGTTACAAGTAGTAAATACGGTCCTTCAATATTTATTTAGTTAATTAATCATGTTTTCTAGGTGATAATATATTATCAAACAATAAAGATCAATTTGTTATTTTAGTTAATTAAGCATGCAAGGCTAGGTGATAAGATGAACAATTAAAGAAACTTTATTATTTTGATTAATTAGTTAAAAATACAAGACTATATGATAATAATAAATAATAAAAGAAATAAATTCTAAGCAATTAATAAAGAGATAAGCGAGAGGATAGAAATAGTACAATCATATAGACAAGCAATTTTATTTTGTTTTAAGATATCCCAAACAAGCATAAGATGTGCGGAACATAGAGTTCTGAAAATTGAGCAAGTTTTAAATAGAATTTTTTTTATTTTTAAAAATATTTATTTCTTTATAGAGATGATATCACGATATTGTTAATCGTGCTCCTCCACCATAGAAACAATTTGTTTTGAGGTCGATCTTCGAAAAATTAGTAATAGTTTATATTTTGAAGATGACTTTAAAGATTTAGTTTGTGCATAAACACATAAATATCTACATATAAATACACCTAATCCCTTTTGAAAATTATGTGTTGGTGGTACTCCCGGGAAAGCGTTGACTTAATTTAAAAATTGAAATTAAAAATTGTGATTCTCTTTTACTTTCTCACTAACTATAGGTCAGGACATAGTATTTATATATATAAAATGTCATGTTCAACCCAAAGCTTGAAAAGATAATTGAACAATGACTTTAACAAAATAAAATGATCATATCATAAAATTTTATATAAAAGTTGACAGAACATTAATGTAGACAATAACTTATTGTTGCAGAGATTATAACTACAAAATATGCTTAATTTTTTTATAAAAGAAAAAGTCAAGCAATTTGTTAAAAGTAGCAAGTTATTTATTTATTTTTTATTTTAGAGAATAGTAGCATAATGTATTATTAGTACAACAATTACTTTAAGAGGTAAATCCTATTATTAATTGTAGCAATACTAACTGGTTTAAAAGTTGCAGAAAATGTGCACAACAAATTTATTTCAATTATTGATATGCTGAATATTATTTACAAGCATATAAATAGAATTTCTAGATGTCCGGAAAGTCAAAACAATAGAATAACATATATAGACATGATTTTCTAACTCCAAATGATATATATAAATATTTTTAATCCTTAGGCATGATTTCTACGTGATAAGACATGGTGAAAAAGTATTAACATACAAAGAATTATGAATGTCTAACCAATTAACCTACTAAAATTATTAGAATGTGATTTTAACATGCAAAAGTTATTATACTCTAATTATTTTAAAACTCCTTAACAAACTTAAAAATTAATAAACATGCTGAAAATTAATAACTCACACCATGGTGACTAGTTCATTATTAATCAATTAACAAAAAAAATTAACATAGAAGACAAGATTTTAAAAAATCAAGATTATGCCAAATTTAACATATTCACATAAGTTGATTAATGTGGTAAAGTTATGAACATGGTTTCTCAATGATTATATTTAACATATTCACATAAGTTGATTAATGTGGTAAAGTTATGAACATGGTTTCTCAATGATTATAGGCATGGTAATTTTATTAGCAATTTAAGATTAAATAGAATTTAATTAACGAACTAACATGGTTAAGTTGTTGAAGAATGATTTTTTTTTAAAATAACTAATTAACCTTGATTTTATTAGTTAAATCCTATGAGAATGATATTTATTCTTATTATTTAAATCCTACATGTGTGATCTCTAAATTAATATGTTTGCAAATAAACGACAATTAGTACATAACTTCCTCTCCCGTTATACGATCCCCCAAATATTTTATATATTAGAATGCTTTAGAGTTGGCGTAATACAAAATATTACAAGTCTTAAGAAATAAATACAATATTAACATAAACTTCAATAATAAACTTGTCCGAGAATCTTTTCTAACAAATTCTTCAACATATTGAACCTTCAAGTTCAAAACCCTATTAAAGTAAAATGAGAATACGGAAAAGTAATAACACATAAAGTACGATAGCAAGAGTAACATTAATCACATAATACACATATAATACTAACAATGCAAAAATTAAACTAATAGAAGGAACTAACCGGTTATGCAGAATTTTATGTCAGGAATGAAAGATTTTAGTAAGATTTTCAATCCACGACAGCAACACAACAAGAACGAATGATCTAAAGCCTAACTAGAGTTCTTATTTCTTTTCAAGAATAGAACAATATCTAAAGTATTTTAGAATATGAGCTAGGTGGGAGATGAGAGTTGAAAGCAATGAGAGAACTTGTGTTAAAAAAGTGAGTGAATTATAATAAAAGGAGGGGTCCTATTTATATAGCTAAGAGGAGCATGATTTACAACGAGAAAGAGTATATTTTAAGGAATTAATTAAATAATATTTTCCTTATTTTAAAGGAGAACCAAAACAGACAAATTATCATTTTTTATCAAATTTAAGAAAGTAAAAAAATAAAATTAGAAAGAGTAATATACTTTTCCTTAAATAATGAGCAGTAAAATTTTATTATTAATTAATTTTTTCTACATATAAACAAGTAAGAACTTTGTTTAAATTCTAATTAAACCAAGGAAATGAAATAAGTTTATTCACTATATTAATAATTGAAAGAATTTAAGGAAAGAGATAATTTGGATCCTATTAATATAACATAATCCTTATAAACGAGAAACTAAATCAACAAAATTATTCTTAGCTCAATGAAATATATATTTACTAAAATACAAGTAAGAATTAATTCAAATATAATTAAGGCAACTATATAATCAATTGACAAATTATAAATAAAATAATGGAAAAATGCACAAGTACCCTTCAATCTATGACCGAAATTTCAGAGATATACTTATACAATAGTAAGGTCCTATTACCCCTGAACTTATTTTATAAGTAATTTTCAACCCCTTTTTGACTTACGTGTCACTAACTTGAAAAAAAGTCAACCACGCTGGGTTCACAGGATAGTATCACGTATACCGAAAAAGAGTAAAAAATTATTAATAAAATAAGTTCAGGGATTAATATGACCTTAGTATAGTATAAGTGTGTATCTAAAATTTCGGTGATAAGTTTAAGAATACTTGTTCATTATCAAAATTTATCTTATCAAGCAATAAAATCTGTCTGAATCACTTTGGTGTCAAATTAATCAATGCCATATAAAATTAGCACAATGAAATTACCATTTAGAAAAGAAGAAAATCAAGGTGACAAGATTAGGTGAATAACTCAAATTATGTTCGAATCTTACCGAACTCAATTAATGGACAAGCAATACATATTTATTACGGAAAAGGGCCTAAAATACCCTTGAAGTATTGAAAATGGTACACAATTACCCCCCCCCCCCATCCACCTATTAGCCCCCAAATACCCTTCACATCCACCTTTGGGTCCAAACTTACCCTTTCATTAACGGACCAAAATTAAAAAAAATTATAATTTTTAATTACGTGGCACTCAACCATTGGTTGTAATTTAATTATTTAAAATAATTTAAAACCCACCCATTACCCACCCATTTTAACTAAACCCGCCCCACTTATCCAATTTTAAAAAAACCATCTAACTAAAAAACCCTAAAACCTTAACCTCCAATTTTCACAAACCCACGCTACTTCATTGTCTTCTTCTTCTTCTTCATGAAGAAAATGTCAGCTTCTTCTTACGATTTTTTCCCCTGAAGAACTTCAATCTCGTACATATAAGTGTGGATTTTTGGCAAGATATTATACTGCTACAACTATTGAAAATGGTGGGCGTCGATTCTACAGATGTGGTCGTGTTGGGTCAAATTCTTGTGGTTATTGGAATTGAATTGATGACAAACTTCCACGTCATGTGTCAACCATGATTCATAATAAAAAAGTTGAATTGGATTCAATTCGGAAAGAAAAAAATCATTTGAAGAAGATTGTGGAGGATATGGGTGGCATTGGAGATTCTTATTTGAAGGATATGACTGCCGATGAAATGTCTGAGTTGAACGATATGAACGAAAATGAAATTTCTGATTTGACGAAAGTTTCTGCCTTGAAGGGAAAAATGTCAAATTTGGAGTTGATGGATAAAATTGAGAGTTCAAAGATGAAGAAAGTATCTAGCTTGGATGAAAAAGTTTCGAAGTTAGAGTTGAAAGTTCATAAATTGATAAGTTTGCTTGCAGTTTCTTGGGCTATTATTCTTGGTTTTGCAGCTGCCAAGATGATTTAGTGTAGTGCAATTGTTTGTGTTAAGTTAGTGAGCTGCATTTTATTTTGATTATTTGTGAAGATGATGTTGGTTGTTGTTGTGTCTACTAATGAAGAATTATGCAATATTGTTATTACTAATGATACATTGGTGTGTGCATTTTCTGGAAAAGCTACATTTGTTTTGATTGTTATGTCTACTACTTCATTGTTAATTTCTCATCAATTTGGCAGTAATTCAGTGATTGTTGCTTCCTCTGTTCAAAGGTTAAAGATATGAATTTCACTATAAACTTGTGACTTTCACTATAAGCTGCTAATAACCCAAACTAGAAGAAGATAAAAAAGAGTACAAGAAAACCTACTAGCTAATACTTCCAATGTGTTTTCTTCTGTAAATATGAGTAAGATTTAGAAATGATTTTTCCTCTTATGGGTTGTGCTAATCAGAGGCTAAATTCTTTTGCCTTGCTCTAATTTTTTGCTTTCAATCCCACACGAAAATTGTGAGAAATCACAGATTGGTTTACACTCTTTTTATGATGGTAGAACCACATAACCAACACCAAGAGTAATGGAGCAATCAGCAGCTCAAACATAGCGACATAAAACATTTGTTGACTATCACTACCATCTATTTCAGGGTTAATGACACAGCCTAATGATACCTAATTAAATAAGGACTCTATCTGCTGGAAATCTATCAAAATGCGGCTGGATCGATGGACCACGCGACGGATCGTCGCGGTCACGACGGACCGTCATAGATTCCGTCGTCCCATACTTGTGCAATTTCTTCTGCTGCTCTCCTTATTACCCTCGACGGTAGGTATGACAGATCGTCACAGGCACAACGGTTCGTCAAGGGTCTCCGTTCCAAAACACTTGAACTCTTGGAATTTGAGTACTGGGAATACTTCTCTGATCTTCATGACGAACCAGCAGGACGGACCATCACGGCTACGACAGTCCGTCACACACGGAAAATTTCTTCTGCTGCTCTCTTCATTACCCTCGGCGGCAGGTAGACGGATCGTCACAGGCACAACGGTCCGTCGAGGGTCTCCCTTCCAAAAGACTTAAACTCCTGGAATTTGGGTACTGGACTACTTCTCTAATCTTCATGACGAACCAGCAGGACGGACCGTCATGGATACGACGGTCCGTCATGCACCCTATAACCCAACACCAGAATTTTTCATCTTCCTTCAGCAGCTGCACTACGATGCCACCTACGAACCGTCACGAACACGACGAACCATCACAATCTCCGTAGGTTGTACTTTTCTATATTTCTTGCTCAAAAACCTCTGCATCTTCAGCTCCACTGACTCAACTATAGTTAAGGATGTTAGAAACACTAACAACTCAAGTATTGAAGAAGCCAAAAAAAGAGTAATAGTGCTTCCTTTCCAGCCACTGTCCTTTGCATTCAATCACAAAGTTTCAACAGTTCCACAAACCACAAAGTTTCAACAGTTCCACAAAACCACCAAATAATAGAATACATTCATACAATTTTCAAGTCACAAAATATTTTCAGCCCACAAAACATTATCAATCTAATATGTAATGCTTGCCCCTCCAAAAATAGCAGTTTAAGAAGTTCCATTGTGCCATTACATACTAAACAAAAACTTTAAATCAATACTTAGCAACTACTTTCTAATGCTTGTCCCTCTTTGCCTTAAGCTTGCCAACCTTTTTTTCCTTGTCTTTTTTCAACTGACTTGAGGTCATACATGCTTTGCCTTTCCAAGTTAGCTTTTTTGGTGAGTATGGTAAATTAGTAGGGACAACAACATCATTTTCATCACCCTTAAAACTAATCATTCTTGAACCAATTGGTTGTTGTAGCATCTTCTTTATTTGAAGTCTAGTTTTTTCTTCAAATATCACTCTAGGTGCAAGGACTGTATCCTCATCCTCATATTCAATACCGTCTTCAACTTCATCCTAATCAACAATTGCAATCAAAGGTGCAATAACTTTTTCTTTTCCATCGTTTTTAGACCTCTTTGGTAGTGCATCAACTTTGTCCTTTGAAGCATTTTTTCTCTTTGATTTTGACAGACCGGCAGCTTCATTGAATTCTTCACTTGATTGATGGCTAGTTTGTCGACTAGAAGATGCAACAAATTCAAGAGTTGGCATCAAGATTGGTTCATCTGGGAGAACTTGTCTTCCTTCTTGAAGCTGTAAAATTTGTCAAAGTGTAAGATAAATAATTATACATTGGAAGTAATTAAAAATTGATAAAACATGACTTACTAGGGGACATCTTCTTCGATTATGACCTATAGCACTGCAATTTCCACATGTCATTTGCAATCCTTTTCAACTTTTCGACCATAATCCTTCCCTTTTTCTTGCCTGATCTTTTTCACTTACTCTCTTTAATTTTTGTCTACCAACCAATTTATGAATGTGTTGGTTGCATAGCTTGAGAAAGATCAACTTTCCAGAATTTCTCACCTCTAACAGGTTGAATTTTAGGCTGGTATACAAGCAAGTAAGCTTCTTTAGAATACCACCAATACATCTCATTCAGTGGCTCTATTTTATCATGTTCTAATGCTTTAATAGTATGAGGACATGGTATTCCTGTCAAATCCCATGTCCTACAAGTACACTTCTTTCTAGCAAGATTCACAACTTGTCTATCTATACCCTCAATCGCCTCATATCCTAAGTCTCCATTAGCAACAACTTGACAACCTTGAGCAATCATTCTGAAATCATGATACAGATCCACAGAATATGGACTATACTCTTCCGTCCACTTCTTACCCTCTTCTTCAAGTTTTTTCAACCTTTTCATAACCTATAGATAACAATGAAATATATAACATGTACATGACATATATAATTTATACATGTACACCTACATATTACTATCATATTAAACATTAATAGATGTTATCATATAGTTATATAAAATAACAGCAATACCTTAATTCTAATGTCTTCCAGCATCTTGATTATTGGTTTTGCCCTTGCTTCCAAAATCCATTTGTTGAAAGACTCAGTAAAATTATTATCACAGGAGTAGTTTTTGCAGACAGTGTCAAAAAAGGCCCTGTACCAATGTTGTGGTGGATACCATAAAAGACCTTCGACTACTTTTTTAGACACAGAACCCATGGACTTTAATTGGTCTTCAAATTCCCCTCCATATGTACTCTAAGCAAACCACCAAACATCTTCTTCATCTGTACACCACTCCAAGACTTAGACCAATTGGCTTCTATGTGTTTTGCACACCATCTATCTTGTAATTTTGGAAGAAAGCACTAACAACACCAATCAAGCCCTGTAATAATAAGAAAAAAATAGAATAGAATATCTTAAAAAAATTCAAGTGTATACAATAACTATAAATAAAAAACTGTCAAACACTTGGAAAATTACCTTTTGCATATCAGACATTAATGTCAATCCTTCACCATCTGTCAACCCCAATGAGTTCCTCAGCAACTCAATGAACCATTTCCATGTTCTAATAGTTTCTCTATCCACTACTGCCCAAGCAAGTGGATAGACATTCTTCATTGAATCTTGACCAAGTGCGACCAATAAAATTCCCTTGAACTTGCCTCTTAAAAAGGTGTCATCTAACCCTATAAATGGTCTCAAACCAGCTCTCCAACCACTTTTCAAAGCCTGAATACAAATATACATTCTCAAAAATTTTGCTTAGTCCATGTTCCAATAAAGCCTCTTTGGATATGTTTATAATTACATCAGTACTAGGATTACTGTCCCTTAACTCTTGAGCATAACCCTCCAATTTATTGAAATCATCAACATAGCTACCATCTAGTTTTTCCAGTACAAGTCTTTTAACCCTCTTCATTTTTGAATAACTAATATTATGCTTAAATTTATCATGTACAATCTTTCTCATTTCAGTCATTTTGCAGTTAGGATCATTTTGGACCCTATTCTTAAAGTAGTGTGCTAGAGCTTGTTGAGTAGCTCTTCTATTCTTGAATGCTTCTGGACATGTATGTTTTGTTTGCAAAGTCTTAATTTCAAATCCTTTCCCTTTCTTAACTTCAGAAATAAGACACACAAAAGGACAACCAACAATACATTTATATCTAACTCTAACAGAGTCACTCTTGTCAACTCTAAGGGCAACCTTCCTAGCAATTGAGTAGTAATTTACAACCCTTTTAGCTTCATCAAGTTTCTTAAAACTCATACCTTTTTCCAACTCTTTAAAGTTGTCAAGTTGATCATTAATTTCTCTTTTCTTTTCCAATCTAAAGGATTCCAATTCTTCACTATTGTAGTCACTTGGATAAGGCTCATTTTCATCATTTTCTTTCTCACTTGATTCACCTTCAGTTGCGACATCTATTCCAGCATTCAATGTGACTAGATTAGGTTCATTCACTGTGACTAGATTAGGTTCATTTTCATCATCTTCTTCCTCACTTGATTCACCTTCAGTAGCAACATCTACTGTGACTAGGTATGGTTCATCATTGTGGCTGATGTCAATAGCTAGAAAAACATCATCCCCCTCATCTACAGCAAATAATTCAAGTACACCAGACTTAATAGACAGTGTTGTCTGTATTGTTCTTATGCCAGAATTCCCCTCAATCAAATAATACCTCCCAGAAGGTCCTTTGAGTAGAAGTTGTTGGACCTTACTAAACCTAACTTTTCATGGAACTCTTCACATATGTCTATATATGACAATAAATATGGATCATATCCTTCCAAACATGAGTGAATTTTTTAATGTAAATAACATTAGGTGTTAGTACCCACTTGCCCCCATAATAGAATAATAGGTCCACCTTGTCAACCATTCTTCAAGAAAAGGACGTTATAGACAAAAAAAAAAGAAGAAGAAGAGAAAAGGGCCATATTAGACAACAACAAAATATTTTTAAAAAAACATAGGAATCTACCAAGAGTAAAAGAATAGGGACCACATGCTTCAAAGTAAAACTTTACATACACAAAATATATAATATAATACCTAAAATCTAAAAAAATGGACCATTTAGTAAAATATTTCATACCTACCAATAGTAAAGGCATATCTGACTAACACAAATTTAAAAGTATTATGAAATAAAGGGAGAAACGACGAGTAAAGGCAGAAAAGAACAAACTTGAGACAACAATAAAAAAATCTTACTCAAAATCAACATAGTAACACACAACACTAACATAAATAGACAACACTAAACAAAATTGTAGTATCACCATAAGTAATTGTCAAAAAAGCACAGAATACACGAAATATTAACATAAATAGAAATCGACTCTCAAAACAAGTAACATCGATTAAAACATAAATCCTAACTGAAATTTCGAAGTGCACAAAAGTTCTTACTTGAGTTCAAGTCGAGATTGTGAACGAATTTTCTTCAAGTTGCAAGATGAAGAAGAAGAAGAAGAAGACAATGAAGTAGCGTGGGTTTGTGAAAATTGGAGGAATAAGGTTTTAGGCTTTTTTAGTTATATAGGTTTTTTTTTTAAATTGGGTAAGTGAGGCGGGTTTAGTTAAAATGGGTGGGTAATGGGTGGGTTTTAAATTATTTTAAAAAATTAAATTACAACCAATGGTTGAGTGCCACATAATTAAAAATTATAATTCAATTTTTTTTAATTTTGGTCCGTTAATGAAGCGGTAAATTTGGAACCAAAGATGGATGTGAAGGGTATTTGGGGGCTAATAGGTGGATGGGGTAATTGTGTACCATTTTCAATAGTTCAAGGGTATTTTAAGCCATTTTCCGTATTAATTATAAGGTAGGCAACTAGGAATACTAAATCACCCACAAATCAAATTAGAGCATGGACATGACTATATTTTATATTAGAACTGATAGAATTGGAATTTAAAAATTACCAAAAATAGTAGCACAAACAGCAAAAAAAAGATAATCACACATTTGAAAAATCAAAATAAAAAATAAAAATAAATCAAATTAAGAGAACATAAAGATCATCTGCCTATAAATTGTAACTTTTTAATCGTAGTTCTTCCTGTTGCTTATTCTTGTTTGCAGTTGTTGCCAGAGACGACCGGAGAACAGGAGAGGAGGAGGATGGCGGAGAGGGGAGGGTGATGTCGGTCAGAGTTGTCGCTGGCTCGAGCTGTTGCCGCTCGCCGGTTGCTAGAGCCGCTGGTCGCCTCGCTTGGCTGTCTTCGCGAGCTTCTATTGGAGAAGAGAGGAGAAGGATCATCGAGTTCCGCAATTGTTGCTCGGATCACTGCCTCGCCGGAGTTCGCTGCTGGAGAGAGAGAGGGGAGATTGGGCGGCTGATTATGTTGGTTTCGGTGGTCCTAACAAGAAAAGGAACGGCGGCGGAGCAGCGCCGGCTATTGGTTGCTTGCTGCTCCTCAACGGACTGCTGTGGAGAAGAGACAGGAGGGGGAGAGAGGAAGAAAGAAGAGAGGAGGGAGGAGCAGAGGCTAGGGGAGAGAGAAGGCATCGCCACCTTTGGCGTCCTACGCCGAAAAGTGGTGAGCAGAGAGAGGGTGGCGGATTCCTTTGGAGAAGTGACAGAGGCAGCTGGAGAGACGGGTGAGAGAGAGGGTGAGAGAGAATAGGATGATCTTTTTAGGGATTAGGTTTTTTAGTGTAAAAATAGGAAGAAATAGGAGATTTAATCACAATCATTAAATTATTTTAGATGAGAGGTTGAGATTTAATTTTAAGGAGGGATATACGAGATTAAAAATTAAAAATATTGAATGGGATCTGAAATGATTAAAAGTGCAATAGAAATTAGTTATAATTAAGACAAAAGGGTGGTTTTTTTGAAATTAGAACTGAATTGATTAGAATTGAAAGAAATTAGAATAGAACAGGCTAAGATTTAAATAATTTTGAGGAAATTTAAAGAAATGTTATTCAATTCAAATACTATAAATATAATAATATATTTTATATAATTAAAATCACTTAAAGTTTGGGACATTTGAATAAAATAATTATTTAGAAATTCATTACTAATTATTTACAATATTTTATAATATTGACAATAATTTTATAAAGTAAATATACTAAAATATATGATTTTTATGCAAAATCGACTAAAATTCTAAATTTAAAATAAGTTTTAAAATACGTATTTAATCGAATAGGATTCCTTAAAATTGTTAAAAATCGGTCAAAATTATATGTCAATAATGAGGTATATAATTTTTTATAATTTTTCATTACTTATGTGATTTTAGTCTTTTTTATTACTTTTGTGGTATATGTCTATGTGAAATTATATTTTTATTTTTCATAAAAAATAAAGATAAATTAAAATGCATTTATATTTTGTACATGTTATAAATCCATTGATGTGGATATCTTCTATAACTCTTTCTGAAGTTCATATATGAAATAAATGAAAACTATTTAATTCATGCAATTTGAAAATAAATTTTTTACTATAACTAAGTGATGATTATTTTATAAAATTTGTATAAAAAGGTACAATCAAAAAGTTAATAAGAAAGAAATACGAAAACATTATCTTCCATATATCTTGTTTATATATTTATTGTCTTATATTAATTTATATTGCTAATATTTCACAATACATTATCAACACGAGTCTTTGACCAATTGAGACTAATTAATTCAAAATTATTCTTTTTCTAAAAATTAATCAATTTTCTTTCTGAGTAAGGTATACATAGGTATACATTTATATGTCAATAACATCCCTAATAGCACTTGCTTAAGTCTTTGATCTGCAATTCAATTACTGAGTAAATAACTTTCTTTAGGCATTTTATGATACTTTACTAGGTATAATAATTGATACCGTTTAGATTTATTTTTTTATTTTATTTATATGTTACTAATTAGCTTGTAACATTAAATTAAATTCTAAGTAAACTGTTACATCAAATAATCGTAAATATTTTCTTGTCATACATTTTGATAAGTATATGATGTGTCATGAAGAAGAATATTACTCTATTAAATATGTCTTGAAATTCTTACAATTTTTTAGTGTTAATATCTAGAGAAAATAAATAAAATAAAACCGTGAATTGGATATGATAACTTATTTTAGCACTTAAACTACACGAGTGTTTAAATACCCTCCTTAACATCTTTGAACTGAATTAAAAATCACTCTAAGATTATTATACCACTTTCACTTGCAACAACATAGCCATGTAAGTGTCACATCATAGTCATGTCAACACCACGTCATTGATTAGTTTTTTAATTAATTGTTTTCACAAATTTTTCTTCAAGACTTTTAAAATTAATTTATACTAAATAATTAATTACAAATGCATTTTCTAAAATTGAAGTTTAAATTGTGGGTCCATTTTTATACCCCCATACCCAACCCCCACTCACCCCCTTCACTTCTTTCTTCTTCCTTCTTCCTTCTTCTTCACCATTTCTATTGAAACTAATAATAAATATTGTGAAACAATTAAAATTACATATGAAATCTACTGGTTCAATGCTTCATGAGTCTAAATGCCCTTAAGACATTCTACGTTCATGTGTATAGTATAATTTATAATCATATCATGCTTTATTATTTGAACATTAATTTACCATTATTATAATATTAACTCAATTATTCTATGACAATTGTAATCATGTCGAATATGTCAAAGCTTGAATTTGTGACACTTGACATTTCTAGAAAGAACTGTTTGTCATGGATACTTGATGCTAAAATTCACTTACAGCTAAGAATATTGGTGATGTCATAATCAAAGGAAATAAGGTATCAAAGTTAGGGTAAAGTGAAAACTATTATTTTTCTTTCGTCATCATCTTGATGAAAGTCTGAAGGTTGAATACTTGATAATAAAAGATTAACTTGAATTGTGGATAGGCACCTTATTACAACTCCTAACATCAATGCATTTATTGCTACCAAATGATTCAAATACTTTAAACTAAGATGTCCTAATCTAGAATGTCAAATAGCCTCTGACTTCTTCCAATATTATGTTGTCAAAGAAAAATGGTTGTTGTCTTCCAATTGATATAGTCGTTTTTATTAAAGACCTTGGCCGGTGGTGTCCTTGGCTTCTTTTCCTTAATATGAAAACCAAATTCTTGAAGCTTAAAAGCCGCGAAATTGTCTTTGCCAGTTACTAAAAGAGAGAACATTCAATGTGATTTTAGGCACTACTTGTATATCTTTAGCTTTCAAACCTGATTTGTTAAGATTTTCAACTTGTATAATTTCTAATTGAGAACCATTCCTTACAATTATTTAATTTTTTCCTTTAAAGATTTGAAGATCTGACATATTATCTTATGTGTTTGTCATAGTAAGTTGTTGCACCAAAATCACGTAGATTGTAGCATCTTCACATGTGGCATTAATATGTTCAGAAGCTAGGGCCTATGGAAGATCATCTTCAACCTGATAAGAGTGATCCCACTTGTAGAAGCACTTCAAAGAGTGTAATTATTTCCATCACCAATTTGGTATAAAATAGGTGTGGATTTTCCTTTCTTAGTGTTTATAATCTACATATTTAGAATGTCCTGATTATTATTTAAATGTCCAGCAACCTTGAATCTTCTTCCTCTTGAGTTAAAACAAGGGTTGCATGTCTTTTTTATTATAACTCCCTCGACCCCTACCTTTTTGTGCCGTAAATGTCATGCTATAATCTTGTTGGGCACAACTTCCTCTCCTTCTCTCATGTAAGAAACTTTAAGAGCGTTGATAAATTGATTGAAGGTGGGATAGGGGGCTTTTCCCGACATAACAGTCCTAAATTTCATGTATTTTTGACCTAGTCCTCTGACAAATTTAATGTTTTTGTTGTCTTCTTCAATAGGCTTATGTATAGAAACAAGTCCATCACATATGTCTTTGAATTCTTTCAATTACACATCAAATTTTTTGATTCTTAGCTTAATGTTCTGCAAGTGTTTTTTAAGTTATAACTCTTCATCCTTTGTTGCTTGAAGGTAGGCTTCCTCCGAGAATTTCACATTTCCTTGGTCGTTAGGCAGCCCTTAATGTAATATATATATACTTTCTTTAATTATATCTCCCGACATTCAAGTTCTTAGCATAAAATATTGTTCATTCTATTTATTATCAGAAGCTTTCTCTTGTCCATTGATTGTCTTCCCATTTTATCTTTGATTGAAGTCTTAACTTCATTAGGTTTCTTTTTTCAAAAAACCTAGTTACCTTCATTACTTATATATCGGTTGTAGTGTGTGTGTTCTCTAGATAAAGATAAGATAATTAGTAGGCTTTCAGTTTGATAGGACACACAATCATAAGATAGTGCAACGAAGAAGCTGAAAGGGACATCTGTCGGTGAAGAGGAAGTCATTTGTTATTCAACAAGTTTAATGCAACATAGATTTGTGTGTTTTATACTCTGATAACATGTAGATGCACACAACGTAGAGAGAATGGGTGATATTATATCTTGATGATAATTGTGTACAATATGTATGTTATTTATAAAATTACGTACGATCACAAGTGAAGTTTGAGAGTCCTATTACAATTGCAAATTTAAGGAGATACATCAGAGCTGGAATAGGATTAAGGTTAGAATACAAGGTATACAATTTATATTCTAACTCTAAATCAAAGCAAATCGATCCGATCTGGGACCCGACTTTCGAACTATGATTCAACCATGTCAATCAATCTGTGGCCCAATTTCGACATTTGAGCTGAGATTAAACCAAATCTTGAACTAAAACTCAACTCATACCCTAGACTCGGGACCGACTCGAACATCTGATTCAGGATTTGACCTTGAATCCTAACCCAAAACTCGACCTCAAATTAAGATCCAATCCCGAGTCGAATAGGAACTTGGGAGTTGAGTCTCAAACCAAGGTCGGGAATCCAGTGTCAAATAAAGAATTTGGAGTCAGATCTCGAATTAGTACTAGAAATCAATACACGAGACTTGAGATAGGGTGAAAATTTGAGGTGTGATGTTAAAAAAAAAAATTGAAAAATGTTTTCCTTACTTTTTTGGAGTAAGTCAATTTTCTTAAATTTGAGAAAAATAAGTTGATTTAGAAAATAATTTTTTTCAATACATTTAAGCCACCAAACATGAAAAGGTTGAAAAACATTCCTTCATATCAAACACTCTAAGATTTTCATTCAGGAGTCGTTTGGTTGCTGTTAGAGTTATGCAAATACTAGTAATACATGTATTAGTCAAGCATATATTAGTAATACATGTATTCATTATGCAGAACTTAGTTATGCAAGATTTAGTTATGCCAGGTTTATAACTTCTTTGGGTGTTGGTTTGTTATGTTAAAAGTTAATAAACATTATATACTTCTTAAAAATAAATTACTATTTTTGCTATTGAGTTTGACAAATCTATGAACGGTCAATTGTTGCTAAAACCTTTTACATTGCAACCCAAATCCCCTAATTCCATGCTTTCACTGCTTCAAAAAACAGAAAAGGTAAAAAATAAAGTAGAAGAAATAATTAGCGTGAGACATATTCTCATCTATAAGGTACGTAAAAAATGTTCAATTTTATACCAATTACTCAATGTGAGAAATTTTAGCAGTAACTAAGCTCAAGTAGATGCTATAGTTGAAATGACTAAAAACATAAAATTCTCTGGAAAGATGAACAATCATTCTAGATCTAGAAATGTGTAGAGAGGATTTGAGAGTTTTTTAAAGATAAGTGAAGCATATTTGATTTAGAGTGAAGGGTAAAGTTGTCAATTTGGATTTTTATTCATGTATTAGTTATAAAGTTATAACTTATTTCATCTACTATCCTGTATAAACTAATACATAAATTGACTCATAACTTATTCATGTACTCTCGCTGTCCTATTTACTTGTTCATATTTCTTTTTTTAGATGTCCCTATTTACTTGTTTATTTTGACAAATCAAGAAAGGATAAAAAAAATTTCCTATTAACCCTCATTTAAACTTCTTGAAAATTTCTAAGTTTTGATTCATACTTTTTGAAATCATATTTAATAAAGGTAAACTTGTAACTTCACCATGTTAATTATTGTTATCTTAATATGTGTGTCTTTTTTAAAGTGGACAACTAAATAAGGACAGAGGAAATATTAGCAATATAGATTTCTAATTTTCTAACCATACATAGTATTTTGTGTGTTGAATTTTATACGTGCCATAAATATGCCCCCAAACATAGTAAAACTTATGCAATATTTTATACTTGAACAACTCATGTCTTATCTAGTAACCATATAAGTCCTAAGTGAAGACAAATAAGGCGTAAAAGTAAAAAGATAAATATTCTTATAGCCATAATTAAATGAGTACCATATAAGTTTTTTTCCCTCGTAAGGAGTTCTCCCTTTATTTTGAATCCACATTTAGTAGAGAGATAAGATGATCTATTTTTGAGAAATTTTTCAAAATGTCAATATTTTGATATTTAATAGGATTCAATGTCAACACTTTTAATATTTAGTAAAAATATCAAATTTTAAATCTATTATGTATCTTATTTAAATTTTCGTTATTTGTTTTAATTGAATGAATACAGTTGATAAATAACAAAAAGGAGAAATTTAGGAGAGAGAAGATTTTTAAAAATAAGATATTCCTTAATAATTTCAGCGGTTACAAATTCGAAAACTAAAAGCTAATTGGTCTTCTCCATAGCTGCTGAGTTCTCTCATCATCGATTATTCATATTTTGATTAATTTTTATTACAATTTGTTGAGTATTATTTTAACGAAACGGGATGACAAAATCGACGGCAAACAACTTTTGTATTTTTTTCTTAAAAGTGATGTTAGATTTTGTTTGTGAGTTTTTTTTAATCATATTTAATAAATATTATAGTTAGAATTATATTCCGATGTCAATTTGTATTGTCATTTATTATGCATTTGTTTAAATATATTATTTCAAGTTGACCTATTGAAATGTTTTTCGGGAAATAACATTGGACACATATATATTGATTAATACGAAATGCAAAAATTGTTCAAGTTCATTATATTTAAAATGAATACAATTATGTAATGAGATGTCAATTTGTATTATCATTAATTATGCATTTGTTTAAATACTAACCTTGTGTGACTTGCTTTTCTGAAATTAACATTTGACACAACTATATTGATCAGTACGAAATACAAAATTGATCTACTTGATTATATGTAAAAAGAAACAATTATGTATTCAGACTTCAGTTTATATTGTCATTTGTTATGTATTCATCTAAATTTATTACTTCAAAGTGACCTTGTGCAGTTGACATGCCTTTCTGAAAGTAATAGAGGTTACAACTATATTGATCAAAACGAAATACAAAATTGTTCAAGACAAATTGTATTCGTGTTTGAGAGGTCGCTGACCTATCTTTGTATTTGAAATCACAACGATTTGTATTTAAATACTCTATTGAGAACAGATGATGACTTTGCATAATATATTTTTTAGAGTTCAACACTTCACAATCAATGAAATTACATAAATATGTATCAAAACTATTACTGCTGAATCAACACTTCATAAGATCAAAATGATGATTTTGCATAATATAGTTGACAAAATAGCTCATAATAAAAAAGAATTCATAATAAAACAACATTAACTAAACTATAAATACAAAACTAAGGTATTTTGATTGTTTCACTATCAATCAGAACTATATGAGGCTTGTTATGTCTTGGGGGTGCCTCACTGTCACTAATGAATCCCACATCGTTCTTTTGTTGGCCATGGTTCCAAAGAAGTGCAGCGTATCTTGATCTTAAAAACATTCAATCAAATTTATTGGACAAATTTCCTTGTCCATAAGACAGCCACTCAGCATAAGCAAACATTTATGATTTAATGAATACACCAAATATGGTATAATCAATACAGAATATTGAAACAAAAGTGCGAAATATAATGAATACAATTAATATATATCTTTACTTATAGAGCACATAGAGCATAATGCTCTATGTGTACAAAACTAGAAATGAATTATTTCAACAATTTGGTACATTATAAGAGCTAATAAAAAATATCTCCTAAATACAAAAATAGAATAAAATAAGGAATACAAAATACATACTAATAAAAATGTACAACTCTACAAATTTTACGGATATATTCAATATCAATACATAAAGAACTAGAAATGGATGATTTCAAAAATTTGGTACGTTGACAAAGCTAACAAAAATATCCCCAAAATACAAAAATAAAATAAAATTGAAATATCAAATACATACTAACAAACGTGTACATTGCCATAAACATTTGCTAATCTAATCAATATCAATACACATATTAAAATAATTTTGAATACAAAAAAAAACTAAACTGCAAACTAACATAAGTTTTTTGAATAAATTTGATCTTTAAAAATTTCAACTAAACATGCAAAAATAGTTAGATATCTCTTCGTTTCCATCCTCTTCAACAACTATTCGATCTTCGGCGTCTTTTAATATCTCAACAAGTAGATGAAGATTCTACATTTTTCGTTCTAAATTGAATTAGATGAAGATTTGGCACAATGATTGGGTCCTGCAAATGTTTTGATCATCTCTCTTTCCTCCTTTTAGAAATGGATCATACATTATCCTCTATTTCTTGAGTAACAAATAGATCAGAGGATAGAAAATCAACAAAAATTTGTTGATTAAGTTGGATACCTCTAGTAAAGCCTTTTGGATTCATCCATTGTAGAGTAAACTCTAATCGAGATTGAAAAATACAAACAATAATTTTTAAAATTTTATGCATACAACAAAATCAAAAAAAAAAAATTAAAAAATAGGATAAAAATTATGAATGCCTTTATCAAAGGGATTCTTGTTGATTCAATTTCTGAAAAATAATCAAATTTACGGAAGAGAGATATGAACAACGTGAATCTTCGAGGAAAAATCTGAAAAGATAAATATGAGAGAGACAATTTTAAAAAAGTTGGAGAGAGAAATCTAAATATATAAAGATGGGTGTGAGTTTTTTTTTTTAAAAAAAAAACGGGATAGAGAATTAAGAATCTGAAAAGATAGGTAAGAGAGAATCTTATTTAAAATAAGAGAGAATTAATGGAAACGTGTCAATGTGAGATAAAGTAGGCAGAAAATTAGAAAACACAAAGTTCTATAAAATAATGATATTTTTAACGTTTTTACTAATATATATATAAAATATAAATACTTTAACTAATTATGTTATTTATTTGTTTTCCCATTTTTTTTAAAGAAAAAATAAGGTAGTTTGGTTTACGAGATCTACTGGAATATCCTTGAAGTAAATTTCAAAATAAATTTATACTTAAATTGATGGACGATATAAATGATTTAAGGTGTTGGTGCTATTTTATTCCACCTTTGAGGCAAGTAAATTAATTCCAAAATAAACTATAATTTGGGATAACTTTGTCAAAGGAGCCATAAGGCTAAAAGTGTCAATCCCAAGGAACTTAGAAAAATGAAAAAAAAGTTGAATTTTTGGCGTGAGGCCCAAGAATATTATTGGTGAGGAATACTATATATATATATATATATATATATATATATATAGAAGTGTGATGGAGAGTACGACCACTGGCAAAACATATATTTATACCAAACATACAAGTGTAAAATTGTAATTATGATTTGATAGTCCTCGTAAAAATTTGGCAAAAGATTTTTTATGTTCATTCTAAATGCTTTACTTCACTCTAGAAGTATCTTCTCTCCACTCTATCACTCTCCTCCGTTAAAATCTCATTTCAATCAGAAAGTATCATTATCTCCTTACTCCTCCATGGCTAAATCCTCGAGGGGATATACTCAACCAATCGAATTCAAAAACAAATCACTACTACTCAAAACCAAACAACCAACCCTGATTAATTTTTACTCCGATTGAATCAAACCCTTCAAACGAATCTCGAATCACCCATTTTTATAAAGTTCTTTGTTTTTTTAAAAAAAATAAGGTACAAACTGATGCTTACTTTTTGGGTTGTATAGAGCAAAATTCTTTTCACTTTCTTAGTTGGATGGATATTATGATTCTATCTTCCATTTCTTTCAATCCTATCTCTCTAAATGTTTTTTTGGTACTTATTAAGGGGATTGAAACTACATTAAAGAGTTAGTTTGATCAAGATGGAAGAGTGTGTAATTGACTGGAAATTACGTCGGAGAAATTGCAAGTGGGTAAATATTAGAGTTCCTTCAATTTTGATGCTCTGTTTCAGATCTCTTTGATGTATAACATGTTGCTTCTTTGATGAAAATGTTTGTCCTTCCATATATTCAAAAGATACTTATTTATTCAAATTTTTATTTAGCTGTAAGAAAATTGAATTAAACAAGAAGTAATTTGTAGCTAGGCTGAACCAGCAACTTCAATATGGATTCTTTTTCATGTTTTTTTTTTCACTTGAAAGTTTTATAGTACTTCTTAATGTTAGTGTATGATCTTTTATGTCGAGGAATTCTGCATTATAAGATTCAAAAAGAAAATTCAATGCTCCATAGAGAATAGATTCAAATAGTTTTCTAAGCTATTTCAAAGTCGAAACGATGCGACAGTAACTTTGAATCTGGTAAGGTAAAGAATTATGTATCTACGTTGGCGTGAACAAATAATATGATTAGGAGTAAAATTAGAGCATTGTTTAGTGGGATATTTTAATTATATTACCTTTCAAATTCGAAATGATTATTATGTCTCAGAAGTCGAGTCATCCAATTATAAAATATCAGTTTATCTCATAAACATTTATATGTTGTACTAGAGGCCTTGAACTTCTCTTTTGCAACTTGTTAATTAATGCAAACTTCTCCTAGATGAAACTTATGTATCGTTAAATTAATGGTTCTTTAATTTCTATTTTTGCACCTCTCAGTTTTAGACTAAGTTGCATGGACTCTTCACTTTCTTTGCTGCACCCGTCTCGAATTCTCTAAAATACACTATTTTTGGAGAATCCAACACACACATGCTGCCATTTTTGAAGAGTTCGAGCAACATAGATTTTAAATTTCTTTAGTTGACAATTGTTGTTTACTTGGTTTTTGAAGGTATATCTAAACTCCTCCCTACAATTAAGGTAGGTAATATATCACCAAACACATTTGAAATGATACATCAAAAAATGCTTTGGATTTTGAATTTTTCAAGTGGAGTTATATGTCATTATTCATTGTGGATAAACTAGACACTATAGCTTTACCAAGGGAAATAGCTTGTAAATAAGCTGGCAAAGTTGGAAAGGGATGTAAAAGAATGAGAAGGCGCAAGAATTGCCTCTGCAACATTTTTAAAATATGAAAGCTCTTGAACTCTTTTTGATATTCTTTTATCCTAAATAAAAATAGATTTTTTAATATTTGTTTAATATTCTTCATTTTTGCAACTGGCTGTTGAAATTAATCTCTTATATCTCAATCGCTTCCTGGTTATTTAATTTTTATGGCTCTCATTGTTAATATTATCTTTGTGCATTATGTTGTTTCTCTCTTTTATAATAGAAGACACTGAGAGTGTTAATAAAATTTGTCATAAACTGTATATCACAATCTTTTCTGTGATCTCATATGAATAGTTTTCCTTTGCACTTTAACGGGTGTGGTTCTCCTTAAAAAAACTTATATGTTTATAATAACGTGACCAATAAAAACAACTTTAGTTCACTAGATAGATGGATAACATGCAAAACTATAAGTTACCTATTAGCGATATAGTTTATCCTCCCTTGAAATCTGTTGCAATAGAGCATTTTACAATTAGTAATACTATTAAAAATTATCTAAATCTCATCTCTTGATTCCGATCTTATGATTTATAGCTCTATGACGATTCTTATTGTGATCACTTTATGTTTATTTTTCTGATGATAGCAACATGAAAACAAAACAATGTCATCCTAACTTTTCACTTTATATACGTACAATTTATATCTTAGTCTCAATTAAAGAGGACATGAATCATTCTTCTTGGAGGATCCTTATTTCTTTCTAAGTTTTTAGATTTCAGGAACTACTTAAGTTATGATTTACCTTTCGTTCAAGTGGACATAATAGAATGAAACATTAATTCATTAAAAAGAAGGATTTTTTGGTAGGTTCTTTCTTTTTCCCATTAAAAAAATTCTTCTTCTCCCTTATATTTGAAACATAAAGCTTATGAGAAGAGGTCATCTTATAGGTTCAAGAATGATGGATAACATGTATACCTCAATATTTTTAGGTCAACTGAGCTTCTACTTATGTAAAAGGCAAAATAAGTCCTTGAGATTTGAAAAATTTTGTGCCTTGTAGGAAGTAAATTGAAAGCAATATTATCTTTTGAGTTTTTGTCGATAAAAATCTTTGCTTTATGTTGTTTTGACTTTATTGGCTTTCATATTTGTGGGTGAGACCTGCCAAAATAAATAATAGTTGGACTTCTTCGTCTCTGGTGATTGCCGAATTCACCATGTGAATTTTGAATGTTCTATTTATATTCTCTTATGCTATTATCCTGATTTATTGGTATTTAGAAATTACTGAACCTTCCTTACAATATTTTCTTCTAAACCGGAAAGTAAAGAAACAATAAAAGACTTATGGGCAAAATCACTTGTTCCGACATATTCAGTTGCTTGACACTTTAATTGGTATGATTGTTCTTCTAATTTTATTTTTGATTTTTTGAATGATTTAATGGTGTATGCATATGTGGTATTTGAAGAAAATGTCTTTGCTAGAAAAAATCGTCATAGTTTAAAATGTCAACTAAAATTTGAATTGTGTAATTCTTTTAAATTACATGAACATTTAGAATTGTACCATAAACTTGGCATTATCTTATTGCCTTATTGGTAAATGGTACCACTTCTCATGTTAACAATAACATGTATTGATCCATTTGATAATCTTCAGGTATTTTTATTTCATTTCCTCATGTTTTAAATTTGTTTCTTGTCTTAAAGATTCAATTTCGCAATCTTTTAGTAAATAACTAAATTCATTGTCTTAGTCGTGAACTCTCTGTGTTTTACACCTCTAGCTTCCTTAGTCTCTAGTTCAATTTTATTCTTCTACTTCCTATTATGCCTTTTTGCTTAACGTATACGTATGTTTTTTCTAATTACTTAATGTATATGCCTTTTCATATTAAACTGGTTCATTTTTTAATGGGTCTGTATGTTTTTTTTAATTACTTGATGCATATGACTTTTCATATTTTACTGTTCTTTTTTTTTGGTCTGTAACTATATGTTGAACATAATGTGTTTGGTTTTAAAGATTCAGCTTGTTTATAAATAAATAAGCTCTTTAACCTCCTGTGAGGACTTCCCAATGCAAATGCAAATATTACTTCTCTTCTTCCTTCGTATCCGTATTTTCTATACCAAGATGGACCATAACAATCATGCACTTCTCTTCTTCCTACGTATTTGTATTTCCACAATGCATACCAGCATCCTCAAGCCCTTTTACCTTCTTACCTCTTTCTTTATTATTATTTTAAGAAAATATCAATTTTCCAATTGAGTTTGCTCTAGCTTGATGTATATATTTATGACTTAGGTAAGCTTTTATGGTTTAAGAATTTGGGTTTGGAAATTTTCCCAAATTCCAAACTATTTAATTTGTTTGATGACTCTAAAGGTATTAAATTTTTTAATGGTTGTTCTAGAATTACGTGAACATTTAGCTTTTTATTAACTGATTTTGTTTATGCATGTTTTAATTATAATATGATGCAAAATTTCTTGAACTTTTGCAGACGCCATTATTTATAAGATGGTGATGTTTTAGAGATCTCAACGAGGAATTGTTCTAAAGATTTTGTTTTTTATTCATCCATAACCGCTGACCCGAATAAAAAAATACAATTATAGAATTTATTAAGCTTTTGGCTCTTCCTTAAGTGATTTTTGCACGTGCTTGTTTTCATCAACTGTTTTATGTTATTTTGATAGCAATCTGTGGTACTAAAAGGAACTTTTGAGAATAAAGGAAGGAGGTTATGTGAATAAAATTATCAAGGGTCAGTAATGTATTCGTGTTCAGTCAGTTATTTTGGTTTTGAGTTTCAGATAGTTACGGAGTTCTGTAATTAGATTTCGTAGGTAGTCAGTCATATGGGGTCTAACAAATTGCTGAATTTTTTAATATCCTTATGCTTTTTTTATTCCTTTTTTATTTTCCTTTATTATGAAAGACAAAATGAGTATATTGGAAAGAAGTCTATATTGTGATGATGCAATATAGTGTCATCCTCTGTTACTTCTCTTTCCACTCTTTGAATGGTGAAATGTTATAATTTTTATCCAATTGAATTCTTTGCTTCAGAAAACATTATTAACTGAGAGATGAGTATTTTTTTAAAAAACTACTTTTTTATTTGGGGATCACCCTACCATATATAACAATGTTTATCACCCTATCTTATGTAACAATATTTTCTTACCAGTATATTTCTATTGGAATTGATTCGAGAGAAACAATATGACATAATTATTTGAGCATGTAAGTCTTTTTGATTTTACAAAAGTTGAAAGGTTATATCAATTCTGCATCTTATAACATACTAACTAACCAATGATTTTAGGCAATGTTAGTTGACTCAGTTTTTGCCAAGTAGATGAGTTGTGAATAACTTCATAGGTTTAACTTGGGAATTTCTCATAGTGGTGTCATCTGCACATTATATTATAGGCCCTGCATCTCGATCACAAGATAAGGACCTTAAAAGTTGAAGTTATTACCTAAGATTATCTTACAAGTTTCTAAGATTTTTGTTACTAGTATGCATTTTTTGTTCCACTTTATTTCATACGTGAAGACCTTTAATTCTGGTATATGTACCTGATGTTGTTACATGTTTAATAGTCGTTCAGGTAGTTTATTTGGAGAAAAGTGGAATTTGTTGCTATTGTAGATAAGAGTGGCAGAATTGATAGAGCAAAATTCAAAAAAATCTGACAAGTGCTTCACTTCAAGAGAAAGAAACATTTCATCGAGCAAGTATTTTCCCAAATAGAGGTCTAAAGTTTACTCTGAGAAGTTAGTAACTAGCTCACCTTTTTGTGCCCATGAATATTCAGCTCAATGAATATGTTGTGAACATTATCAACATATTCTTAGATAATATCTTGATCATCCTTAGGCAACGAATAGTACTCCATAGTTAACAAACTCAGTTTATGCACTTAATTTGAGCATATACTTGAATTACCACGTTTTAGTGCTTGCAGTGTAGAGCATATCCTCAATACACAAGAAAGATCATTGACATGATCACTTGGAGGTAGACAATATTATTTGAGCCCGAATGAGACTTGTTTAACTATTCATGTTAATTTATAGTTGAGAAACAATTCTGATAAATCTCTCCTGTCATATACGCTCTTTTGTTATTTTTAGTTGGAAAAATACATAAAAACCCCTTCAAACTTGGCACCAGAACTTATTTTAACTCATAAACTACACGAGCATTTAAATATCCCCCTTAACATTTTTCAAGTGATTTAAACACCCTGTTAGGGATGACGTGACAGGGAGAGTGAGTGTACTCTCCTTAAACCGCGTGAAAAAAGAAAAAAAAGTTGAATCTTTTGAACTCCTACACATGACCTTTTTTTATTGGTCAATATATAATTAATATTTTAAATACTTTTTCTTGATATATTAACTATCTAAAAATTTGTAAAAAAATTATTAAGAGGTATATAAAATTACTTGGGTCCCCTTTTAATTTTTCTAATTTTTTTCTTTTCATTTTGTTGTCCTCTCCAATACACTTTTTTCTCCATTGAAACACCTCCTCCTCCATCTTCCTCCCACTTCAAAAAAAAACTATTTTCATTTTACTAATCCTTTACTAATCCTTAAAATTCAGTGTCAAAGTTATTTTATAGATGTTGATTTCGCTCGATATGATTGTTGTCGATTTTGTAAATGTAAATTTTCTTAATTTTGAGTGACCATTTTGATTTCTTCAAATATTTCTCACAGAATTTATGTTTTTTTATCAACTTTCTTATGTAATCTTCATTTCTTATTTGAGTTGACAATAAAGTCTTGGCTTTCAAAAAAACTTCTTCATCTAAATGGGTAAATGTGTGGGGTGGATTCGAAGAAGATAATGTGAATATTATAGTAATAATTTCATTCTAATTATTTAAAAAAATTATTGAATAATATAGAAGAAAAGTAAGTATTGAAGGTTGAAATGGTGAACAACAAGGAAGATAAAAGAGAGGGGGTGGGGGTATGCATTTATAAATTAAATGATTGATATAATTAATATTAAAAGTGTTTAATAGAATATAATGAATAAGTAAGCAAGAACTAAAAATTAATGACGTGGTACCTACATGGTTATGATGTAGCTCTTACATAGATATGATGTGGCGAGTGAGAGTGGTGTTATAGTCTTAGGGTGGAAAAAAAATCACTTCAAAAATGATAAGGCGGTATCTAAATGCCCGTATAGTTTAAGTACTAAAGTGAATTTTGCTTCCAAGTTTGAGATTTTTTAAAATAGTTTTCTAAGAAAATTAGAGAGATTAAGGTGAAATCCATAAAGAAAAAATAAAATAAGGCATAAGCCACAAAAGAAATGTATACATTAGAGTTCAAATCACAAATTACTCTTTAAAAACATATACTACTCCTTCAATTTCTTATTAGCGTGTGTTTGGTATGAAGGAATTTTTTTTCAATTTTCTCATGTTTGGCTGAATTAAATGTTTTGAAAAATATTTTTCAAATCAACTCATTTTCTTCAAATTTAAGAAAAATGACTTTTATTCAAACCTTATAGAAAACACTTTCCAAAACTCTCTTCCAACTTCAAATTATAATTTTTTTATTGAAAAATTAATTTATTTTGTCCCTACCCTCAAAAACCAACCTCTACCCCTCCCCCACCCCACCCCCCCCACCCAAACAAGAAAAAAAAATTAAAGCCTGTTCTTAAAAAGATGTTTAACTTTAATTTTTTACCCCACCCTACCCAAGCCCCTACCACCCCCCCCCTTTCCCCAAAAAATAAAGTTAAAAGTTTTTTTAAAAAGATATATCTAATTTCATTTTTTTTATTTTTTTACCCACTCACCCCCTAAAAAATAAAATTAAAAGTTCTCTTGAAAGATATTTGTAATTTCATTTTTTATTTTTTACCCACCAATCCCCCCCCCCCCCCCCCATCAATCCCCTACCACCTCCACCTCCTTCAAAAAAAATTTAAGTATATTTTTAAAAACATATTTTCTACTTCAAATTTTTATTTTTTTCATTCCTACCTTCAACTCTACCCCAGCCCCCCCCCCCTCCCCCTTCCCCCCAAAAAAATAATTAATTTAGTTTATTTAAAAAAATATTTTTAAGTTAAAAAAAAATATTTTTTCACCCCTATCCTCGATCAACCCCCCATCCCACCCCCTGACAGCCCCTCTCCCCACTCTCCATCCAAACATGAGAAAATAAGGCAATAATCAACTTGTTTTCCTGAAAAATATTTTCCTTCATACCAAACACACCCTTAATTGTTCACTTTTTGTTCTACATATCCCTTAAAGAATCATGAATAAAAAAATAATATTTTTGCTAATTTACTCTTTTGACATTATTATAATATGACAAAAGGGCCTAAAATACCCTTGAAGTATTGAAAATGGTACAAAAGTATCCTCTATCCACCTATTGACTCCAAAATACCCTTGTCATTCACCTTTTGGTCAAAATTGACCATTTATTTAACGGTTTTAAATTTAAACCATTTGAATAATTTTTTAAAATACTTGCCGCTCAATAATTTGATATAATTTCATTTATTAATATTATTTATAAACCAACCCACTACCCATCCATTACTAATTAAACCTCACCCAATTAATAAATCAATTCTAATATTAAAATCGCCCTAAACACTTAAAACACGATGAAATTACAGAATCCTGAAAATGACATTCAAAATTATTCGAGTCTTAATTGAAACTCCAATTAAATTTAGGTTGAACCGCTTATTTAGGAGGACACTTTCAATATGATTCTCTTTCAAGCTTAAATTAGAATTTTATGATTAAAGGTAAAGGAGTAGTACATCCCGAATTAACTCATGCACTTTTTTTTAATATAATTCAATAAATATTTATTATTTGTTTTAAACATTAAAACATTAATACGTTATTTTTTAAAAAATTATCTATTAAGTAACATCACATAATTGAGACGAATGAATAAATAAGATGAACATAGTCAGACTTTTAAGATTATCTGTAATTTTTAATTAGACACTTGAATTATAATACATTTTGATTGAGGACTTCTATGTATAATAATCTACTTCTATAGACATTTTCGCATCAAATTTTTAGAATTAGCACTAGTTTTTCTGTTGTTGCATTTGTAATGAGTCTGGTTTATTAATTAAATGTGGTTTAATTAGTAACCGTCAATAGTAGATTGATTTATAAATTATATTAATGAGTTAAATTATAACAATAGTTGAGAGTTATGTATTAAAAAACATTTAACTTTGAAATCAATAAATAAGTGGTCAATTTTGAATTCAAAGGTGGATGAGAGGGGTATTTTGGCTCCAATAGGTGGATGAGAAAGGTGTTTTGGAGCCAAGAGATGGATAGATGATAGTTTTGTACCATTTATGATACTTCAAGGATATTTTAGGCTTTTTTCCGTTATAATATTTATATGCATTACAATTTTTTCCCCACTTTGGTGTGGCCCCTCTTCCCTGATATTTGTAGCTAGAGAGAGACAAAATAGCTCAAAAAATAACAAGTTCACTACCCTTGGCATATTCGTATGAATTCAGAGGTGAAGCAAAATTGAATGAACCTCCATCCGTAAGTTTTACTCTTTCTTTTACCAAGTGAATCGTATTTAGGATTGGTACAAAAATGCGCACAAGAAATTGCCAAAGGAAGCTTTGTATTATAAAGAGTTGTGAATTAATTTTTTCTCTCTTCAGAAAAAAGGACAAAATTTATTAGTAGCGACTACCAATATATATCATAATTCATATGGCCAAACTATAGATATGTTTGTATGTTATACGTTTAATTATTTAAAAACTCACTAGAGAGGAGCCAAATCCATCAAACTCCCAATCGTTGTTGCTAAGTTTACAAACACAGAGGATATATAGGGGGAAATCATAAAAATTCCATTGAAATATTAATTGTTGTGTTTTTATTAATCATTAATTTTTTGTTAATTGCAGATTAAGATTTTGTATTGTAAGAGAAGACACAGAAGTATCTGTTTAGCTAATGAGAAGAAGATTTTCGGGAGTTAACAACAATATAAAAACCAAGAGAATATATTGGAAGTGCTAAAGATGCCAAATTGGTTAATCATAAGGTACCAAAAACTTATAAGTTTTATAAAAGAAAATAAAAAATCGTTTACTCTAGTTAATTGGTATCTTCTAATTTTAAACCCTAAATTGAATGAGTGATTTATTAGTTGTTGTCCAATATTGATATAATTTCGTTGATATAGATGAAAAAGAAGCGGTGAAGTAATGTAAGGTAACAATATATATAAAGAACGAGATATGTGTTATTAATAATTTAGCTAATGTACAAGAACATATCTTAACTTAAGTTATTTGCAGGTTCTCTACAATCAAACACATTTTTTGGAAATGACGTCCAATGTCAATGTGGTGAAACTTAAACAAAAAGTACAAATTATTACAAAAGACATTAGATCTATCGAGAACCTTTAGATAAAATAAACAAAAAGAAAGAAAACATTTATGCAAATTCATAAACACCATAAAGCAGATATTTTATGATTAAACAATTATGCAAAAAGTATAAATCTTTTTGCAAAGAAATAGTCTATATGATAATTTGATGTAGTTTTGAGGTTTCATGGAGGGACCTGACACTTTCATTCAAGGAGGAAGATGAAGTCAGCTTTTGTATAATAGTATATATGAATTTCTAAATACTTCTTATAATTTTGTATCATGTTTATACAGAAGGTGTATAATATTGTATATTGAGTTTTCAAACATTGTTGTAAAAGAAGAAAATGAAGTCATATCATAGTCTTATATACTAGATGTATATAATACTATATATCATACCTTTTAGCCATTGCTAAGAGAAAATAGTAGGTTATGCAACTAAAAGCATAAGAGCTTAGTTACCTAGGTGCGATACTGCAATGACTCAGAATGTAATATCTAACATTATTTAGAAAACATATAGTGATCGATGACACGATTTAATAGATATTAAACGAAAAGAAGGATGAAAGAATAGGGGACTTGCCGGCCCTGACGCACTGAGAGGTGAGGGGTGCCAGCCCCTAAACTTCAGAACCCCTTCCCTGGTGCACGGGAGGCTCCCCCATGACAGCCCTCTTGGCGCATCTAGGGCGCCACTACAAGAAAATGCATTTAAAGCCAGAAAACACATTGTAGCTAAATATAAAAATTTTCCTAGCTAAATGCTTTAGCAATAAAATATTTTTTTTGTAGCATGTGTGGCAAGATGTGTGGAGTCCATCCTATATTTTTGGTAAACTTTTGCTATTCAATTGCTACAAGTAATTGTTAAAAAGGAATAGTGAGAAGAGTTGAAAATAAAGATTTGGTACTTGATAAATTGGTAAGATTTACAAACCTTTTTTGACTTTGCTATATTTACCAATGTCATTAGTGACATAGGCATAATTTTTTTCTCCTATAAATAGAGAATTCTTGCTCATTTGTAGAACACATCAAGTTAGAGAGAAAAAACCACTTTGAGAGCTAAGTGAGACATTCCATAAACTATAAAAGAAAAATAGTTTGTGAAGAAAAATAGAGTATTGAAGATACTTTAGTAAGGTGAAAACCAAAAGTGTTGTTCCTTTTGAGTGTATAGTAGTCACTTTGAGTATTGTATTCATGACTACACAGTGTAAAATTCCTTAGTATAGTGATATTAGTTTCTCCTCTTGGCTCGTGGTTTTTTCCTTATTTAGAAGGGTTTTCACGTAAAATTCTTTGGTGTCATTATTTTCCCATTTCATTTCCATTACCTTTACCATATATTTTTTGTGTTTTTCCGCGTTTTCTAACAAACTGGTATCAGAGCCAAGGTTTTATATGAGTATGGTTTGTGGTAGCTGCACAGTCTGAACTTCCACATAAAAAAATTACTTTGATTTGTGATAACTATATTTTTAGGAAAAAAAGTGGAAGCCAACATGAGTAGAATGATTACTTTGAATGGTGTCAATTATTCCATTTGGAAGGGGAAATGGAAGATTTGCTTTATGTTAAGAATTTTTATATACCAGTATTTAACACTGTAAAGTCTGATAATAAAACAGATGAAGAGTGGAATCTGTTGCACAAACACGTTTGTGAATTTATTAGGCAATGAGTCCACGATAATGTGTTGAATCATATTTCTGGGGAGACACATGCTTGAATCCTATGAGAGCATCTTGAAAGTTTGTTTGCTTAGAAGAATGGAAACAATAAAGTGTTCTTAATAAAATAGATGTTGAGTTTGAATTATCGTGATAGTTCTCTGATGATAGACCATCTGAATAACTTTCAGAAGATCATGAACCAATATCTACTATGGGCATCAAATTTGCTAAATAAATTCAAGTTTTGCTTCTACTTGGTTCCCTACCAGACTCTTGGAAATCATTTAAAACTTCATTGTCAAATTCTGCTCCGGATGGTGTGATCTCTATGGATTGCGCCAAGAGTAGTGTCTTGAACGAAGAGATGAGAGGAAAACTCAAGGTTCTTCATCGGATGTCCTGATAACTGGCCCCATGGGAAGAAACAAAACTCATGGTTCTTATAATAGAGAAAAAAATAGGAGTAAATCCAGAGGTAGACTTAAGGATATTGAGTGCTATCATTATGGTATGAAAGGGCACAAAAAGAAGTTTTGCAAGAAGTTGAAAAGGGAGAATAAAACAAAGAGGAAACTAAAGAAAATGACGATAAAAATTTCCTAGCCACCGTCACCACCGAGGATATTGTTACCTTCCTTAATGTGGGCATGATAAATATTTTTTGTGATGAGTCAAGTTGGGTTGTGGACACTGGATCCGCATCTCATGTCACTTCAAGAAAAGTTTTTTATCTTTATGTACTGCTGGTGATTTTGGAACCTTGAGTATGGGTAATGAAACTATTTCTAGGGTGATTGATATTGGTACAATTTGTTTGGAAACAAGTTTTGGAACTAAACTAGTTTTGAACAATGTGAAACATACTCTTGATATTTTTCTGCACCTAATTTTTGTTGCTGTTTTAAATGATGAAGGATATGTTAGTATCAACGATGATGGAAAGTGGAAACTCATTAAGGGCTCCTTGGTTGTGGCTCGTGGTAACAAACGTCGTGGTCTATAATGTACTTTGGCATCTGCTTGTGTTTATATGGTGAATGCGGTTGAGCACGATAACTCTTCAATGTTATGACACAAGAGACTTAGCCACATCAGCGAGAAAGGACTTAATGCTCAAGCCAAGAAGAAATTTTTGTCAATTTTCAAAAGGGCCAAACTAAAAAAGTGTGAGCACTACTTGGCTGGTAGATAAAATAGAGTTTCCTGTAAGTCCTACCCTCCTTCGAAAAAGACAGAGTTTCTTGAGTTGGTGCACTCTGATTTATGTGGTTCAATGAAGACAAAGACATTTGGTGGTGCACTCTACTTTGTCATTTGCATTGATGATTGCTCGAGAAAACTTTGGGTCAATGTCTTGAAGATTAAAGATCAAGTATTAGGTATCTTTAAGCAGTTTCATTCTTTAGTTGAAAGAGAAACTGGAAAGAAACTAAATGTATTCGTAGTGATAATGGTGGTGAATATTTTGGACCATTTAACGAATACTACACGAATCAAGGTATTAGATACCATAAGACTCCTCAGCTTAATGGTTTGACTGAGAGGATGAATAACACCATGATGAAAAGAGTTAGATGTCTGCTTTCTAAAGCAAACTTTTGGAACTCATTTTGGGGTGAGACTTTATTGACCAATACACATGTTCTCAATCTATCTCCTGTTGTTGCTTTGAAAAGTGATGTACCAAATAGTATTTGTTATGGAAATGATGTTTTCTATGACCATTTGAGAGTATTTGATTGCAATGTTTTTGTACATGTGTCATAAGATGAGAGGTCAAAGCTGGATGCCAAGACAAGGCAATGCATCTTCACTGGATTCTTGTATGAATTTGGTTACAGGCTATATGATCCAATTGAAAAGAAACTTGTGAGAAGTCGTGATATTATTTTCATGGAGAATCAAATAATTGAAGATATTGACAAAGCGGAGAAGGTAGAATCTTCAAGTTTTGATGGTATAATTCATCATGATGAATTTCCTCACACAAGTGTGCATGGTGACGCCCATAATCATGTATTGAATCAACATGTTGATGTTGGTAATAACAAAGATATCGTAATTGATGATCCTTTCACTCTTGAAGTTGTGGACGAAATAAATATTTCATTTAGGACGTCCACAAGACAACGAGTTCCTTCCTCTAGTTATTCACCAAACGAGTATGTGTTATTCACTAACGGAGGAGAATCTGAACGTTATAAAGAGGCCATGTAGGAGAGCACAAGGATCAATGGGTTGAGCCATGCAAGATAAGATGAAGTCTCTGCTTGAAAACTACAGTTATGAGTTGGTAAAATAGCCTAAGAGCATGAGAGCTTTGAAGAATAAGTGGGTGTTCAAAGTTAAAGTTAAAGAACCACAACTTGAAGCCCAGGTACAAAGTTAGATTGGTTGTTAAGGGATTTGGTCAAAGGAAGGGTATTGACTTTGACGAAATATTTTCTCATGTTATGAAAATGTTCTCGATTCACACACTTTTAGGTTTGGCTACTAGTCTTAATTTAGATATTGAGCAGATGAATGTGAAGAAGAATTTCCTTCACGGTGACCTAAAAGAAAAGATTTATATGGAACAACCTGAGGGCTTCAAAGTAAATGGTAAGGAAAATTTTGTGTGCAAACTCAGAAAGAGTCTATATGGCCTAAAGCAAGATCGTAGACAGTGGTACAAGAAGTTTGAATCAGTTGTGGGGGATCAAGGCTATAAGAAGACTTCTTCAGATCATTGTTTATTTGTACAAAAATTTTCTGATAATGATTTTATTATCCTCTTGTTACATGTGGATGATATGTTGATTGTGGACAAGAATACTTCGAAGATTGACGAGGTGAAGAAAAAGTTGTGTAAGTCTTTTTCTATGAAAGACTTGGGTCATTCCAAACAAAATTTTTGCATGAGAATTGCTCGTCTCAGAGATGAAAGGAATATTTATTTGTCACAAAAGAAGTACATTGAACGTGTACTGGACTACTTCAATATGAAGAATGCTAAGCCTGTTAGTACACCTCTTGATGGTCATAAGAAGTTAAGAAAGAAAATGTGTCCTACATTTTGGGACGAAAAAGAGAGCATGACCAAAGATTCATATTACTCCATCGTTGGAAGTCTAATGTAGGCAATGGTGTGTACTAGACCTGATATTGCTCATGCAGTTGGTGTTGTCAGCAGATTTCTCGACAATCTAGGAAAAGAGCATTAGGAAGCTGTGAAGTGAATACACAGGTGTCTTAGAGGAAGATCAAATGAATGCTTGTGTTTTGGAGCATCAAATCTAATCTAGAACGGCTATACAGATTTTGATATGGCAGGTGACCTTGATAACAAAAAATCTACTACTAGATATTTGCTTACTTTTTCAAGGGGAGCTATATAATGGCAATCAAAGTTGCAGAAGTGTGTTGCACTATCTACAACTGAAGCTGAGTATATTGCGGCTACTGAATCCGACAAGGAGATGATATGACTAAAGTTATTTCTTCATGAATTAGGTTTGCATCAGATGGAGTACGTTGTCTACTGTGACAGCCAGACTGAAATGGACTTGAACAAGAACTCAATGTACCATGAAAGGACAAAACACATCGACATCAGATATCATTGGATTCGTAAGGAAGTGAAGAGTGAATCATTTCACGTCAAAAAGATCTACATAAGTAAAAATCCTGCAGATATGCTGACCAAGACGATATCGAAAGACAAATCCAAGTTATGCCAAAAACTTGTGGGTATGCGCTCTCTCTAAACAAAATGAAGATACCTTCTTCCAGTGAATGGGACTGGAGGGGAGATTTATGGAGTCCATTCTGAATTTTTGGTCAAATTTTGCTACTCAATTTCTACAAGTAAATTGTTAAAAAGGAATAGTGAGAAGAGTTGAAAATAAAGATTTGATAGTTCGCAAATTGGTAAGATTTGTAAACCTTTTTTTACTTTTCTATATTTAACTATGTTATTAGTGACATAGACATGATTTTCTTCTTCTATAAATAGAGCATTCTTGCTCATTTGTAGAACACACCAAGTTAGAGGGAAAAACCATTTTGAGAGCAAAGTAAGGTATTCCACAGATCATACAAGAAAAGTAATCTGTGAAGAAAAATAGAGTGTGAGTGATATTTTAGTAAGGTTAAAATCAAAAGAGAGTTGTTCCTTTTGAGTGTGTAGTAGTCACTTTGAGAATTGTATTCGTGACTACACAAAAGAAAAATCCTTATTATAGTGATATCAGTTGCTCCTCTTGGCCCGTGATTTTTTCCTTATTTAGAAGGGTTTCCATGTAAAATTCTTGTTGTCATTATTTTCCCATTTCATTTCCATTACTTTTACCATATATTTTTTTTTATTTTTCCGCATTTTCCCAACAAAATATTAGGTGGCTAAAAGTTAGCTACAGACTTTACATGGTCTGTGGCTAAGGACTAATACTTATAGCTACTAAAAATATTGTGTTGTAGCTATAATTGTACAAATTCTTGCAACAAAATATTTACTTTTAGCAAAATATTTTACTCTTTGCTATGAAAAATTAAATCTAAAGCAAGTTTTATATTGTAGACATAATATATTCTAATGTAGCAAATGGCTTGATTTATTTGCTATGAAAATATAAAATTTTTGGCTGTATAATATTTTTAATCTTGAAGGAAGGATATTTGTATTTAGCTACATATTTAAACAATTATATTTTTAAAATTAAGCATTTGCCACAAATATTTTTTCACAAAATTAAGATTTCAAACTTTTTTGCCATTATATACATAAATTATAACTAACATTTTAAATTTTTGAATAACAAGTGAAAATGTATCGCCCTTTTTTTAATATTGCATATAGGTTTAGTCTAATTACAAAAATTCATCGCTACAAATTGAAGAATACTGACATAAACATTATTAATCAAATTTTTTTTATAATGTAGCTAAAGGATAAATTTCAACAATTTTGTTACTACTAATTAGAAAGGATTTTCAACAAGCTTTGTTAATAAAAAAAGTTACATAATGTGACCATGAATACATTTTTGAGATTCCAAAAATAATTCTCAACTTATAAATAGTTGCATTCTATTGTAAAACAAGGAATTGGATGTACATATGGATGGACCTATTGGGATAAATACTACAATATTGATATTAGAATGGAATTATAAAATAGTAAATACCTTATCACAAACAATGTGTCGTGGCAAGCCACTGCTTTGAAAGCGATTTCGGCTCAAATTCGGTGCAAATAGTTATACCTAGTCGCTCCCCAAGGTTCCACAGTTACTCTCAAACACGTGCACTCGTGGCTGAAAGTTTGGAGGTTGCTCAAAATCAATTGCCCAAGGTTTCTCTTCTTTTTATTTATGTTGGTAGTGTTGTGTTATGGTCTCCCTTATACACTTCTTATATAAAATTGCAAGAGTGGGATTTGAAAATATGAGAGTTTAATATTTTAGAAACGTATGGTCAAAGTTAATGACATTAAAGGCCATTACATCACTTTGATTTTTTTGGAACGGATGTATCTTCTCCTTTGAAACGTATTTTGAATTTGTCTTTTTGCATTACAACTACTTAATAAAGTTAGAATAATTAACTCAACAGGGCACTCATCTTTGAGGCCAAGTAGAATCCACTGTAGCAAGTATACTACTCCATGTTTGAAGTCTTATAAAAGCTTTCCATTCTATGTGAAATAGAGAGACAAGATAGAGCAAAAACATAATTACTACTCTCTTTCCTTTTCTTTGTTATTTTGGTTTAATATTTTTCTTTTATTTATAACACGTTACAAATACAAGCCTCTGACCTATCTTAAAAATACACATGAGATGAGTTGCAAACTCGGAGAGATCTTTCGATATAGTAAGTATCAGGTATGTCTTTTACCAGGCATTTGTTATGAGCAAATTTTATGTTACAATATCACCTTCCTACATCTCCTAATTGAATCTAAACATTTATTTGATAACAAGAGTTTTTGAAAAGGTTTTTTCAAACTTATTAGTGGTATGCAAAAGATGTTTATGATTGCATCGCCGCCGGAGTCGTTGTTTTAGTTCAAATAAATATATGTACGGTATGAACTTTGATTTTGATTTTAATGAACGTACAATATATAATTAACTGAAATAAGCTTTTTAGTTAGGAATAGCTATGATATATTTCACTTTCAAATTGGTGATTTTCTTTCACTCTCTTTAAAAGTATATGTCCTCATTATGCTTTAGTTTGGATTATTAAACAAATATAATAATAGCAATAATGAGAAAATGATATAATTATTTGAGCTTTGATCTTCAATTAATCTACTAAAGGATCCAGTGATATTATTATTGACATGTTGTGTGCAAATATGAGATCATATATGTATTGTCAATATAAAATGTTCATCTACACATGTTTAAAAATTTTATTACTAACATGATGACATCAATTCACTACTCCAAAAGTATTTTAACAGTTTAGAAAGATTTCATTTCATTTGTCACTATCTTTAAAAATGATTAGCATAATGAGTTTTCTTCCTATTAGAAATATGCACTAGAAAGATTTCTAATTTTTAAAAGTTAGAAGGATTTTGTTATTATGAATTATTATTTTAACTTATATGTTATAATCTTTACAATTCAAAATGAGGTTGGATATATCTTGAATCATGAAATAAGATAAGATATATATAATGATCTGATAATTATCCTCATAAGTTATATTTAATTTGAGATATCACTTTATTTATTGTGATTAGTAGTGCTTTTCTCTAATTGCTTTATCTATGAATTAGAATTGAAGAAAGAATTTTTTTAACTAGCAACAAATGAAGTCAATGTTGAGAATTATTTTGTTGATCTTTCAATAAGTGAATTATTTATAAAACTTTTTAGTTGAAAATAGTATTCAGAGCCACCTATGAGGATCAACTTTGTAATAATTTGTATATTATCTTTTGAAGTGTTATTATGATAAATTGATTTATGCTATTAATAATAAAGTAACAATATTTTAAAGGATCAAGGATGAATTTTATTTTGGATTATATATGATATCACTAATTGAGGTAAGACGGTGAATTCAAATTTCACCGCATTAAAAGGGTAAGACATCAATTAAAGTTTTGATGCACCATGATGATAAGATTTTGAATTTAACTGTCTTCGTATTTTGGCCTAACACGCCTTTGTATGGATAAGACATTGGATTAAAGTCCCAATGCAATATATCGATATATAATGATGATCGAGTAAATCGATATGCTCTTACTAAAAATTGTGAAGTATGTCCCACTGAATATGCTGCATTCATTTAAGTGAATATGATGACAATACAATAAAATTATCAAAGATGAAAAGATTATCTTATGATTGAACATATGAATATGGACGTGAATGACAAAATAATAATACTCATCATAGTGAAAATTATAAAAGAAAGAATATTATGAGTTCTCAAAATGGTCCTTCAAAGAGTGAAGGTATTTTTTGTCATCAAATGATATGAAAGGTCATTAGAAACCTGTTTACTATGATATCTAATAATTTGATAAATTTATAAATCCTCCATCAAATAAAAGAATGAAAAAAAGTGGCGATACACTTGACTTTCAAAAGTGATTTCAAGGTATATATGATTAATTTCAAAGCATCACAATGAACTTTTAATTAAAGAAATAATTATGAAGCATGAATATATAGAGTCAATTCCTTGAAGAGAATGTGACTTGTGATAAGCATCATGAGAAATGAATCATTCTTGAATGTGAATGTGTCTAGAGATGATGAAAATTATAAATAAGGACATACCCATGTATAATTTAATAGATACCACAACTCACTCCTATGAGAGGTTATAGAGAAATAAAGAATTATTTTTGTTGGTATAAATGTTCATTGGTCAAGTACTTTTAGTACATCAAAAATATTGTGGTATGTTTTATGATGAACTACCAAAATGACTAAAGAAGGAAATAATTCTTGACCACAAAAAGAAATTGTCATTGATTATGTATCTTTGTACATCAAAATAACAATATTATACTAGATACTAAACAAACAAGAGGAGATACTAATGACAAAAGTAAATCAAGAAGCAAGTTTTATTTGTACCATGACAATAATGATACAAGTTTCTCCTTAAAATAAATGTTCACCACACAAATAATGTTCTGAAATATGTGGTAGTATTCATTGTTAATTATGAGCTTTGGTGAGCTATTGTTCTACTACCCAAATAAATAAAATTGCTCATGATATTGAAATTGTAGTAAGTCTCGAAAAAAACTTTTTAAATTTCAAAGAAATAGTTCAAGAAAATTAATAATATTGAGACTATAAAATATGAAAATATTTAAGATCTTCATATTATTACAATTAATGTGGATATAAATGTGAAGGATTACGTATTTTTTATATTTTTTGTGGTAAATAAATATAGACATAATTATGTAATCACATGCAAAATAAACTAAAAGCTTATTGAAATAAATATCGATTGGCATGACCGGTTAATGACCATTTTGATTCAAATATGATAAGAAAATAAATGAGAAATCGTATGGTTATATATGAAAGAAATAATAAATTCAAATTTTTCTCGTGTTGTTTGTTCTTATGATAAAATTATCATTGCACCAGCTAAGATTAAGATTATATTTCTTAAAATTTTGAAATGAATAGAAAAAAGGCAAATATGGGTCCATTCACCCGCCATGTGGACCATTTACTATTATATAGATGCATTTGTTTCATGGTCACATGTGCTTTATTATCAACTTGCAATTTGATTTTTGCAAAGGTTGTTTGCTCGAATTGAAATTCAAGAGCACATTCAAATTATAAAACTATATTGATAATGTTAGTATATCAAGTGGTTTAAGCAAGAAAAAATTATATGCCTCAAATTATAGCTAAACCGTTAGTTATGAGAACAAAACTCCAAAAAAAATTTGGGCATGAGATGTGTTTTTGAAAGTATGACATCACTTATATGTATCAAGCCAACAAGGATCCCCTATCAAAATTGGTTCAGGGTCAGTAACCAAATAATTCTCATCTAGAAATTTAAATGTGTGATATATTATTTAATTGCTCCATCACTACACAATGTATAAAGAGGAGTTTCCAAATAAAGTTGAGGGAATGTTAGATTTTCTAACATTAGGGGGAGAGGATAAGAAACTGAAAAATAAGTTCATGCATAATGACATATCATTGACAAGATCCTCGTTGAGAATATAACATAAGTTAATTGTCAGACATATTCACTAACCATATGTTGTAATCCAGTTGTCAATGCTCAAATAAAAGGTCCTTGAAGGGCATAATTTATGACACAACGAAACAATGACAGATAAATCGATTCAAAAGATGAAACTTCTTGACGTAGAAGATGAACAAATAATTAAGATGGTCATAATAATGAGGCAAGTGCTTGAGAGAGTGTACCATGACAAAACACTTCATAAAATCTTAGCAAAGGTTCAGGTACTTGAAAATGATGAAAGATAAAGAAAATTTGATAAGTTATGTCTAATTAGAATCGATATGAAGATATATTTGATATAAAAATGACACTCAAAATTATAAATAGTGATGAGGATCTTGATATTAAATATGTCAAAAGTTGATAGATAAATAATTGGCCAAAAAAATACATTTCAAGTATATTTTTTTCACTTGAAAAACTGATGTTTTTGACTTCTTTATTTTCCATATATCGAGATATAATGTTAGAGGGGTACAAATAAATTATTGCGCGATAATAAGATTATAAAATATAGAGCACGACTTGTATTTTCCCTTATTCATATAATTTCATATTTTTTTAAAAAAATATTTTAATTTTAAGTAAAATAACTGGACCAAGTGCTATTTTGACCCAATGCTTTGCTACTTCAGGTATTTTAACTGAAATACACAATTGAGATAAAGTTTCTCAAAAATTCTGACATTATTTTATGGAGATGTATTCTCTTAAAGATGATGCAATGAGATTTCTTCCAGTCTGAAAATATACGAAAAACTTGAATACACATAATGAATGGTTATCATGTCTAGCTAGAAAGTAAATATTATATGAAAATCCCCAAAGGATTTATAAGGTTATAAGGCGATTTCATTGAATAGTAACCAATGGTTTTAATATCGCATAACATAAATATCAATTTCGATCTCATTAAAATGGTGAGAAAATACCATGTCATAGTGTAATTGGTACACTTATATATCATGCTATTACTATTCATGATATAATCAATTTATTAATATGCAAGAAAATATAACATCACTCTTATCGGTGGAGATATTAGAGTGAACCAAATATCGATATAAATTATTTATTCTGATTAATCATGTTAAGAATTATTGATTATGAAACTGCAGGAAATTATGAAGTTTTATCTCAAGAAAGACACTCCCTCCGTTTAAAAAAGGATGACCTAGTTTGACTTGGAACAAAGTTTAAGAAAAGAAAGAAGATTTTTTAATCTTGTGGTTCTAAATTAAAGTTATGTCAAATATATCAAAATGTCCTTGAATCTTGTGGTCTTAAACATGTCACGTCATGAAAATAAGTACTCCCTCTGTTTAAAAAAGAATGACTCTATTTTCTTTTTAATCTGTTTAAAAAAGAATGACCTCTTTCATTTTCTGGTAACACTTTAACTTTAACTTTTCACGTGACATGTTTAAGACCACAAGATTAAAGGACATTTTGATATATTTGACATAACTTTAATTTAGAACCACAAGATTAAAAAGCCTTCTTTCTTATCTTAAACTTTGTTCCATGTTAAACTAGGTCATCCTTTTTGAAACGGAGGGAGTATCTTTCTTGTGATAAAACTTCATAATTTCCTGCAGTTTCATAATCAATAATCCTTAACATGATTAATCAGAATAAATAATTTATATCGATATTTTGTTCACTCTAATATCTCCACCGATAAGAGTGATGTTATATTTTCTTGCATATTAATAAAATGATTATATCATGAATAATAATAGCATGATATATAAGTGCACCAATTACACTATGACATGGTATTTTCCATGACAATCAATTCTACTATCACTGAAGTGTTTGTCACTTGCCTATTGCTAGAAACAAGTTGAATGAACAATTTTCTACACGGACGATTTCACAACTAAGTGATTGTCAAATATGTATCGGTTGAACTCAACATATCCAAGGGACAAGAAAATGATTAATCAAGATAAGATCAAGAATGCAACATCATCATGAACGTGATTGGTGATAAAGACACAAATAATACTAATATTTGGAAAGAAGAATAAGATTCAAACGGATTATTTACAAGGATTAAATGTTGTTTTATTCAGGAAGAATATAATACGCGCTACACTCTTTTTTCCTTAATCAAGGTTTTTTCCCCTGAATTTTCCTGGTAAGGTTTTTAACGAGGCAGCTCTCAATGCGTATTATTACATATGTGTACTCTATTTCCTTCACTAAGACTTTTTCCCACAGTTTTTTTCTAGTAAGATTTTAACGAGGCACATGATCTATAGAAAAACTCCAATGAATAGTAAATATATCATATTATGATGTCCATTACACAACTTCCCGAACAAGCTTAAAATTAAGAAGACAACTTACAAGTAGATCCGCAAGTAAGTTCATATAAATAGCTTACACAAGTAGGTTCTTAAAAGTAGCTTTGCAAGAAGGTTCTCACAATCAGCTTAAAAATATCTTCTTTATTTTGTGATGAGACAGCATACAACGCGTCTTAATTATGACCATATATATTTATTTATTTTACTATAATTTTTTTTACAGCAACATCCAAAGAGGAGTGTTGTAAAATAAAATTGTACATGTGGATCGGCTCACTCATCTTGGAGGCCAAGTAGAATCACTGTAGCAAGTATACTACTCCAAGTTTGAAGGCTTATAAAATCCTTCCATTCTATTTGAAATAGAGAGACCATATAGAACAAAAACATAATTACTATTCTCTTTCCTTTTCATTATTATTTTAGTTTGATATTTTCCTTTTATTTATAACACACTCTACATTTTTTAGAATAGTCATAATATACAATTCTGGTAAAACAACAACTTGTTTGAGTCCAAAGAAACATAGTATGCTCCTATCTCTCCTTCCACCTTCCATTGCACCTTAGCTTGATCAACATCAATTCCAATTTGTCATTTATATGCTCTTATTCCATAAATATGCATGTCAATAATGGTAAATATTTTAGCACCAAGAATGTAATTATTCAAAATTTCAAGGAAAATATATTTGTCTATCATCATTTTTTACAAAAACATTTAATTAATAAAAAAAATATACAAAGTAGACAAAGAAGTAAGCAAATCTGTAACTTTTAAACTTCTTAAAACCCGTAGATATACATCTCGAATTTTAGTATCGATAATAAAAGTCATACCTAATCAGAAATTTCGTTTCCACTAATAAATATATATACGATCCTCTGTTAAAGTTGTCAATATGGGTTAGCCCATTCCATCCGGGCTAATCCATACAGACTTTGACATTTTATGGGTTAGGTCGGGCTAGCTTATATTTTGTATGGGTCAGAAAACGATCGCCCTAACCCACAAGTACGTGGGCTATATGTTTGCCGAGCCAGCCCGCTTTTTTTTTAAAAAAAAAATTATATATTTTTTTATAATTATTAAATTAAATTATAAATCATAATTCAAAAATATTATCATAAATATCGGTAAAATAATATTACATAATGTTAATGTTACTTTTGTTAATCAAATTCACAAATAAAATAATTTTTGTAATATTTATTAAAAAAAATTCAAGTAAAAGTATAAATATCTAAATAGAAATATTAAACTAACTGTTTTCAGTTTGGACTTTTTTTAATATTATATTATATCTTTTAATAATTTTTATTGGCCCATGGGTCGGCCCTACCGATATATCTCAAGCCCCAAATATTATCAGGCTTATTCATGCCGAGTTAAAAAGCCCATGGGCTCAAAAAATCTTAGTCCAACCCTATTTAACTGCGAGCTTAGATCAGACGAACCCAATAAACCTAGCCCATATCGACGACTCTATCCATTGTAATACTCAAAGAGTCAAGCAATTAAAATATATAACATAATTGTATATAATAAATTATCTGTGGTTCAATCTTTTCTTGAATATATGTGATAGATAATCTAGAGCTTATGATGAAGTAAAAAATAACCTCATATTATGAAAACTTATCTCATATACTTGGACAATACTATATAAAACCTAAAAAAGAAAAAACAACAAAACATTTAGAAAAAAATTGAACAACTGGGAAAAGGGTGGACAAGAAAGATATGGGAAGAGTGGAAAGGATAACTAGGTTTTTATTTAATGAGTTTTAAAAATTTGGGGGAAATTTATGATCTTTTGCAATTTTTATTTTAGGACAAGGGGTTTTGGATCTAAATGGGGAAGGGGGGAGACAGTTGGAGAGTCATTTTTGATGAAGATTAATTATTTGCTTCTATAGTTATTATTATTGCTTCTTTTAAAATTAACAAATACAATAATTTTTTGTATATATAATAAATACAACAAGGGTTATAGATATTAACAAATAAAATGGATATAACTTCAAAATATTTTTCCACTCTAAATATTGAATTACTATTTTTAGTTTGAATTAAAATATAAAACTGACATGAATTCAAAATATTTTTTCTACCTCTTAGAGAGGGGCAAATAAAGTACCTCACAATCCCATATATTTTAGAAAGTCTTCTTAAAATGCACTCTCTTCAAATCTATCGATCTATCTATCTATCTATCTCTCTCTCTCTCTATATATATATATATTTAAAATGATATATGCACCATAATATCAAGTTAAACATGAAATATTTTAAAATAAACTACAACTATCAATATTTGAAAATATATTTAATAATTTTTGTAACGACCTGTTTAGTCGTTTTGAGCAGCAGATTTTATTTCGGGAAAAACAGGCTGAGGCGACGGACCCCACGACGGACCGTCATGGGCACGACGGACCGTCGCAGGGTCTCGTTTCAAAACACATAGAAAATCTGAAATTGGGTACTGAAAATCGACTCTCTGAACTTCGTAACGGAATGGCAGGACGGACCGTCACAGGTGTGACGGACCGTCACAGACTCTTCAGAGAAATTGAGTCTCTGAACTCTGTGACGGGCAGCAGGACGGACCGTCGCAGGCACGACGGGCAGTCACACACTGCGTAATCCCAGTCTGAGTCGGATTTCTTTATACGTTTTAAGGGACGTTTTGGACTATTCCTACTTTAATTATAAAGTTAGTGGGTTAATGTTAACAAGTCTAATTACTTGGGGGGTTAAAAGAGGTAACCTTAAGTTAATTAGTGGGTTATTATTGCCATCTTTTATTCTTGATTATATACTAATTAGGGTAAAAGAAAGAGGGTTTGAATAAGAAAAAGAAAAGAACAGAAAGAGAGAGAGAAGGAGAATCGATAGAGAGAGACGAACGAAGAGGAAAAATATAAGGCTTTGGGAAATTCTTGCTTGATCACTAGTCTTCGGTGGAGGTAGGTTATGGTTTCTATTACGATATTCGTAGTAAACTCTTAATAGTGAATGATATGTATTGATAGTATTGTAAACCCCTCTATATGCTTAATTGTATGCTTGCATGAAAATGATTATGTAATTGTGAATAAACAAGCATGATGAAGCTATTGAATCCCAAATCTTGATAAAAACCTAATCTCTTGTTAATGATGATGCCTTGATATAAAAGAAGGCTTGATGAATTGATAGAATGAGATTAGGGGATCGGGTGTCACGAACCGACACGTAGATTAAGGGGATCGGGTGTCACGAACCGACACGTAGATTTAGGGGATCGGGTGTCATGAACTGACACGTAGATTTAGGGGATCGGGTGTCACGAACCGACACGTAGACGTAGGGGATCGGGTGTCACGAACCGACACGTAGATTTAGGGGATCGGAGTGTCACGTACCGACACAAGAGGCTTAATAAATATGAGGGAGCGGAGTGTCACGTACCGACACAAGAGAAATAAAGATAATGAATCTTGAAAGATGTTAATATACTCAATCTAATGAATCTAATTCCCAAATGAGTATGGTATTGAGGCTTGAGTCCTCATGTGTGAACTTGACGGTAATTGTTGATGATATAGTACTTGTTGTTGCTACATGTTGAGTATTATAGTTGAGTTTATGATATTACTTGGTATATACTGTTTTCTATTTTGAGTTCGCTAATGATATCTACTCAGTACCCGTGTTTGTACTGACCCCTACTTTTATGTTTTCTTCTTTGTTATTTGTGGAATGCAGCAAACGTGCCGTCGTCTTCAACTCAATAGTAATTCTAGCCAGTCAGTGTCACACCGGATCTTCAGGGTGAGCTAATGCTTCTAGCTTGGACTGGATCTTCTTTCTCATGTCTTGATGCCTTGAAGTTCCGGCATGGACTAGCTTTCATTTGTTTTAGCTTCTTAGAATACTTTTAGCTTAGTAACTTGATCATAGATGTTCTTGTAGTGATGACTTCCAGATTTTTGGGATAATAATAGTTATTGATTTTATTAATGAGTTAAGTCTTCCGCATTACTTTATGTTGATATTACATTGAAATGTTAAGGTTTAGATTGGTTTGTTCGCTCACATAGGAGGGTAAGTGTGGGTGCCAGTCGCGGCCCGGATTTGGGTCGTGACAAACTTGGTATCAGAGCATTAGGTTCGTTGGTCTCATCATACAAGAACGAGTCCGGTAGAGTCTTAAGGAACGGTAGGGGGACGCCTTTACTTTTCTTTGATTGGCTATAAGACTTTAGGAAAATTCCATTCTTTCATTCTTTCTTTCGTGCTATTACTTGGGTCCAATTGGTATCTAGGTGATACAAATTGGTATCTGACCATCTTCACTCTATTTCGCAGATGGTTAGAACTAGAGCAACGACTGCGCCAACACCAACATCGACAAGACAAGAAGTGTCTGAGCCTGCCACTGGGGCTGTAGCTCGAGGAAGAGTAGCGGCAAGAGGCCGTGGTAGAGGTCGTGCGAGGACGTCCTCTAGAGGAAGAGGACGAGCACCTAGCCCATCTGATGCTAGGGCGGTGACTCCTCCACCGACTGAGGAAGTAGTAAGAGAGGGTGAGGAAGGGGAGAATGAACAATTGCAAAATGAGGAGTTGCCACCCCAACCTACCCCAGAGATGATCAATCAGGTTCTCGCTTATCTTAGTGGGTTGTCTGATCAGGGTCAGACACCTCCAGTGTTTTCTGCACCAACACCTCCGATGTCAGAGGTACAACATGCAGCCACTATGGCTCTTCGGATGGATGCCTCATTGGACATAGGCACGTTTCCACGTCTGACTACTGGGCCTATAATGACAAATGATCAGCATGAACTTTTCAGTAAGTTCTTGAAATTGAAACCTCCAGTCTTCAAGGGTGCTGAATCTGAGGATGCTTACGATTTTCTGGTTGACTGTCATGAGCTACTACACAAGATGGGTATAGTAGAACGGTTTGGTGTTGAGTTCGTGAGTTATCAGTTTCAAGGGAACGCCAAAATGTGGTGGCGGTCACATGTTGAGTGTCAACCAACAGAGGCACCACCTATGACTTGGGCCTCATTCTCTAGCTTGTTTATGGAGAAGTATATCCCCCGTACTTTGAGGGATAGGAAAAGGGATGAGTTCTTGAGCCTAGAGCAAGGTAGGATGTCAGTCAATGCATATGAGGCTAAGTTTCGTGCACTATCCAGATATGCCACCCAACTTTGTTTCAGTCCACAAGAGCAGATTCGTTGTTTTGTGAAGGGGTTGAGGTCAGAGTTGCGGATTTTAGCCTTACAGGTAGCGGCTACGGCAAAATCCTTCCAAGAAGTGGTAGATTTCGTGGTAGAGGTGGAAGGAGTGAAGCCAGATGAATTCACCATGGCATCGACATCAAAGAGGTTTCGAAAGATAGGTGAGTTTAATGGTTCTTACTCTAGAGGACAGGGTTCCGGAGGTTACTCAGTTCGACCCATTCAGTCTTCACTACAGACTGTAGTTGGAGGTCTACCTCAGACCGGTCAACACTTCTCTGAGAGACCTATGCTTGACTCTAGAGAGTGTTATGGATGTGGGGAGACTGGACATATTAGGAGGAATTGTCCCAAACAGAGTTATAGACCCCCAATAGCTAGAGGTAGTGGTGGTTATGGTAGAGGCCGTTATTCTGGAGGACGTGGTGGTCGAGGTAATGGTGGTCACCAAAATGGCTGGGGTGATGGGCAAACTGGAGCCACTACATCACAACATGGTAGGGGCAAACGGACAGACAAGTAATGGGGCCCATTGTTACGCTTTCCCTGGGCGGTATGAAGCGGAGGCATCTGATGATGTCATCACAGGTAATCTTCTGGTTTGTGATTGCATGGCTTCTGTATTGTTTGATCCTGGATCCACATTTTCTTATGTATCTTCCTCATTTGCTAATGGTCTAAATTTACATTGTGAATTACTTGATATGCCTATTCGTGTTTCTACTCCGGTGGGTGAGTCTGTGGTAGTTGAAAAGGTATATAGGTCTTGTTTGGTGAACTTTGTGGGGAGCAACACTTATGTAGATTTGGTTATCTTAGAAATGGATGATTTTGATGTAATTCTGGGTATGACTTGGCTTTCTCCGCAATTTGCGATCTTGGATTGTAATGCTAAAACGGTGACGTTAGCCAAGCCTGGGACAGATCCGTTAGTGTGGGAGGGTGACTACACTTCCAATCCGGTACGTATCATCTCCTTTCTTCGTGCTAAGAAAATGGTTAGTAAAGGGTGTTTAGCTTTCTTGGCACATCTCAAGGATGACACTACCCAAGTACCCTCGATTGAGTCAGTTTCGGTAGTCCGTGAGTTTTTGGATGTGTTCCCTGCAGATCTTCCTGGTATGCCACCAGATAGGGATATTGACTTCTGTATTGATCTTTAACCGGGTACTCGCCCCATTTCTATACCCCCTTATAGAATGACTCCCGCAGAGTTAAGAGAGTTAAAAGCCCAACTTCAAGAGTTGTTGAACAAATGCTTCATTAGACCAAGTGCATCTCCTTGGGGTGCTCCGATTTTGTTTGTAAAGAAGAAGGATGGGAGTTTTCGGATGTGCATAGACTACCGGCAGTTGAACAAGGTAACCATAAAGAACAAGTATCCTCTTCCTCGCATTGATGACTTGTTCGATCAGTTACAAGGTGCTTGTGTCTTCTCTAAGATTGACTTGAGATCCGGTTATCATCAATTGAAAATACGGGCAAGAGATGTGCCAAAGACCGCTTTTAGAACCAGGTATGGGCATTACAAATTTGTAGTGATGTCTTTTGGTCTTACGAATGCCCCTGCTGCGTTTATGAGTTTGATAAACGGGATTTTTAAGCCATATTTGAACCTCTTTGTGATCGTATTTATTGATGATATACTGATATACTCTAAAAGTAAGGAGGAACATGAGGAGCATTTGAGAATGGTAATGGAAATGTTGAGGGAGAAAAAGCTTTATGCCAAGTTCTCTAAGTGTGGTTTTGGGTAGATGCAGTGTCCTTCTTGGGGCACGTGGTTTCTAAGGATGGAGTGATGGTAGATTCTTCTAAGATTGAGACAGTGAAGAATTGGGTAAGACCTACTAATGTGTTAGAAATAAGGAGTTTTGTTGGTTTAGCTAGCTATTACCACCGATTTGTCAAGGGATTCTCTTCCATTGCTTCCCAATTGACGAACTTTACTAAGCAGAATGTTCCATTTGTATGGTCGGACGAGTGTGAAGAAAACTTTCAGAAGCTCAAGACTTTGTTGACTACTGCACCAATCCTTACCCTGCCAGTGGAAGGTAAGAATTTCATTGTCTATTGTGATGCATCCTATTCTGGTTTGGGTGCAGTGCTAATGCAAGAGAAAAATGTGATTGCTTATGCTTCAAGGCAATTAAAAGTGCATGAACGTAACTATCCAACTCATGATTTGGAATTGGCCGCGGTAGTGTTTGCATTAAAGCAATGGAGACACTATTTATATGGGGTTAAGTGTGAGGTCTATACGGATCATGGTAGCCTACAGTATGTCTTTACTCAGAAAGATTTGAACTTGAGACAGAGAGATGGATGGAACTACTGAAGGACTACGACATCACTATTTTGTATCATCCGGGGAAGGCGAATGTTGTAGCGGATGCGTTAAGTAGAAAGGCGGGAAGCATGGGAAGTCTAGCTCACTTGCAAGCTTCTAGACGTTCATTGGCTAGAGAGGTTCAGACTCTAGCTAACGACTTGATGAGATTAGAAGTAAATGAGAAGGGAGGATTGTTGGCTTGTGTGGAGGCAAGATCTTCCTTTCTTGACAAGATTAAGGGAAGACAGTTTAATGATGAAAAATTGATCCGGATCCGAGATAAAGTGTTGCAAGGAGAGTCTAAAGAAGCGACAATCGATGAGGAAGGTGTTTTGAGGATTAAGGGAAGGGTATGTGTACCCCGCGTCGATGATTTGATCAACACTATTCTGACAGAGGCTCATAGTTCAAGGTATTCGATACATCCGGGTGCAACCAAGATGTACCGTGACCTAAAGCAACACTTTTGGTGGAGTAGAATGAAGCGTGATATTGTGGATTTTATTGCCAAATGTCCAAACTGTCAACAAGTAAAGTATGAACACCAAAGGCCCGGAGGAACACTTCAGAGAATGCCCATCCTGAATGGAAGTGGGAAAGGATTGCAATGGATTTCGTGGTTGGTCTTCCAAAGACATTGGGAAAGTTTGATTCTATTTGGGTAATTGTTGATAGGTTAACTAAGTCTGTTCACTTCATTCCGGTCAAGGTGACTTACAATGCAGAGAAGTTAGCCAAACTTTACATCTCGGAAGTGGTGCGATTGCATGGGGTTCCACTTTCCATTATATCAGATAGAGGCACGCAGTTTACTTCTATGTTTTGGAAAATATTGCATGTGGAATTGGGTACTAGGTTGGACCTTAGTACTGCGTTCCATCCTCAGACCGATGGTCAGTCTGAGCGAACGATTCAAGTGTTGGAGGATATGCTTCGTGTATGTGTGATAGAATTTGGTGGTCAGTGGGATAGCTTCTTACCCTTAGCAGAGTTCTTCTACAACAATAGCTATCACTCAAGCATTGATATGGCCCCATTTGAGGCACTATATGGGAGAAGATGTAGGTCTCCCATTGGGTGGTTTGATGCATTTGAAGTTAGACCTTGGGGTACTTAACTTCTGAGGGAATCGTTAGATAAAGTGAAATCTATTCAAGGAAAGCTTCTAGCGGCGCAAAGTAGACAAAAGGAGTATGCAGATCGAAAGGTTAGAGACTTGGAGTTTATGGAGGGTGAACAAGTCTTGTTGAAAGTCTCGCCCATGAAAGGGGTGATGCGGTTTGGAAAGCGAGGCAAACTTAGCCCAAGGTATATTGGTCCATTTGAAGTACTTAAGCGAGTAGGGGAGGTGGCTTATGAGTTAGCCTTGCCTCCAAGGCTGTCCGGAGTGCATCCGGTATTTCATGTATCGATGTTGAAAAGATACCATGGGGATGGAAACTACATTATCCGTTGGGATTCAGTTTTGCTTGATGAGAATTTATCTTATGAGGAGGAACCTGTTGCCATTCTAAATAGAGAAATTTGCAAGTTGAGATCAAGGGAGATTGCATCCATCAAAGTTCAATGGAAGAATCGACTCGTTGAAGAAGCCACTTGGGAGAAGGAAGCAGATATGCGAGAAAGATACCCACATCTGTTTACAGATTCAGGTACTCCTTTTCGCCCTTGTTTTCCTTCTTGTGATCGTTCGGGGACGAATGATGGGTAAATTGGTGTCTATTATAACGACCTGTTTAGTCGTTTTGAGCAGCAGATTTTACTTCGGAAAAAACAGGCTGAGGCGACGGACCCCACGACGGACCGTCATGGGCATGACGGACCGTCGCAGGGTCTCGTTTCAAAATACTTAGAAAATCTGAAATTAGGTACTGAAAATCGACTCTCTGAACTTCGTAACGGAATGACAGGACGGACCGTCACAGGTGTGACGGACCGTCACAGACTCTTCAGAGAAATTGAGTCTCTGAACTCTGTGACGGGCAGCAGGACGGACCGTCGCAAGCACGACGCGTCGTCACAGACTGCGTAATCCCAGTCTGGGTCGAATTTCTTTATACGTTTTAAGGGACGTTTTGGACTATTCCTACTTTAATTATAAAGTTAGTGGGTTAATGTTAACAAGTCTAATTACTTGGGGGTTAAAAGAGGTAACCTTAAGTTAATTAGTGGGTTATTATTGCCATCTTTTATTCTTGATTATATACTAATTAGGGTAAAATAAAGAGGGTTTGAATAAGAAAAAGAAAAGAACAGAAAGAGAGAGAGAAGGAGAATCGATAGAGAGAGACGAATGAAGAGGAAAAACACAAGGCTTTGGGAAATTCTTGCTTGATCACTAGTCTTCGTTGAAGGTAGGTTATGGTTTCTCTTACGATATTCGTAGTAAACTCTTAATAGTGAATGATATGTATTGATAGTATTGTAAACCCCTCTATATGCTTAATTGTATGCTTGCATGAATATGATTATGTAATTGTGAATAAACAAGCATGATGAAGCTATTGAATCCCAAATCTTGATTAAAACCTAATCTCTTGTTAATGATGATGCCTTGATATAAAAGAAGGCTTGATGAATTGATAGAATGAGATTAGGGGATCGGGTATCACGAACCGACACGTAGATTTAGGGGATCGGATGTCATGAAACGACACGTAGATTTAGGAGATCGGGTGTCACGAACCGACACGTAGATTTATGGGATCGGGTGTCAGGAACCGACATGTAGACTTAGGGGATCGGGTGTCACGAACTGACACGTAGATTTAGGGGATCGGAGTGTCACGTACCGACACAAGAGTCTTAATGAATATGAGGGAGCGGAGTGTCACGTACCGACACAAGAGAAATAAATATAATGAATCTTGAAAGATGTTAATATACTCAATCTAATGAATCTAATTCCCAAATGAGTATGGTATTGAGGCTTGAGTCCTCATGTGTGAACTTGACGGTAATTGTTGATGATATAATACTTGTTGTTGCTACATGTTGAGTATCATAGTGGAGTTTATGATATTACTTGGTATATACTGTTTTCTATTTTGAGTTGGCCGATGATATCTACTCAGTAACCGTGTTTATACTGACCCCCTACTTTTATGTTTTCTTCTTTGTTATTTGTGGAATGCAGCAAACGTGCCGTCGTCTTCAACTCAACAGTAATTCTAGCCAGTCTTCATCACACCGGATCTTCAGGGTGAGCTAATGCTTCTAGCTTGGACTGGATCTTCTTCCTCATGTCTTGATGCCTTGAAGTTCCGACATGGACTAGCTTTCATTTGTTTTAGCTTCTTAGAATACTCTTAGCTTAGTAACTTGATCATAGATGTTCTTGTGGTGATGACTTCCAGATTTTGAGGATAATAATAATTATTGATTTTATTAATGAGTTAAGTCTTCCGCATTACTTTATGTTGATATTACATTGAAATGTTAAGGTTTAGATTGGTTGGTTCGCTCACATAGGAGGGTAAGTGTGGGTGCCAGTAGCGGCCCGGATTTGGATCGTGACAAGTTTTTATAAAATTAGAGAAACAAAATAATATTGTGAAGACAAGTGTCAATTACTGAACAACTCAAGTTTGAAAATTATTTTAAGGAAGAATGTTTAAAAGAAATAAAAAAACTCAATTTAATTATTTTTGTATCAACCATTTGAATTCAAATTCAAGTTAAATTATTCAACTTTAGTGAAACTATACTTCCACTTTGTTTGGTAATTTCAATTTGAATTTAAATAGAGATGTGATCTTTGGATTGTAGTTCTGTAATTTTTATTGAAGATACAAAAATTATATGGATTAGGAAGTTAAGATTAAAATAAGAAATACAATTGTGTTTTGCCAAAAACAGAAAATTAGAAGAGATCTAAATCGTATAAAATGAATTTTCAACATAAAATGAAGTATCTTAAGGATTAAGTTTCACCTTGTATCGGATAAAACGTATCACCACAATTGTACTCACACAGTTGCATCATTTTTCCATTGCATCATTTTTTCATCACAAATTTTTTTAACTATTAAATTAATTATTATAATAATTTATTGCTACTCGAAACATAATATTTATTAAGTTATTATACTTTATTTGAAATTACTTCCAATGTATAAGAGATTACTATTGCTTCAACAATTTTCAACTTGATCTTAAAAAAAAACTTATAATTAACTATAAAATTGCAGTATAGCAAAAAAATCTATGATTATGTTATTTGTAGTTTTGATGATTTGACAAACTTAGGGACCTCATAAAGGTACCGGGTTTTCTACTTGAGTATTGCAGGTTTCTTATTTGAAGTATTGCAGATGAAACAAACCCAGGGACCTAATAGAGGTACCAGGCTCTCATGAGGACGAGCCAGTCGATTGCCAGCTGAAGACGGTACAGAAAGTAGGTGCACACTTCCCGATGGCGTCAGAAAGTGTGACTTTTCCATCCAATGGCAAAGAAGTTTAGGAAAGTGACTTGCCCATATAAAAGGCACTTTCCTAAACATTTTTGTTTAGTTTTTGCAACTTGATAAAAACTTTTCAAGAACTCTTGCGAAAGCTACTACAGAGCAAAGGCAGAATTATTCCAAGAACAACAGCAATATCTGGAGCTTTTCGTCTAGGTTTTTAGGAATTCATTCTCTTGTTCTTAAACTGTAGACAATTCCTGAATCTAAGGAATTGGTGTGTTGTGTTAGAAGTCTAGATTGTCCAGGTGGGATAGCTTAGTGGGTAGATTGTTTTTCTACTTAGGCTTGTTAAGCAATAGAGAACTATTGCTTAACTGTAAGATTGATAGCTCTTTCTTACGTTTGGTGTAATCGTGTTTCGCTTTTGCTTTTGAAGATTAGTGAAAACGATTGAAAATCCTGTGAGACAGGTCGTGGTTTTACTCCCTTAAGCAAGGAGGTTTCAACGTAAAATCATTGTGTTGATTTAACTACATTTAACTTTCTGTTTTATTCATTAGTGTAGTAAGGGACCTGGTCCATTACTTGTTAAGTGAAGGCATATATTCTATCAAGTGGTATCAGAGCAGGCACTTTCTATTTGGTTAACACCAAGAAAGTGATATTTGCTTTAGAATGACAGCTCCACTTAACCTCGAAGAAGGTCAGTCATTACACAGACCTCCTCGTTTCAATGGACATTTCTACAGTTGGTGGAAAGTTAGAATGCATGACTACCTCATGGCTAAAGACAGCGAGTTATATGATATTGTACTAGATGGACCATTTGTTCTGATGATGGAAGAAAAGGATGGAGAGAAGACCATTACTGTTCCAAAGCCTAGGCAGAAATATGACGAAGCTGACAGGAAAAAGATTGAAAAAGGTTTCAAAGCTAAAACTCTTCTGGTCTGTGGGATAGGACCTGATGAGTACAACAGAGTGTCAGCCGGTGAGTCTGCTAAGGAAATTTGGGACTGCTTGAAGACTGCACATGAAGGAACTGAACAAGTTAAGGAATCTAAGATTGACATGCTTACCTCACGGTATGAGAACTTCAAAATAAAGGAAGGAGAAACAATACATGACATGTTCACCAAGTTGTCTTTCATTACAAATGAGCTGCGAAGTCTGGGTGAACCTATAAGCATGACTAAACAAGTAAGGAAAGTGCTTCGAATTCTTCCAAAGTCTTGGGAGAGCAAAGTTGATGCCATTACAGAAGTCAATGACTTGAAGGTGCTGAATATGGATGCTTTGATTGGTAATCTGAAAACACATGAGATGAATCGAAACTATGATTTGTCAAAGATTGAAGCCAAGAAGGACAAGTCATTGATGCTGAAGTATAAATCAGATAAAGATTCAAGTGATGATGATGATATGGCATATCTCATCAGTAGATTTCAAAAAATTGTGAGGAAAATCAAAATTTATAAAAAAGGAACAAACGGTACTCAAAATGCTGCTCAAGATGATACTTGCTACAAGTGTGGAAAATCTGGGCACTTCATCAGTGAGTGTCCTTTGCTCAAGAACGAAAACAAGGAGCATAAAAAACACAGGAGTGACAAAGAAAATAGAAGGGACCTGGTACTTGGTAACAAAGATAGTAAAGCTGCTGCTGATATGGTTGTCAAAAAGGCTCTTGCTGCATGGAGGGATTCTTCAAGTGATTAAGAAGACCCTGATGAGCCAAATGATGTGTCCATGATTGCTGTGCATGAGGAGGAAACTGTCTTCAATGAAATGTTTGCTCTCATGGATCACACAGAAAATGAAGAAGAGGACAATCAGGTAACTCTTCTAGATATGAAAAATGACTTGGATAAATATTCTCTTAAAAAATTGAGAACTTTGGCAAAAGTCATGCTTGATTCTGTGATAGAGTTAACATCTGAAAGAGACATCATGAATATTGAACTTGAAAGTTTAACTGAAAACAAAGTTAAACTTGAAGAGAAAATGTCAAGAATGGTGCCTCTAGAGTCAAATAACTCTGAATATAAGAACCAGTTGAATCAGATTACTGAAGAAGCTGAAAAGCTGAATGGAAGGCCAAATAGTTTGCAAGCTGAAATTTAAGAAAAATTGAAAAACTCTGAGACAAATCTCAGTCTGTCACTTGAAAAGAGTAACAAATTAGAACAGGATATTGTGAAACTTAAGGAAGAACTTGAAAAATCCCTTAAGTGGATCAAATCCTCAAAGTTACTGTCAAATGCAACAAATCAGAGTAATTTCAATAAGAAAGGACTAGGAAGTCTGAACATAAGTCCTCCTTATAATCCTCACAGTAAGTATGTGTTTGTGTCTGACAATCTGCTCTGTCTTCATTGTGGTAAGAATGGACATTTGAAGGATAAGTGTGCTAGCTGGAGAAACTCATGTGAAAGGTTCTCTAATTATGCTGAAAGGAAAAATGTACCAAAAGAGAGACCTGGTCCTCCAGAGCTTGTCTCAACTCACAGATTTTCAAAGAAAAAATTTGTCCCTGCTCCTATGTCTTTTGTTAGAAAGCTTCAAAATCTACGATATTGGACCTAATACAATCTAATCACTCCTTTGTCTGCCTACTGGGAACTCAAGCTGAAATGGGTTCCCAAGCTTAACAAGTGATTTTTGGTGCAGGTGAGTGAGAGGAGCAGCAGTCAATATTGGTATATGGATAGTGGTTGCTCTAAGCATATGACTGGTGATGTAAAGAACTTCCTCTCACTCAAGACCCTCCAAGGAGGAGGTGTCTCATTTGGTGATGGCAAGAAGGGGTACATTTTGGGAGTTGTCAAAGTAGGAAGATCTCTTGAAGATTCAATTGACAATATTTACCATGTGGATGGGTTGAAGTACAGCTTGCTGAGTGTGTCACAAATCTGTGATAAAGGAAATGAGGTCAAGTTTATTTCTGAGAAATACACTGTGGTGAGTCTAACTACAAACAAAGTAATTCTCACTGCACACAGATTTAAAAATATGTATGTGGCAAACTTAGAAACGTCTCATGGAGATGACCTAACATGTCTTAGTTCTCAAAAAGAAAATGTTGATCTCTGGCATCGTAGGTTGGGGCATGTGAGTTCATATTTATTAACAAATTGATTTCTAAGGACCTATTCTGAGGTCTGCCCAAGCTGAAGTTTGCTGAAAATAAAATATGTGAAGCTTGTGTTAAAGGAAAGCAAATCAGGTCATCCTTTAAGCCCAAAAATCAGGTAACACCATCAAGAACCTTAGAGCTGTTTCATATGGACTTGTGTAGACCCTTGAAGGTTCAAAGTAGAAACGGCAAGAAGTACATTTTGGTGATTGTCGATGATTATTCAAGATACATCTGGACGAGATTTTTGAGATCAAAGGCACATACAGCTGAAGAGCTGGTGGTATTCTTCAAAATGATTCAAACCAAATTGAATCAAGTTATTTGCAGCATTCGATCTGATCATGGCACAGAGTTTGAAAACTCAACACTGGATAGATTCTGTATGGAAAATGGTACAAGCCACAATTTCTCTGCTCCAGGAACTCCTCAACAAAATGGAGTTGTGGAAAGAAAGAACAGAACCTTGGTGAACATTGCCAGAACTATGATCATTGAATCAAATCTTCCTCAAAGTTTCTGGGCTGAAGCTGTTAACACAACATGTCATGTTACCAATAGGTGTCTAATAAGAGCTATTTTGAACAAGACTCCATATGAGCTGCTCAACAACAGAAACCCAATGCTGAGCTATCATAGAGCATTTGGATGCAGATGTTTTGTGCTGAATATTGGAAAGGATGATCTGGGAAAATTTGATCCCAGAAGTGATGAAGGAGTGTTTGTTGGATAGTTTTCATCCAGTAAGGCTTACAGAATATTTAACAAACACACTCAATGCATTGAAGAAAGCATTCATGTTGTATTTGATGAAGATGGAAGCTTGAAGAATGATGGATCAAATGATGATGATGATGTGATGAAAATGCTCAAATCAAAGAAGCCTGAAGAAGGTGAAGCTGATGCAGATCAACAACTAAACAATGACGGTGATGATCAGAATCATAGTCTACCTGATGAGGCTGCTGAGGGTGAAAAAGATTATATGGTACCTGATACTACTCAAAATTCCAGCCAGAGTACATCAGACCCCCCAGAAAATGATGTCACTCTTGATGAAGAAGAACATGCAGATCAGCCAAGTCAGTCTGCTCCAAGGTCAGGATGGAAGCATAGTTAGTCACATCCTCTTGATAATCTCATTTCTCCTTTGAATTCTGGAATTCATACTAGATCAAAAACAAGAAATCTAGTTGCATTCTAAGCATTCATATCATCTATTGAACCCAAGAATGTTAAAGAAGCATTGGGTGATGCAGACTGGATCAATTCTATGCAAGAAGAACTTCATCAATTTGAAAGAAGTAAGGTATGGTACCTGGTTCCTCGACCTGAAGGCAGAACAATAATTGGAACTAGGTGGGTTTTCAGAAACAAGCTTGATGAAAATGGAGTGATTACTATAAATAAATCCAGGTTGGTGGTGCAAGGATACAATCAAGAAGAAGGAATAGACTATGATGAAACTTTTGCACCTGTTGCCAGAATGGAAGCTATTAGAATTTTAATAGCTTTTGCTGCATTCATGGGGTTCAAGCTGTATCAAATGGATGTGAAGAGTGCATTTCTGAATGGAGATCTCAAAGAGGAAGTGTTTTTCAAGCAACCTCCTGGTTTTGAAGATGTAGAGCTACCAAATCATGTGTTGAGATTGAATGGTATGAAAGGTTGTCAAAGTTTCTGCTGAAGAATGGGTGCAAAAGAGGCAAGATAGACAATACTTTGTTCTTATTAAAAAGAGAACAAGAATTGCTTATCATTCAAGTCTATGTGGATGACATAATTTTTGGAGCTACTTCAGAACATCTATGTGAAGAATTCTCATCACTAATGGGAAGGGAGTTTGAAATGAGCATGATGGGTAAGTTGACATTCTTCCTAGGTCTGCAAATCAAGCAATCATCAAATAGGATTTCAATATGCCAGGAGAAGTACATCAAAGAGCTGCTGAAGAAATTCAATATGTTTGATTCTAAACCTATTGATACTCCTATGGGAACAAATTCCAAGATGATAGTAGAAGAATCTGATCCCCTTGTGAATCAGACAATGTACAGAGGAATCATTGGCTCCTTGTTATATCTTACTGCTAGCAGGCCTGATATTGTGTATAGTGTTGGAATGTGTGCCAGGTTTCAAGCATGTCCTCGTGATTCACACCTGAAGGCTGCAAAATGTATTCTTAGATACTTGAAGAAAACAGGTGACCTGGTTCTCTTTTATCCTGCAGGTGATACTTTTGATCTAGTTGGTTTTGTAGATGCTGATTTTGCTGGTTATGAAGTTGATAGGAAGAGCACCTCTGGAATGACTCATTTCCTTGGATTATCACTTATCTCTTGGGGTACCAAGAAGCAGAACTCTGTGTCTCTTTCAACTGCTGAAGCTAAACATGTAGCTGCTGCAGCCTGTTGTTCTCAATTGCTGTAGATCAGGCAACACTTGGAAGATTTTGGAATTCACATCAAATCAATTCCTCTTATGTGTGACAATACCAGTGCTGTTAGTATGGGAAAGAACCCAGTACATCATAAGAGAACAAAACATATTGATGTTAGACATCATTTTTTGAGAGATAATGTTGAGAAGGGAAATATTATGCTCACATATTGTCCAACGGAGGAACAAATTGCCGACATGTTCACCAAGGCTCTCAGCAAGGATCAGTTTGAGAGGAATCGGTTAAAGTTAGGGATGTTGATCTCCAAGTTATGCTTTTAGCTTCCAACAGTGGAATTCCCTTGATGACTAAAATTGTAGTGCAGGTATCCTTTGTGTAAATTTTAAATATCTGAACAAAGATCCCTTTTGTATCTTTTATAGGTATACTCTCAGTAGGGACCTGCTCAGCAAAAGAAGAAACTAGAACAATTAAGGAATGAAGTTAAACTCTACCATAGTACCTGGTACTTGTCCAGGTTAGCATTTATACATTAAATTTAAACTGAAAAATTTGACCGTTGAAAATGCCACGTGTCAGTCATCGGTTACTCTGACAGATCAGTCCCATCGTTTCTCCCTCAAACGATGCATCCAATCATAGGACCTGGCACCCTTTCACTTCTTTTAAAAAGCCTTTCTCCTTTTTGAAACTCTCATCTGACTCTTAACTTCATCTCTTTTTTCACGAAAGACTTATCAAATTCAAGGGCAAAATCTGTCTTCTTCTTCTTTCCTTTGCTTTTCCAAGAAACCTTCCAGTATAACAACCATGTCTTCTTCTTCATCTTCTTCTAAACAAATGTTGGATGGTCTCAGTGAAATAGAACCCCTTGCCTTCTATTCTCCAACCACTTCTCAAGCAAGACTTCCTCCCCCACCCAGTCCTCCACAAGACATTCCTGACAACCCTTTTTTCGCCATAGATCTAAACACTTCTGCACTGCCTACTGGACCTGGTCCATTTCAAGACATGTTGCCTGACAACATGTTTGAAGGAGATCTACCAAAACATAGGGCTTCCGAGTCTAACATACTGGCAGCGAGTGAGGAACTCATGATTGAAAGCCTGGCCATGATGCGTGAAGAAGCAAGGGCAGAGCATACTGACGTACTAGAAAGGGAAGAGGTACGACCTTCTCAGCCCATCTTTGATAAAACCCCTGATTTGGGAAGGTACTCTTCTTCCTCTTCATCTGAATCTGCAAGTGAGGAAGAACCATTAAAATGGAAGGTTGAGAGAAGAGAAGGAGTGGGATCTAGAAAAGGGAAGGAAAAGGTTGTGGAGGAGGCCTAGGAGACGACCTACTACAAGGTCTGTTGCACAAAAGTTGATGGCTGATGCCTTAAAGGCAAGTGCACGTTCTACTGCTGCAATTAGAAGTGCAAGAACCTTCAAGGTATCAAATTTTAAATTACCTGAAGCTAATGTGGTGGAGTTGTCTGGAGAAGAGGTGGACAAGAAAAATAAGAAGAAGAAGTCAGAAAAGAAAAGGGAAAGGGTTACAAGGAAGGTTGAAAAGTCACAGTCAAAAGGGAAGAGATCTGAGAAAAAAGAGAAAGCAGTCACAGGACCTTGTTCTCAAGCCAGGAAAGTTGAGAATGCCAACATGCAGGAAGTAGTTGACATCCTGAGGAAACAAGCAGTCCTAGCAGGAAGAGTTCTTGATATGAACATTATAACTCTTCGTGGCGTGGATTCTCTGCATGACATGGTGGAGATTCAATCTTGGCTGCACCTGTTTGACAAGAAATCCCCCATCCTCCATGAAGAAGAGGTTCATGAATTTTACTACAATGTTCAATTAATGGAAGATGGGAGTCTCCTCACACGGGTAAATGATATTGCCATATTTTTGGATGAGGAGGTGTTGAGCAAAATCCTCAGGGTGCCTACAGAGGGGACCCGGTCTGTGCTGGGCAAAACTTGCTCTTCTGAGTTTGCCTCTATGATTTCTAAGACACCCACAACTAAGGTTGTTGGGATTTATAAGAAAATCATGAAGAGTGAGTATCAGCTGCTCTTTGAGTTCGTCAACAAGGTACTCCTTCCTTGCACAGAAAAGAGGAAACTTGCTACTGCTGCTGACTTGTATGTGATGGAGATGCTGTGCAGCTTTGAAGCTCTGAGCCTTCCTAGTTTAATGATTGAGCACATTCACAAAACTGTCATTGAGAGGAAAGGTGTTCATGGAATGGGTTACGGATACTTTCTCACGGAAGTATTCAAGCACTTTCGAATTCCTCTCAGTGTTGGAAAGGTTGGGACAGTTAAACAGACTATCTCTAAGAATACCTTGTTTAAGTGTTAATGCATTGAAGGAAGAGGCTATCCAAAAAGCAAGATGGCTCAACTTATTGAGGACCAGGATCATCTTAAACATGAGATTGAAGAGCTCACTGTGCAGTTGAGTGGTAAAGAGGCAGAAATTGCTATACTCAAAGCAGAACTGCTTACTGCATAGAGTAAGGGACCTGGTTCTTCAGTTGTTCAAGCTCTGGAGAAAGAGAATGATGAGTTGAAGGCGAAGATAACTCATCAAGGATAATGATGATGCCAATGCACGACTCACTCTTGTTATCCAGTCCCTATCTCAAACTCCCCCCTCTTCCTAGCTTGTTAATCAATCCTCCCTTGTGTCATTTTTTTGTGTGGCTTATCACTGTGTTGATGGATTTTTAGTTTGTTTTTAATGTATTTATGTTATGATGGCATGTTGGTTACTTTATTCTTTTTTTTCCTATCTTCTTTTGCGAACGCTTTTCCTCTACTGTTTGGTTGCTTTTTAGCTTTGATCTTGTTCAGTATTTATGTTGACATCTATGGTTTACTGCATATCTTTTTTATGATGCCAAAAGGGGGAAGTAAACTGTGAGTAGCTTAATACGGAATATACAGTAAGGGGGAATATACAGTCAGGGGGGAACAATTCTGGTAAAGATCTCAGATCATATAATTGTTTGTCATCATCAAAAAGGGGAAAAATGTTATTTGTAGTTTTGATGATTTGACAAACTTAGGAACCTCATAAAGGTACCGGGTTTTCTACTTGAGTATTGCAAGTTTCTTATTTGAAGTATTGCAGATGAAACAAACCCAGGGACCTAGTAGAGGTATCAGACTCTCATTATGACGAGCCAGTCGATTGCCAGCTGGAGACGGTACAAAAAGTAGGTGCACACTTCCCGATGACGTCAAAAAGTGTGACTTTTCCAGCCAATGGCAAGAAGATTAGGAAAGTGACTTGCCCATATAAAAGGCACTTTCCTAAACATTTTTGTTTAGTTTTTGCAACTTGATAAAAACTTTTCAAGAACTCTTGCGAAAGCTACTACAAAGCAAAGGCAGAATAACTCCAAGAACAACAACAATATCTGGAGCTTTTCGTCTAGTTGTTTAGGAATTCATTGTCTTGTTCTTAAATTGTAAACCATTCCTGAATCTAAAGGAATTGGTGTGTTGTGTTAGAAGTCTAGGTTGTCCAGGTGGGATAGATTAGTGGGTAGATTGTTTTCTACTTAGGCTTGTTAAGCAATAGAGGACTATTGCTTAACTGTAAGATTGATAACTCTTTCTTATGTTTGGTGTAATCGTGTTTCGCTTTTGCTTTTGAAGATTAGTGAAAACGATTGAAAATCCTGTGAGACAGGTCGTGGTTTTACTCCCTTAAGCAAGGAGGTTTCCACGTAAAATCATTGTGTTGATTTTACTGCATTTAACTTTTCTATTTTATTCATTAGTGTAGTAAGGGACCTGGTCCATTACTTGTTAAGTGAAGACATATATTCTATTAGATTATATATTATAAATATGCCACCACTTCGAAAATTGAAAAAAAACATTTAGCTACAACTTTTTCTTCAAATAAGTTATTGTGGCGGAAAGACTATTATTATTATTACTATGATATATTCAAATTTATGGCAAAAAATAATTATCAGCTATGATTTTTTATATAAGAAAATCAGTTTCTCTTTAGTTTAATTATTGTCACAATATTTTATAACTTAAAGCTAAATTATTTATTTAGCTACAAATATTTCGTCAAATGAGTTATTCTGACTAATAGGTATTATTACTACGATAAATTAAAATTCGTGAAAAAAATAGTAATTAGCTATAAAATTTTACTATAGCAAAAACTCTATGGCTATATAATTTAACTATTGCCCCATATTTTTATAACTTGAAGCAAAATTATTTATTTAGCCACAACATTTTGTTTCAAATAACTTATTATGACTAAAGATTTTCTATTGCTTTAATTATTTTTATTGGGTCGCAAAAAAGTTATAATTAGCTACATAATTTTATAGTAACAATAAAATTGCAGCTATTTTAGATAATTATTGTCATGATTGTTAGCAATTATCTCAAAATATAGGAATTTGACTTTGTAAACTTAATATTCATGACTAAGAAATATGACAAATTTTCAGATGGACCCGAAATTGAATCTTATGGCTATTACTAGGTAATAGCTACAATAACCGAATTCATAGCGTAGTTTTCATAGCAATAAGTATACTTTCTTCTAGCGCGCATGTGCCACCCCCTCCCCAGAATATTTCGACGGTATTTTCTTCTCGATTTTGGATCCTAATTCACCTAAAATCGATGAATTCTTCCCTACTTTATTAGATTCATTAACCTAACTCAAGTACATGAAATCTACTCGAAATCTCTCAAGAAATACACTCATTCACGAGATCCTCACCTCAAGAACTCAACAAGACTCCATTATCAAAAAGTGAAGCTAAAACCTCAAGAAACTCATCAAGAACCTTAGTACGTGAAGCTAAAACCTCAAGAAAATCATCAAGAAACATAATATACGAAATCTCATAGATAAATTTAGTGAGGAAACTCATGATTGACGTGAGGGTCAACAAACTCATCACTATGAAAGCTTACATACCTCAAAGAACTAGTTTTTTTGGAGAAATCTTGGATGAACGCTTGAAACTTTTCTCCACTTGAATCTTCTCTCTAAAGCTCAAAACTTGTTGGGATGAATGAAACTAATTTTGATCAGTTTAAACCCTAATTTCGGTGTAATTCACGCTTAGACAAAGTGGGGGTAAGTAAAAGATTAAAATACCCTTTCTTAGTTCGATTAAAAAGGCACTATCTAGAGCGACTGCACTCAAATGATTATATCTCTGTTATCCGAATTTGTATTTTTGAAAACTTGGTGGTGTTGAAAAGTGGACACAAAGATCTTCGATTTGATACCTCATGGGCCACCTAACTCATTATGTGTTAAAAGTTATGGTCGTTTGAAGTTGAAACAAAACATAAAAGAACTTACAGATGACTTTGATAAATTTCTCTTAAGTTCTTTTTGAAACTCGTGGTGCTACATCTAATGATATTAACACCTAAGAAAATTTAAATTACTCGATAAAATTTGACTCACCACAAAGAATGGTTCGGGTCTTAGGTCAATTTTTTTTTGAGATGTTACAAAATGAGTACTATATTAAGTCTTTTTCCCTTGTAAGAAAATTTTTCCCTTCATTTTGAATCCATATTTAGTAGAGTTACGATTACTGTTTTTTTTTTTTTAATTTTTAATAAGGTTGTTTGGTTTATAAGATATAGTGGGATATCCTAGAAGTAAATTTGAAATTAAATTTATACATTGTTTGATTGAAGATTGTTATTATATTCCACCTTTGACGTAAATTAATTGATCTGAAAAAAAAACTATAATTTGGGTTAAATTTGTCAAAGGATCCGTAAGACTAAAAGTTTCCGTCCCAAGGAAATTAGAAACATGAAAATAAAGTTGACTTCTTTGCGTGAGGCCCAAGAATAATATATAAGGAAAAATTAGTAAACTAGTCAAAATAAATAACATATTTAGTAAAAATATCCATACTTTATAAATATTAGCAATAATGTCAAAAATGTCATTATTTTAAAAAATTTATGTGTCCCAATTTTCTTCCTATTTTATCTCTCTTTTTCAATCAATTCTATATATCCTTTTTTTTAAAAAAATTATTCTCTCTCATATTTATCTTTTCAAATTGTTAATTCTCTCTCCCATTTAATTTTTTCTCTCTCTTATGGTTATCTTTTCTGATTTTCCTCCAACATTCAAGTTGCAAATATTTTTTTGCCATATATTTTGATTGTTTTTTTAATCCAAAATTGAATTAACAAGAATCCCTTTGATTAAGGTATCTCTAATCTTTATCCTATTTTCAGATTTCTTTTCTAATTTTATTTTTGTTTAAATCTTAAAAAAATGTTGTTTGTATTTTTCAATTTCCGTTATTATTTACTCTCCAATGGCTGAATCCAAGAGGGTAAAAACATTTACAAGACTCATTGGTGTGCAAAACCTTCCTCAAATTCAGAACGCAAATGTAAAATCTTTGTCTACTCGTGAGGATCTTGAAAAAGACGACGAAAATTCTGAACAATTTTCTATTAGTTTGTTTTGTATTTATAGTTTTTTTTTTAGAATTTGGTATGCTTTCTTAATTTGTATTCAAATCACTATGTATACTATCAATATTTATATTTATTAAAAATTTCATGTTGTATGGTTTATGAATCTTGTATTTGTCCCTAATTTGTATTCATCCAATTGTATGTCAACTAGTTATGTATTTTATTTATAAGAAGAACAACTTTCTATTAGTTTATTTGTATTCGAATACAAATACAAATAATAGACATATTAGAATGAATACGACTTAGAAAAGGAAACAAGATTTTGAAAGGAAAAATAAATACACAGTGAAAAATATATACGAATACAAATGTATTTCTTAAATAACTACATTTTATTTGACATACATATTGGAATGAATACAAACTAATAAAGGTATGTCAACTGAATTTGATATTTTTTTCTATTTTGTATTTATTCTAAATGTATTTCAACTAGTTATGTATTTCATTTAAGAATGAGTACACCAAATATTCAATTATTTCTTTTCAATTTTATATTTCATTCACTTTTTCATTATACTAATTTTTTGTATTTTATATATTATTATACAAAATCCTAAATAAAAACTAGAATAAATAGAAATACAAATAAAATACATATTGAAATGAATACATATAGGATTTTTGAAGAAACAAATAACTATATAGGGAAAAAATATATAAAAATACAAATATATTTCTTAAATGACTATATAGATAAATTCGGCATACCTATTGTAATGAATACAAACTAATAAAAAACTATAATAAATATAAGAATATATTGTGGAATGGATATAACTTTAAAAAGGTACAAATTCTGGAGAAAAAAAACAAAATTTAAATTTTATTTGAAAATATAACTGATGAGAAAATTAAGGATGCTTGCCTTTTTATGAAATATTCCCCCCTTAATTTTCTCCTTTTTGTTATTAAATAATTATATTCTTTAAATAAAAATAAATAATAAAAACATACATAACAAACTAAAATGACATTTTTACTAAATATTGAAGTTGTTGCTAATGAGTCCTCTTAAATGCTAAAATATTGACATTTTGAAAAATTTCCCTATATATAAATACGTTGAAGAATGAACAACTCATTGTTATCTCCACATTAAGAATTAGAAATTTGATGTATGGTTTGAGATGGCATCAAGCAAAAGCCGTGAAATGAAAGCGCAATAAATTTGATACACAAGCAAAATCAAGCTTGCGCTAACGTTTTTGACAGGTTACAAGAAAGAAAAGTAACTACTCTCTCTCTCCTCAATTACTTGTTGACTTTAAATTGAAGCATTTGTTAAGAAAATAATAATTCATATAGTAACTTTATCATTTTAGCCCTATTAATTATAAAGTGGATGAATTAAAAATTTTATGTTTTTCAAAGAGTTGTACATTTTTAAAGTAATTAATTGAGAATATAATAGGTAAAATTTTTTTTTGATTTATCAAAATAGGCAAGTAATTAGACACAACTAAAAATTAAATATGGACAAATAATTAGGGACAAAGGGAGTATATGGTTTTCATATGTTTGTTATTTTGCACATAGTTACTGTTACCCAAAAAAAAACTTTGGATAGTTTATCATAAATTAGAGTGAGTTATTGACTTGCTAATTTATTAACTCAATAACTTTGAAACCATTAACATCGATGGTATATTTGAGTTAAAAGGTGGATGCAAGGGTATTTTAAGCCTGATTTGTGGATGAATTGTAATTTAAACACTTGAATGGCATTTTAGGCCTTCTCCATTTTTTTCTTGTTTTTTTTCACTTTGATTTATTCCCTCTTCCCTGTGGACAGAGACAAATTAGCTGAAGAAATAAGAAGTTTACTACCCTTCGCATATTCATACGAGTCGAGAAGAAGGAAATTTGAATATACAGAACAAACTTTCTTAGGTTTGTATTGTACAAGTGAAGCAAAACCAAATGAACCTCTATCCGTAAGTACTTATACTCTTTGTTTTGCTTCTAACACAATTTTCTTCTAACTAAATATGTCAACTCTGTTGTATATGTATGTATGACACATTGATCAAAAGGTATTTGAGAATATTTTTCTCTTAGACGAATCATTTTGTATAAGTAAAGTTAATGAAACATTTTAGAAGCCAAAAGATCTCCTAGTTTCATAAAGCCTCGCCACCGCCCCTTCCGGCTTCCACCTCTCTTCCTCCTCCTCCTTTCTTCAAATTACCAACAGAAACGTAAAATGTTTGCCGAAATTATTTCAAACACCTCTATTGTTAGTCAATATAAATGTCAAAGAAGGAAATGAAAAGAAAAGGAAGAGGAGGGAAATGAAGAAAAGAAAGGAAGAGGGAGAAAAAGAACAACTGTATACAGTTATCAACAACTGCATACGATGATGACAACAAAGAAATAGCAACAATAATAAAATCATGCATGGGTATGAAGATGACTCCTTTGTGACTCTCTCTTCTCTTATGATTTGAATGGAAAAAATGAAACTTACATAAATTTCACTAGTTTAGGAGTTAATTACTTAAATATGCTTTAATTTCCAATACTATGTATCTTATTAGATTTTGTGCGTCTTCATACAACTATCTTGGAATAAATAGGGTCAAAATTAGGTTTAATTTATTCTAGATATATTGTATCCAATTGAATTTGCATGTATCTAGGATACATAACAAATCTCGCTTGCCTCCCTCCCTTCTCTCTCATTTAGCTCGCCACTCTCCTATGTATATGGTATTCCAGATACATGTGAATCACGTCAGATATATACATACACATGTATCTAGTGTGTACCGATTGTAATTTGCATGTATCTAGGATATATACTTAATGAATATCACTTGCCTCCCTCTCAATCTAACTTGTCTTTCTCCCAAATTTAGTATATTTGGTAGTAGAAATATATGTATTTAAGTGTATCTTCAATAATATACGGTAATAAACTCTTAATTAGTGGGAAAATATAGTAATATCTTAAAAGTATAGATAATAATATTATATATGATAGTGAAGTATGTCTAATTATGTAGTTTTTTTCCAAAAGATGAATATGAAAGGAGGACATCCTTTGGTATAGATGTATTCTCATCCAATTTGATCTTCAAACTTTTAACTTGTAGTTTCTTTAAATTTGATAGCAAGCTATCACAGCAAGCAACGATGAAGAGTACATACTCGGATGGATAATGCCCTTAAGAAGAGAGCAACAATGATATGTGTTAGAATATGTGCGTCCACTACTAGTCAACGGACCAGGTCCCTTGACACAACAAGAACAGTGCATAAGATTAAACAATATGAAGAACACAACACAAGCAGTTTACGTGGAAACCTCCTTGCTCAAGGGAGTAAAACCACAATCTGTTGCACAGGATTTACAACCGTCTTCACTAATCTTCTCAAGCAAAAGTGAAACCCGGTTACGATTAATGTGAGAAAAAGTTATTAATCTCACGATCAAGTAATCTACCTATTACTTGAAGAGCCTAAGCGGATACAACACCGCCCACTAAACCACCTAACTCTAGATGACTTAGAATTTGACTAAGCAACAAATAAATGTTGCCCACTAAATCAATTAACCTTAACTGATTTAGACTTTTACAAACCCAAAACAAATATCTGAATCCTTTATAGATTAGGAACAGATTTACAATGTAAGTACATAGACACAAAGCTATAAATACAACAAAGATTCTTCTTTACTCTATCAGAACCTTCTGTTGAGTTGAGCAATGTTCTTCCTTGAAGATGGCCTTCTGTTCAAGCTTGTGAATTTTCAGAGAAAATCCAAGTTTTAATTTGTCAAGTCTTGAATTTGTGTTTGTTGGAAAGAGATACTATAATTTCCCACCAATTCGTTGAAGTCATCCTATTGGCTGAAGGCCTGCTGTTGGAAAAGCTGTGCACCTACCACATCAGAGATGCTTGCTTTTCTGACAGCTATCTTTTCATCCTTTTCACGTCGCAGTCTTGCAGGTACCAGGTCCCTTGCTTTTGGGAAACAGGTCCCTTGCAAACTTCTATATGAGTTCTTGAAAAGGCTTGCTGGCTTACTTTTTGGATGAATGAATATAATATGGTGTTTGTCATGCTAAAAGTATCAAACACAAAGAGTTATTATCCGTTGGACAAACACCCTACTCTATTCTGATTGGTGTAGTACACTGACGCCTTACCAACCTCTGCCGTGACAGCTTTACAGCTGTAATCAATTATGTATCTGATGGAGGAAACTCTGCCTGGTACCAGGTCCCTGCATTTGTGAGATAATGAAACATACAATCTCGTTCACTCTTTTATTTGGTGTAGGATACTGCACTTTTCACATACCACCTGACATAACAGCTTTTATGACTGTACCCCATTTGTATCTGGACGAGAGCACTCTGCCAGGAACCAGGTCCCCACATTTGTGAGGATCATCAAAACAGCTAGAATATAACATTTCCCCTCTTTTTGATGATAACACACAAATATACCTCACACTGATTTTATCATTCATCTTATTGTCAGCAGTTCCAATAACAAGGATTTGGTTCCTTGTTAGATCGATAAGTTTGTTAAATCATCAAAACTTCATATCAAGTTCGAGCTATCATCTTAACTCAGCTTCAAACTAACATTTTCCCCTTTTTGATGATAACATACTTATTCACCAGTTCCCCCTATCAAAAAGAATTTTTTGGGTAACTTGAGTTTCATCATCTCGAAATTTTTCAACTCATCAACATATCGACATAGCATTTTCCTCCTTTTTGATGATGACATACTTATTCATCAGTTCCCATATCAAAAAGAATTCTTGGGGTAACTTGAGTTTCATCATCTCAAAGTTTGTCAACTCATCAAAATATCAACATAGCATTTTCCTCCTTTTTGATGATGACATACTTATTCATCAGTTCCCCCTATCAAAAAGAATTTTTGAGGTAACTGGAGTTTAATCATCCCTAAAGTTTGTCAAATCATCAAAACATCAACATATCATCTTCCCCCTTTTTGATGATGACAAACATATTATTCCCCTATCGACAGGACCAGGTCCTCGTCAGGTAGAAAGCATTTATTCCCCCTGTTAGCATGACCATATCTCTTCAAGTAGCTACCATTGATTCCTCCTATCGATATGACCATGTCTTCTTCAAGCAGTTATAACACTATTGATCTCATACCTTACCTTAACAACTTTCCCCCTTTTGACATCATAAAAAAGGGTTAAAGCAGTAAACCAAGTTGACAGAAATATAGTTCTTGCAAATTCGTGGCCACTTGGGCAACACAGAGCATGAGCAAAAAGGCATAATGTAATGAGACAAGTCAGTAGAAACAAGACATTTTACATCCATAAAAAAAGATCAGTCATCAAAGCATTGCATGTATGATTACAGATGAAAACCAGAACAATGCCCAAGAGATAAATGAGGACTGACATAGAGAGGTAGGAAGAGAAGAGATGATTTAGAGGCAAGGGATTGAAAGAATAGAATTAGTAGAGCATATCCCTATCATAAGATTTCAAGAATCTTCTCTTAGCGTACAACATGATGTGCAGCCCAACCTGTATGTTTAACCTTCAGGGCTGCCAATTTTTATTATTATTTTTTTACTTTTTTTTTTGTTGGCACCTGGTCCCTCTAATAGTGTTGTTTCAGAAGCTGGACTTTTAAGCAACCCATTTCAGTATTCAACAGTTAACACGAGCACTATCATATCTTCCAACACCATCCTGAGTTTTTCATAACAGAAAGATTGGTAACAGAAACAACTTAAGGCCTCCGAGATTAATACATCACCAATTGAGGAACCAAGAAGATTTTTTTTAACACCTTCCTCTTCAGAAAAATTTGAGTTCTCAGAATATCAGCTTGTCCTTTTTTTTTGAGCATCATCTTTTTTCACTTCTTCATTTTTCATGGAGGACCAGATCCCTCTTCACACTTAAAACATTTTCTTCAAAGAATTATCCATCAAGAATCAATGGGTTAACAATTTAAAGTGTGTTTGAAAAGAAGAGAAAAGAAAATTTTGAAGCACCTAGATATTTGGAAGGAAACTCAATTTTTCTGGGGAAATAGAAAGAATATGGAATATAAAGAAAGAGAAAATAAGGAATCATTTTGGCACTCAAAATATGAAACAACAGTTAGATTCGTGAAGGACAGACATGTGGTAATTCCAATGGCTCTCATGCATAATTTAAACTGAAATGTTAAGATTGCTAACCTTCGAGAAAGGACTAGGTCCCTCTCTGTAGTTTGAATGTCATTGCCTAGATCTATCCTGACCTCCCTTTTTCTTCATCCCCTTTTCCATGTGTGTATACCTACAAAGGGTATGAAACTGAATTTGCTAAAACATACATAACCGAAAAGCAAGGATACCTGCTCCCTTTTCATAGTCATTGAACGAGTTGATTGCTTCAGGTAGGATTCATTCAAGAAGGTTTTAGAATTTCCATCATCATCTTGATTTATTCAGTCAAATTTTTATGAGCTTCAAGATGCTTCTTGATCCACAAAAGTTGACCCCATCAAGCTGCACTTGCTACATTTATTACCTCAGTTGATGAAAGAGCAATTCAAGCTTTCCTTTTTAATTCCAAATGAGTGAAAGATTAGCGCAAAACATAATCCACTATTGAGGTACTCTTTCCATAAGCTTGATATCCCGCATAATCAACATCACCATGTGCTCCAAATCAAAAAGTCTCTCGATGGACAAAATAGGACCAGATCCAGTGTCTTCTTCAAATATCTTTAGATTCTACAAGCAGCCTTATCAGTGATTTCTTTGTACATGAGTCTTTGAACCCGGTTCATCAGCATCCAGCTTCAAGTTAGTGCCTACGAAAGTATGAATTGTCTTGGCACCCAAAACATAAAGCTTTTTCAGCAACTTGTTTGAACAGGTACTAGGTCCCTTCCTTTGTTCAGACAGCAGTTGTCCTGACCATGTTGTGCTATCTTTTTCCCTTGAGCTAAGACACTATGAGTACATACATATTCTTGACAAGATGGTCCTTACTTAGGCCTTGGGTGAAGATGTCAGCCACTTGATCATCCATTTTGCGAAACTCCATGATGACATTACCCCTTTTTAACATTGTCATGAATTCAAGTATGTTAAGCCTTTTGAGCAGCTCATTCATGTACTTTCAAGACAATCGAGGATAGCTTTAAAGTTTTGCTGAATCTGTAACTCTAAGATAAAATCTCTAATCGTGCTCCTTTAGAACCCACTACCATGAATGTGACAAATTCTTCACACAATAAGTCAAAGGTATCTTCAAAGATGACTTCATCGATATACACTTGAATAATCAACAATTCATTTTCTTGTGATTTCGAAAAGAGGGGTCTTGACAATTTTACCTCTTTTGAAGTCATTGTTGAAGAGGAATTTGGACAACATATCAGCCTGTTGGGAATTCAGTTGTCATACATTTCTTCTTGCAAACTGAGCTTGATAAGTTTCTTCATTCTCACCTTCAGCATTCACATTATCAGTTTGAACTGCATCATCTTTATACATCGCTGTTTAGAGGACCGGGTCCCTCATTAGGTTCATCATCTGCATCATCTTCTATGAGATTGTTGGATTCATGAAGAGAATATTCTTTAGCAAGCTCACTATTTAAACAATCTCTTTGATTCTGAATCAGCTCTTCCATCTCAGAAACTTCTTTCTTGCAACTTAAACTCTTCTAGACTTATCAATAAATACATGATCATTTTTAGTATACCCCTGATAAGCCTTGCTGAAGAATAGTCTGATCTGCTTCTTCCTTAACATCAGTCGCAACCTTTGTCATCTGCAAATATCATTTTATGCAGACTAGAGCAGATTTCTCGACACCGGTTTGTGAAGCAAAGCAACACACACATGAGCACGTCTCGTGTGTCATACCTCAACATTCTTACCTCGACCATTAAGTTCAGTGAGAGTGTCATAATGAGCAGTAAACAGATCAACAATACACATGTTCTTGCATCTCTCATCTATCAAGATCGTCGCCCAAGAGTGCAAGTTTGTGACCACACATTCTTTCTAATAAGAACTTCAAATAATTTCATTCATCACAAATCTATGAAACACTTGAAAGATTGTACTTCAATTATAGACATAGTACACATCCTCAATGGTGTATTCCATAGAATTTCCAAGCATGTCTTTAAAAAAAAATTCCTTTTCTTGCCATCACCAAATACGACATTTCCAACTTGAAGTGCCTTGAGAGAGAGGAAGTACAATGCTTTTAGCATCCACCGTTCATGAATCAACACTGGTTGTTGCCACTTCCTTTCACAAGAATGTCATATCACGTGTTAGCCTTGGGAACCCACTTTAGTTGGAGTTCCCAGTAAGCAGTTAAAGGAGTTATAAGAGAATTATTTGTCCAGTGAGGCGAATTGTTTTTTTTCAATTTAGGAACAGAAGCACGACCAGGTCCCTTCTTTTGCAAGTTCTTCTGTTTACCAGGTCCCTTCTTCTGCAAGTTCTTGTGCTGACCAAGTCCCTTCTTTTGTTTGTTGCCTTGTTGACCAGGTGTCTTCTTTTTCTTGTTCCTTTGTTCAGAAGATTTTGCGAGGTTATCTTGATTCCTTTTACAAGTTGGACAATCCTTCTTCAAGTGACCCTCACGACCACAATGAAAGCACAACAAATTGTCATGCATACACACATTTTTGTTTTGGAGATTGTAATAAGGAACTTTGCTTGAATTCCCTTTCCTATCATTTTGATATTGATTGGGATGATTGACAAGCAATTTTGAAGATCTGGACCATTTGAGAGATTTGTTCAGTTCTTCTTTGATGCGGACCAGGTCCCTCTCCAATTGATTATTTCTCTCCAAGGCCATAGCAAGTTTTGTTTCAGCAGTGTCCAGACTAGTTTCTAGCTTCATTTGCATTAAACTAGCCTCTTCTTTTCCTTTGCCAGATTTCTCACTCAACATCTTCAATATCTGCTTGAGTTCTAGATTTTCAGCTTCTAGAACTATCTTATTTTCTTCCACAACATACATTTGGTCAACCAAAGCTTCCTTTTCTTCATGAAGAATATCTAGGCTATTGTTCATCAACTCAGTTTAAGTTGTTGACTCAATGATAGAGTCAATCAAAGCAGCAGCTAGAATTCTCAACTTCTTAACACAGTAAACATGAAAGTTTTGTTTAAGATAGGAAAGTGTTACCTCTTCTTCATCTTCCTCATCATCAGATTTTGCCATCAAGGAAAATGTGGCATCAAACACATTTTTATCACCTTTGAATGCAAGCATGGGTACATCTACATGACATTCTAATTCATCTGACTTACTTGAGGAGTCTCCCCATACATCAAAAGCTTTTTTCATGATGTATCCAACTGCAACTTTTCTTACTTTCTTATCGGAGACCGGGTCCCTATTTCTATCTTTCTCTTCCAAGGTCTTTGATAAGTTTTGACTTCAACCTTATGCATAGGGCAATCTCTGATGAAATGCCCTGGTCTTCCGCACTTGTGGCACAGGTGGTTTGCATTTACAGCTCTGTTTGAGTTTTCTGCCTTCTGTAAGCCTATATGTTTCGTTTCCAATTTTTGATACCTTCTCGTGAGGCATGTCATGTACTTATGTTCATAAAAAATTTCATCAAATATCATCTTGATAGCTAGAGACTTCTGTTTCTTCAAGTCCTTCTTTGATGCTTCTTTATTTCTGTTGAGTGGAGCAACCATCTTTCCACAAGAGTCTCTCTTGGTGTTAACCAACTAGAGAGCACCCGCTCTGATACCACTTGTTAGAATATATGCGTCCACTACTAGTCAACGGACTAGGTTCCTTGACACAACAAGAACAGTGCGTAAGATTAAAAAATATGAAGAACACAACACAAGCAGTTTACGTGGAAACCTCCTTGCTCAAGGGAGTAAAACCACGACCTGTTGCACATGATTTACAACCGTCTTCACTAATCTTCTCAAGCAAAAGTGAAACCCGGTTACGATCAATGTGAGAAAAAGTTATTAATCTCACGATCAAGTAATCTACTTATTACTTGAAGAGCCTAAGAGGATACAACACCACCCACCAAACCACCTAACTCTAGATGACTTAGAATTTGACTAAGCAACAAACAAATGTTGCCCACTAAATCAGTTAACCTTAACTGATTTACACTTTTACAAACCCAAAACAAATATCTTAATCCATTATAGATTAGGAACAGATTTACAATGTAAGTACATAGACACAAAGCTCTAAATACAACAAAGATTCTTCTTTACTCTATCAGGTCCTTTTGTTGAGTTGAGCAATGTTCTTCCTTGAAGATGGCCTTCTGTTCAAGCTTGTGAATTTTTAGAGAAAATCCAAGTTTAATTTGCCAAGTCTTGAATTTGTGTTTGTTGGAAAGAGATAATCTAATTTCCCACAAATTCGTTGAAGTCATCCCATTGGCTGAAGGCCTGCTGTTGGAAAAGTTGTGCACCTACCACATCAGAGATGCTTGCTTTTCTCATAGCTGTCTTTTCGTCCTTTTCACGTCGCAGTCTTGTGGGTACCAGGTCCCTTGCAAACTTCTATATGAGTTCTTGAAAAGGCTTGCCGGCTGACTTCCTTCTTTGGATGAATGAATATAATCTGGTGTTTGTCATGCTAAAAGTATCAAACATAAAGAGTTATTATCCGTTGGATAAACACCCTCATCCATTCTAATTGGTGTAATACACTGACGCCTTACCAACCTCTGTCGTGACAACTTTACAGCTGTAACCAATTATGTATCTATTGGAGGAAAGTCTTTCGGGTACCAGGTCTCTGCATTTGTGAGATAATGAAACATACAATCTCGTCCGCTCTTCTTATCGGTGTAGGATACCGCACTTTTCACCTACCACCTGACATGACAGCTTTTATGAATGTACCCCATTTGTATCTTGACGAGATCACTCTGCCAGGAAGCAGGTCCCCGCATTTGTGAGGATCATCAAAACACCTAGAATATAACAATATGTCTTTACAATTATGTTTAAAATTTATTTTTATGATGTAACTGTTTGCATGGGAGAGATGAAATAAATAGAGGAGGATGAGGATTGGTTTATATTGTTTATAGAAAGACAATAAAGCTCTCATATTGATATGTTGTTAATATGTTGATGAGGGTATTTAAAGACAATGAAAAGAAGAAACAACACTAACCTATGTCATTTTTGAAAGGACCTTTGAATCTTTTATTTATATAATGAACTCAAGCTTAAGTTCTAACTACAGTAACTCTATTTTGACACATTTTAGAAATCCCTAACTTATTTTATACATGCAAGCGCATACTGATTGAATAACGCTATAAAAAACGCTTGATCAAATTTTAAGAGTCAAAAATCGCTAGTCAGTATATAACTCAATTAAATGAATTTGGATCAAATCTCACAGGAAGTATGTGTTAAAGATTCAAGAGTAAAGTGTGAACATTTTCAAACTAGAAATAGGAATAGAAATTATTGAATAAAGACATAATTAAAATCAAGGGGTTACACAAATGTCAAATAAGGGGGTTTTGGTTTGAAATTATCAACTACAACAACAAAACAATATGAAAATAAACAATAATGAGACTAGTTCTTGGAAATGATTCAATTTTAGGCTAGTATAGACAAATGGTTAATTTTAACTGTTGCGAAATAACTGTAACTTAGTAAATAAGCTAGACTTTAGAGGCGATAAACTTTCTTTTGAATATTTACCCTAAATCAAGTTGATTTCTCTCAAACATCAACAAGCATGCAAAATAAGAACAACCTACGCTTTAGTTCATTCACTCTCTTGAGCTGAATGTGTAGAAATGGTTTAGGACTCACTCTCTCAAGTTGAACGCATGAAAATTCAATATCCAAAGACCACCAATAAATAATCTTGGATTTAAAACTTCTCTTTCTAGCAAGCCATAAACACAAAGATAGAACTGCATTTGCAACTACAATTCTTTAAATTAAACCACAATTAATGATTGAAATCACTTCTAAACAACATTTAGACTACAATTAACAATACACATAAACTAAATAAACTCATAATCACATAATCACACTCCAAGAATTGGGGTTTTATCTGAACAATATAAAAAGATAAAATCATTACCAAATTGTGTTTTCTATCAACCAAGTAAGATTAATTTCATCCTTACAAATGCTCCAAGTTGAAGAATCTCAAAGACCCACTTTCAATTTCTCAAAAGTAAAAAACTTCAATTCTTCAAAGTTAAGGATAACTTGTCTGAATACTCAGAGTTCAAACCGAAAAATTACCTCTAATGAATGTTGAAAATAAAATTTTCTACTAAAATATATGTTTAAAAATGTATTTATAGTCACAAAAATATGCTGCGAAGGGATATTCGGCGCAATAAGTCGGGCTCACTGATCAACTCGACAATCCTTCCTATGGTCTATGTCCCCGCCTTTTTGTTTTGGCTTTCATCATCCTCAAGTTCTGTAACTTTGGGAGATCCAACACTGCGTCACAGACTACTCGGTGATTCACCGACTGCTCTTTTCTCTTGCCGTCTTAGTTTTACTCTTCAGGGAACGTTGGAACTTTATGCGAGATAATGTCCATTTGGTGACTCGCCAAAGGAACTTGACGATCACCAAACTTTCATTTCTTTATTCTTTCAACTCGCCTTAATCCTTTTTACAAATTATTGTCCATGCTTTTGTCCTCAATCCACATACTTGGATATCAAGGTTATTTGCATAAAATAAGCATTTGAGAAACTAAATCATTGTAAATGAGCCCTAAATGAGTCCAAATTTCGTACCCATCAACACCCCTAACATAAAATTTTTTTTTGTCCTCAAGTAAAACTCAAATTCAACAGTTCAAAAAGGATGCCTCAAAGAGTTCTACACAAGACTCAGTCATGAATGCACACAACAAGACTCAACTTACTCATGCAAGGATCAATTGTACACTCAAAGGTTCAAGTTGTTACTCACCATTACTAAAGATTCTCAATCTCACAATACTTGCTTCAAATACGAGTTCAAGCTCAACAAAGGTGATAAAATGACCTCATATGAAGAATGATTCCATACTTCTATACAATGGCTCAATACTTTAGAGTTTCGAAATAACATACAATTCTCACACTCACAAATATGAACACATGCTTGACTCCACCATAAATTTGCGCTTATTTTCCAACCAACACTTGTTTCAGCTCACTCAAGATCAAAAATAATAATTTCAAGGGATGTAGCGAGGCTAAGTGTAAATATATGGTCATTTTTGACCAGTGCCTGCTATCCTTATGAAATGTGAAACGAATATCACTTTCTTTCCTCTTCTTCATCATTCTCATTTATGCTCAAAATCCACCCCATTATTCATTTTTCACTTTGACCACCCCATTTCTTTTTACAAATTTATTTCAAAACTTTTTCATTCTTTTTATTTTTCTTCTTTTTTTTTTGTATGGAGGGATTCTATCTTTTTCAAAGCCATGGGTAGAGGGGTGGCTGCTGGGAATCTCGCTGAGTCAGGATAAGACCTAGTAGAGATCTCAGCTCTCCTTGACTGTTGTGGTTTTTATCATTTGGTTTAGAGAATACAATATGAGAGCTTTCACTATCAAACTGGTGCTCCAGAACCTAAGTCATTGGCTTCTTGCCTAACCTTGCCTCCTTATTGAGGCTACGTCCTCCCCTTTTTTGAGAGGATTGACTCCCCTTCATATATCACGATGCCCTGTGCTTTTTTACGAGGTGACATGTCAAGGTTGGTTTTAGCCATATCTGCAAAAATATGAAAAGATTTAGGAGCATTGCAAGAAGATTTTTAGAAATCATATTGCAGACACTCACCGAATCACTTTGGCGAGCCCAAAAGGATTGAATAAATTTTTTTAGAAAATCTTTTCATATCGTGATGGGATGGGCCTTTCGGTGAATCACCGATAGAATTCGACAAGCAAGGGCTATCCCACCAAATGTTACAGTGCATTTTAGGGACTCAGGATTCTCACAGAAATTTATAGAACCCAATTTCTAATTTAGCATGAAATTCAAGGCGATAAGGGGGATTCAACGAGTTTGACTTAGCCCGCCAAACGATCCGATGTTCCTACTCTCAACCCAGCTTCAAAAATTCAACCCCATAGCCCCTGAAAACAAAATCAAAGCTTGCACTCATTCAATTGGACTTAGACCCATACTACCCATGCCCCCAGATTGCTCAGACTTCTCCCAATTTGGTAGAATTTGGCCACTTGACGACTTTTGCCATTAGGAATGACGTCAAACATTCCATTATTGGGAAAAATACACCATTTGTCACAAACATGGGTTACTTAGACTTTGCCCAACTAGAACAAACAACAAAAAATTTAATCCAACAAGATTTGATCAATTTTAAAACATGAAATGTTGGAAAATCAACACTAGGTCATTATAGGCACGATTACGAATTCAAAAAAGGCAAATAAGCACGCAATTGCGATTTAGATAGGCCCAACACATAAAACAAAGATCAAAGCAATTGCAATTGAGTAAAAATCTCTAAATATAAATTTGATATTCGAAAAACCAACCTTTATGCCGAATATATAAGTTGTAAAACTAGGAGGCAAGAATCCACTCCAAACACAAAATGGCGGAGTAATACGCCATAAAAACACCAAAATATAGTATCGGTGCGAGTTTGGGAAGTTAAAAAGTGTGGGAATATGAAATATTTTAAACTTTTGGCCTTTAAAACAATCTAGTTCTCGCCTATTTAGCTACATAAGTTTTGATCGCAACCCACTCGGTGACACGTCGAGTGGTCACTTACCTCACAGAGTATTTCTAGACCTTTACTTAATGTAAGGGTCCAAACGATGGTCAAAATCGTGATTGCCGTCCAGATCGGCAAATCACCAATTTGCTCTTGGGCTAGTTGACTTTTGTAGACTCTAATTTAAAAATTCCATTAGTCCAACAGTGGTTCAAGTCGGGTTCGTCGACCTCTTCAGCGAGTCACTGACTGGACATGTTGCTTGTCAACCTGCACTTTTCAAACACACTCCACATTTTAACTTGCACAATCAACACACTATTATTTTCAAAGTCAAAGACAAATCAAATAAAACTTGGGTTGCTTCCCCAGAAACACCTTAGTTAATGTAATTGAACGATGCAAGTCCTCGCTCAAACCTCATTCTTAGGGTTGGCGAATAGTGTCACTGGGCAACCCCTCTTGTTGTCTCGAGTTTAAGTGAGACGAAATCTGGCCAATTTGGGTTTCCAACTACTTGATAGAGACTAAATGAGAAGTAATTTTCTGGCTATGGGTCGACACATCTTCCTTCATTTCTTTCAAAATTTTGTCGGTCCCCAAAACCTGGTTGAGAATAACAGACAACATATCCTCAAACCCACCGATCTCAGAATTCTTTGGCTTTGGACGCTTGTGGGGAGGAATGTACCTGTCCTTCTCTCCTTATCATTCTTTCCAAGTGGGATTACAATCACTCCACTCTCTATCAAGATCTCTCCATCCATCCTCCTTGTTCCAACTTTGTCTTACCACACTGCTTTGGGTAGTTTACACGATAATATAACGACCCAAGAGTACCCCCTAGACATCACATGATGTACTCAACCTCTCAGAGGTTTTATACAAGACTTTTAGTATTCGTTCATTACATATGTATGAAAACTAGCGCAAAATATAAAACCTTTCACAATAAAGTCAATATAAACTCTTTTATAAAACGTAAGAAGACTAAGTCTCATCATAAACCATCTTAGACATATGTCAATATCATTGGGTCACAAACATTTCATTAATAGAAAACTTATATCGAATACAAAGTCTTTAATAAAAGAAAACTATCCATGTCCTCGACATTTGAGGACATACCAATTTTAAGAGAAGTCTACTTCCCAAGCTTCAAATTCTAGGAATCCTCACTTTCCACCACCTACACTTATAGACATAGAAAAACATATGGAATTAGTGCAATTAATGCATTAAGTATGGTGAACATGAAAAAAAACCATGCTAAAAGGGGACAATTAGTTAAAAATATGTTTTTCATGCTATTTCTGATAAAAAAACTTTCATCATAAGAGTTCAATAAACATAACACAAGTCAACAATCACATATGACATATTCAAATAGCATCACCATATAGGAGTAAATTCCATATTAAACAAGTAAGCTTTTTCATGACTTTAGAATCTCTACCTAAGGTTACTCTAAGACCCAACCTAAGTAAGACATGAAGAGACCGCCCATACACCCTCTTAAAGCACACCTAAGTGATCCTCAAAGCTACCCTACATAAGAACCTTTCTATTCAACATACTTTTACCAAGTGAACATTATACATTAAAGCCATTTAAGAGACAACTAAGTAAGTAGGGGACTTCACATAATTGTCTTGGAAGACCTTGGGAACTCACTTTAGTATCATCAAAGCCTACTCGATCCATGTATGGGTAGCATCCATTCCACTACCTACACGATGTAGAACCTATACAATAACTAAATTGCACATCCCACATGATGAGAATAGGAATTAGCCGACATAGACCACACTATCTAGGTATAGAATCCGGTGTCATCAAAATCGCACAACTTGGAATACGTTCTACTTGCCAAGGGTATAACTAGGGCACATCCCATGTTTACACATGGTTTAACGGATATCAAAAGGTTTATTTGTACTCTAGCCTCATACTCAACTAGATATACTCCCTAAAGAATATCCACTCGGTTCTTTGCATTAGTTCTCATCGAGTAAGTTCATTCAAATAATCAACTCATAATACCATTTCCAAGAAGAGGTACACTAGGGATTCCAATGAAGGTTAGTTTTAATAGCTTTTATGACTTTCTTATGGTTTCATGTTGTTCCAACTAACCTACCCCTAAGTCTTTCATTCCGCTCAAGAAGGAGGCACAATTTAGGTCTACCACTTTAAGGAATCTTTATTGACCTTCTTTTCTTATTCAAGGTTCACAATCTTAACTTTCTTTTCATATTCAAGGTTTCACATTAGTCTTCCATAGAAGGGTACCTACTGTAGGTATATCGATCCTAGACTTCCATTAATACACTCAATCAATACAATTCAAATACCAAGTACGAACAACTAAATCTACGAACACAAGATACAACATCATTCTACAAAGGCTTTCTTAGTTTTTCATCATCATATATCATCAATTAGAGAAGAAGTGTTTTAAGTCATATCCTTATAGCACCCATGAATGATCATTCTGACATCACATGAGCACCTTCACCTTATACATTCACATATAACATAACATTATAAGACAACAATTCACATAATTATATCGATAAGACCATGTATATAACATTTAAAACAATTAAGCACTGCCACCATAAGTGGACCATACCAATAAATAACAATTTGATATCAATTCTACAATAAATAAGGGAATTAGTTCAACTTACCATCTCCCAATAGCCATAAACACCATCGCTCATAATCTCCAACACTTTCACTTTTTAATAGAACTTACCAATCACCGTGTCCATAAGACTAGACCATCAATTGATCCATATCAATGATTCCACAAAACCGAATATAGATATCAATACTATAAGGAAAACTATGAACAATTCCAACAATGATCAACATATAATCCAATAGCCCATAACAATCTAAATATGAATTCAACATAATTAGATCATAATCAATACACTCAATTCATAACAAAAATTAGGAATTCAAGAAATACATGAGTTCATAGAATTTTTTATCATAAAACCATTAATTAACATTGAATACTTCCTAAATCATCAAGTTAAACCTTTTTATTGAAGAACCCATGCTTATAATTTGCAATAGGGTTTAAGAGTTTTTGAGGATCTTTTGAAAAGCCTTTGAAATAGGCTCTTTGAGTGAGAGAAGAATCAATGATGAAATCACTATACCTTATTAGTAGAACCCACGAAAATTGATGAATGTATCAATATGAATCTGTAATCCTAGCTCCAATTTGGCTTCAAGATCCTATGAAGTCTTAAGAGAACTTCATTTGAAAGAGGGGTTTTGATTATTTAAAAGTGAAGTCTCATTATAAGGGTTTGCTCGAGGCCAACAATAATTCTTGAGTGTCAATCGTGCACAGGGTGTAGGCTCGGGTGTGACACTCACCGATGTATTAGTGCATAAAGCTACGGTGTCAAAGAACCACTCAAAAGCAATAATGTACCCTAAGAACTTTTGTGTAGAATAAACAAAAACACAGAAAATTCCTTATGGAAAAATGACAGAGAACCCCTCGATTTGTATATAGACAACAAATGATAGTATGCACTACTGCTTTTGTGACTAAAAGGTCACAATCCTTTGGATAAGTCATATCTTTTGGGAAAAGTCACACCCATAGCACACCCTGTCGATAAAAATCATAACCACTACAAAAAGTTACACTCCATCAAAAAAAGTCACAACGTTTAGAAAAGTCAAAATCCTCTCATTTCATTTCACACCTTCACTAGATTACTAAGCTTTTATTTTTTCAGTTGCATATCCTACTATTTTCTTATAATGCTAGTTTAAAAAGTTTAAAATATGGTATATTATATTATGCACCCGGTAAATAACACCATAGAAAAAGTAAAATTTTCTTTTATAGTGATGTTTAAAAGCACGATATACATACAATATTATACACCCTGTATGATACAAAACTATAAGAAGTATTGAGACACCCATATATGCTACAAAAACTAAATTCATCTTTTTCCCTTAAATGCAAGTGCTATATATATCCATAACACCTCAAAAACTACACCAAATCACCCTATAGAGTTACTTTGTGAAAATCTTATTTTCAAACTTGAAAGCTTCGAGCCCATAAAGTTTCTGATTTTTATTCTTATTATTGGCATCATATCAATGGATAAACAATTTGTTTAGCTTCAAACAACATTGTCCAACAAATTTGAACTCCTCCAATCAAAATAATTATGTATAATTTAGCTATATCGTACAAATCTGGACGAACTATTTTGAGTAAAACATGATCTATAAATTGAATAGAAATGAATTTGGAGATGAAAGATAAATTTGAAATTTTGAGATACTTCGTTAAATAAAAAAATTAAAAATTATGGGTTTATTTTGATGATGTACTTCAATATATACTTTCACTCTATTATTTCATCATAAAATATTTGCTTTATGATATACTCCCTCCATTTCAAAAGAATGTCCCTATTTCGGTTTTAGAGTGTTTAAAAAAGAATGGCCCCTTTCCTTTTTTGGTAACACTTTAACTTTAACTTTCCACGAGGCATGTTTAGGACTACAAGATTAAAGGATATTTTGGTATATTTGACATAACTTTAATTTAGAACCACAAGATTAAAAAGTCTTCTTTCTTTTCTTAAACTCCATTCCAAATTAAACTAGGCCAATCTTTTTAAAACGGAAGCGAGTATCCAATATCCTTTGTTAAGTCTCTCCACATTAGCATTGGAGAGGAGGGATTTCAGCGTATGTAACTTAAGTTTATATTCTATTGAAATTGTTTAGCTTTAGTATTGCTAACAAAGTTTTTATACTCTTCAAGTTGAAATATTCGTTCAAACATAGTGTGTAATAAAAGGGGGAATTTTTTTATATTCTTCAAACCAAATGCACATCTGATACTTTCAGTGAGGTTTTTATATTCTTAAACCCAAAGAAGTAGAAACTAATAAGAATTAATTATCTAAAAATCATAAAAAACTAATTTTACACCGAGTATAAAACCATACACGTTTTAAGTCGCAAACAGAATAAAATTAATAATAATAAATAATAACAATAATAAATCTAATTTCTTTTAGATTGCTTTCAATCTACATTACTAAGATACTTAAACAATAACTTTGCATAACTTCGTAAGAAACAACAAAGTTTAAAGTTTATTATTAAAAACTAGAAAGTCAACTTCAATGAAGAAAATATAATCTACAACTAAACAAAAACAATATCGAAAAGAATAAATCGAGCCCACTGAATGCACACTGTGTCCTTATGGAAATTATTTCCCTCAATTATCTGAGGATAATAAAATTTATCCTTCCAGAATATGACACAGTTCTTCACTGGTGTATTAGCACATAAAACTACGGTGTCAACAAACCATAAGGCGATAAAGTACACAAGAATTTTGTGTAGAATAAAAGTTTAGAAAATTCATTGTTTAAAAATGAACGGGAACCTCCCAATTTATATAAAGACAACAAAGAGCAGTATGTATAAGTACTTATTGTTCCAAATCTAAAAGATTACAACTCTTTGAGAAAGTCATAATTTTTCAGAAAAATCACAGCCTTTCCCAAAATCACACCCTTTCAGAAAATTACAAGCTCTTCAAAAAAGTCACACCCATTCAAAAAAAAGTCACAAACTTTTGAAAAGATTGCAACGGAAAAGTCAAAATCCTTTCATCTTCCTTTCCCACCTTCTCTAGGTGACTAAACTTTTATTTATTCAGTTGCATAATCTACTATCATCCTATAACACTATTTTTTAAATTTTAAAAAATGGTATATAATCCGTAATGTAACATCATAAAAAATTATTTTTAAAAAAAAATATGATTGCAATATTATACACCCTATATGATACAAAATTATAAGAGGTACTGAGACATTCATATTACTATAAAACTAACTTCATCCTCTTCCGTGAATGCAAGTGCTAGATACATCTTTAAAACCTCAGAAACTACAATGAATCGCCCTATAAAGTTCTTTTGTGCAAATCTGATTTCAAACTTTAAAGCTTTGAGCTTTAACAATTACTTCCTATATAGCTTTTTCTTTATGTTCATATTATTGGAGTCAAATCAATAGATAATCACTTTTTTTTAACTTCAAACAACATTGTCCAACAAATTGGAACTCATGAAATCAAAAAAAAATGTGTACAATTCCAACTATGTTGTCCGGATTTGGCCAACCTTTTTTTGAAAAAAAAACGTAAATCTATAAATTAAAGAGAAGAGAATATCGAGATGAACGATATATTTGAAATTTAGAGATACTGAGTCAAATAGAAATACTAAAAATTATGGGTTTACTTGGATGGTGTGCTTCAAGATATACTTTAGGGTAATTATTTCATCATAAAATATTTGTATTATTGTGCAAAAATCTTTTCTTTATTTTTGTTTATTCGATCTGAACGGTTCTTGATAGATTTCATGTCCTTTGTAATAACTTGTATTTTTTGTTTAAGACTCTCCATATTGGCATTGGACATCATTTTCATAAAATGTGTTTGATTGTTGAGAACCTGTAAAATTACAAAATTGAAGATATTTATGTACATTAGCCAACTTATTTGTTAAACATCTCTCGCTATTTAGGTATATACTTTACATTACTAAAATTTCAATATTTTTTAAATTTGTATTAATAAAATTATATTACTACGACACAACTAATAAACCACTCATTTAAATTAGGGTTCAATTAAGAAGAGACCAATTAACTAAAGTAAGGTTTTTTTCATTCAACTTATAATTGATGATCCAATGACATATCTAAATGAATGAAATGCTTGCAAAGTTTTTTGGTACCTTATTGTTAGCCAATTTAGAACTTCCAATTTCTTTTCTCGTCTTTAATGCTGTTGTTATCTCTGGAAAAATCTTCTTCTCATTAGCTAAACAATTACTTCCATGTCTTTTCTTGCAATACAAAGTCTTAATATGTAATTAACAAAACATTAATGATCAATAACAACACAACAATCAATCCTAATCCTGTAAGAAATGAACAATAAGAAAATAATGAAATAACATGAATCAAAATAATTAATCACTATCATTTTACAATTAAATCAATATAGTTTTTTTATTAGTTAAATTAAACTAACATTTCCAATATTCACCGGGATAAAAATTTAGACTCCCAATTAAGTTTCCGCGTGATTTGTAATCAATTGGTGTTGATGGAACAGTAAGAATGATTTCGCGAATTTAGTTATTACATTCTCCATTCTTGCCAACAACAAGAAATACAATGAAGAAGAATCTCAAGTCTCCCTCACTAAAATCAATTGATTTATACAAAATGGGTTCAATAACTTTTCATTGAGATTGGATTCACTTTTGGTTACTTTTATGCTTATGGATAGGAATACCATGATATATAAACTGAGGCACATCATGGCAATCACCTAGAAGTCATTTTTGCGCTCATGCATCATGATGTAAGGTCAAAATTCATATTTTAAGTCATTATTTTTCTCACATTTATTAATTATATATTTTTTCTTTTTAAGCAAGAATTTTATGAATTGTGCTTAATAGTATATTCTATTTGTAGGATTAAATTGGTGTAAAGATGAAGAAATTTAGAGTTAAACTGAATTAAAGATGAAAGGTTGAAGAAGGAAATCAAGTAGGGGCCAATAATGGATATTAAGCATAATATTATATATTTTATAAAGTTGGAAAAAAATCAGAAATTGAATTGAAAACATACATGTTGCCATGTGTCAACAATTGAAGGAACTCCTAATTGAACGCAGTGAACGAATCATGTAGCACATTGTATCAAAAAATAAACCAACCAACAGATTTCCAAAAGTTGCAAGTGAAGCCCACAGTTACCACCCACGGACCGTAGGTGGTGTGGTCCGTGGATGGCCACATGCAGCCCCTCCCCAAAAAGCCAAAAAATTGGCTAAAGGTAGACCCACTCTAGGACCTAGGGCCTGTAGGTAAGACCATGAACTGTGGTCCTGGGTCGTAGGTCAGACCCTCAAGTTTCAACTCTCTGCTTCGACAACTTTTAAGCCAGGGGTCGTTTGGTCTTTTACTAATGCATTTGACCCCTAAACTACGTAGTTTTGGTCATTTTTAGCCTATTAAACTAATCAGATCCTATACTAATCAAATCATTCACCAAGAATTCATCAATCTTAGAGAATAACAATAGGTGAAAAGGTCTAGCAGCCCTAGTTCAAGAATGCAATGATTTCCTATCAAATCTAGCCTTAAAATCAAAAGATCTATCCATGGGATTCTTCACCAAGTATTGGGATTTCACGAGTGGGTTCGTTTAACCAATTAGGTCTCTATAATTCAGTCAGATTCTTGATTCCGTTCATATTATCGAAACTTATGATTTCTCGAATTTCAGTAGATTATTATGAATAAGTTACTTTAATGTTTCTTATTAGAATATCATGATTTTAGAATCATGTTGCGTAGATTCTTGCATAAACTCAGAAATCTGGTTATGTAGTTCTTTTAATTCATGACTTACATTAGCTAGGATAGATAAATTGATGTACATGCATCAATTTTCAAATATTTTATTATTAGAAGTTAAATGTTGCATTTTAAGTTATCGTGTCAGTATTTTGAGTTATCAGTATTATAGAATTACAGTCATAACATGTTAATTACATATTTAATTGTAATTAGAATTAAATTCAGGTTGGGCTAAGGTCAGTCAACCTTAATTCTTAGAACTATGTTCCCTCGTATTGTAAGTCCCCTCTCGGGCATCAATTTAGTGTTTACGTGAGTCATGCCTCTATCATGTGGCCAGGTATATTGGGTTCTCACAATGGGGAGTATATATACGGCTCCACATTTAGCTCATGTGGTTTTTATGTCGGTTATTAGTATCTTCTAAAGTAATATTCTATTGCATTGACCAAGTTATCAGTTACAGTTCACTATTTAGTATCAGCATGTATCAACTTGGTCACTGCATTCAATTGGTTCATGTTCACTACTTTCAGTATAGTATCATGATTATCTCATATCATTGCTCTAGACTAGTGAACTACTGTCTATGAACAAGACTTATTAACTATTGTTTAACTATCTATTAAGACTTTAATACTATGAGGGATGTCGGTACAATACCCACGATCATCCTAACAAACTTAAATGACAAAACATAATAAAGGGATCATTCAGATTCAATGAAGCTCACCAAACAACTCTAGAACCCAACTGGATTAACAAAGCTCTGGATGTTGATCCTGGTCACCTCATCATAAAAGAGGCATGCCAAATGACGTCAGTACATATGGTGTACAAGCATATAAAACAAAATATAAATAAGACATAATCTTGAACTGGAACTGAAAGAAACAATTACCTCATCTCAACTAAACTCATTTCAATATAAAGTAGTATTAATAATGCAGTATAAAGAAAAGCTCTTAACACAGTGGATAGCAATTCATATATTTAAACATGCAATATATCTTAGTTTATGTGAAAAATTACAAAATAAAACTCCATTTGTGTATATATAAATATAAAATAAATTTTGTGTGGGAGGTTCCTAAGCAACAACAATTCCTGTGAGCTAAGTGATGATACATCGTCTAGTCCACGCTTCTAGAACTGTCCTACACTTTTTTAGGGGATAAAACCTACAACTTAGTGGATCCACTATATTATTCTAAAAAAAGGATTCATCTAAAATATATGATACTTTTTACCCATGTTGGCTACATGATTCATCAAGACTTTGAATTATGTGAACTCGTTCTCATATCGGTACTCAATACTACTCAAAAACTGTAATTAACCCATATGTTTGAAAACACAACTCTTTCTATGGTTTGAGATATTACTCAAAAATCTTTCTCTTAAAAGAGATGATATGCAAAACTTCTCAAAAACTCTTTTGGAAATCATTGATTCCCCTCATCTAAAATTTTAAAACATTTACTCTGGGTAATAGTTAGTTACTATATATAATTTTGAAGAATATGAAATGAAATGAACTCTTTATCAAACTCAAATGCTCAAATCATAAAACAAGTTTAAAATGATTGTAAAATACTTATTAAAATGATCCGGAAGAACTCTCTAGACTTAACTTTGAAATCTACCTTGAATTTCAATTATGGATTCAAGGTTAGGATTCATGATATGAATGATATTTCGATGTTTAGATGTATTTTAAAGAGATTAGAATTTTTATGGATTAAAGGTGCATTTTTGAAGAACTTAAACGGAGCAAAAAACATAAAAATGGTAGGGGTAGGTTACCCTAGTGCACTGGTGGCGCGAGCCGCTAGTGTAACATTCCAGAAAATGTACTCATCTATCGAAGAGCCTATTATGTTTTAATAATAGGATACTGGGGGTAAATAGGCATCCCAATGCCCAATATTTAGAAATATTGGGCATAGTAGAAAATATTGACTTAGAGGGTGTTAGCAAAATTTTGAAGTATTAATGAGCTTGTTTGAGAAATGACCTGCAATAAAGACCCTAAGCTAAAAACATATGTTTCATAGTATTTTCATAATATACATTAGTCATCCATGTGTCAATCCTAGGAACCATAGCACATGACCAATTAAAATTGGAATGTAGATTAAGCAGTGCCAAACGACATAGTGAGGATCCTTTGGACAATAAGTAAGCATTCTAAATGAACAATCAAGAATAGTTAGTTCAGGAAGTACAAGAAACACATGTGCAAGAACATGTAGAATAGTTAGTTCGGGAAGTACAAGAAACACATGTGCAAGAACATGTGAAGAAACGGCCAAGGGAAGGGACCAGCCTAACCGAATTCGGTGAGGGTAGTTAGGGGGCAGGCGTGTGCAAGGGTTCCTCCATGTGGGGCCTAACTCCCTAACAAAATCTAGACTCTAACTAAATTACCTAACTATCTAACTAACCTAGGACTAACCGAAATAAACCAATTAGTGCATCCGACAACCTAAGATTTAACGGGGTGACACTAACCTAGTAACTAGTTAAAGAAACAACCTACTAGCTAACCTAGGATAGTCCAAAAGGGTTAGTTATGGTCCCAAATACATAGGGGTACTTTAGTAATTACCCTAGGCCCATTAATTAATTAAATTAACAATTTATCAATTAACAAAAAATTCAAAATTTGGCCGAGACCCTAGCCAATTTCATGATTTTGGTTAAGTCAAATGTTCTTCTATGTTTAGTCAACTTAGAAGGGGTGTTTTAGTAATTAACTATTTAATTAACTTAATTAGACTAAGTTAAATGAGTTAAGATCAGTTCCTAAGACTTAGAATAACATTCAAACACTAGAAACCTCACAACACAAAATAGTAAGCAAACGAACGAAAAATAGAAAAGTTTCTCACGATTGTCTTAGGCATTGTCAAGGTTTTCTTCAACGCTTCGTGCAAGGTGATCTGCTTAGATTCAATCCTACATAAAATATGGGTTTTCTCTCCTGGAATCCTTCCTCCAAAAGGCTTTTCAAAAGCTTCAAACTCACGAATTTCGAAACTAGGGTTGTTCCAAATGACATTGTTGAACGCCCATCTACTTAGGTATCCTTCTTTTCGATTCTAATAAGTATGTAGATGTATATCTCGAACATGTTGTTTGTATCGGGTGCTAACTGATTTTTATGTGTATGTTTCTTGATTTGCTAATGACTAGTGAAACCTATAGATTGGATTCAAATGATTTGAGTGTTAGGTACACTAATTAAGGAATGATATAATGTTTACTTGTGTTTCGATATTATGAAGTTACTATGAATCGGCTATGAAGTTTAGTAACTGTTAAAATGTTAAAGTTTCGATTTTTTCATGTTGAGGAATCACTATATTACATTCGTGAAAATAATTAATTTGCTTAGTGATAACATAATGAAAACAGAGTAAGTAAATTTTGGTTCATGCCAATAAATTGGCTAACAATGTTTTGCCCAAAAAGTTGAATGGAATTTGCTTGTAATGTTATTTTAAAATAATTAAAAGATTGACTAATGATTAATGTATACTAGATTCAGCATGACCAAATTAAATTTGAATTCATAACCAAGGGAATGCCAATCATTGGGACAAGTCCGAACATACCCTTTCCAAATAAATTATGAGCATCGTAACTACATTGAACAAAGTTCTTAACGTTTGTAAAGAATGGTATAAAGTTACCACAAGACATGAACTGAGTTAAGGTGAGTAATAACATAAATAAATGTCTTTGAATTATGAATATGACCAGAATGGAGTTTTAAAGGAAGTGAAACAAGTCTCACTTACACATAAGACAACTATGTTAAAGGTACTCACATATAATGGTGCTAATAATCGTGAGACAAATCTCATTAACACACAGATTATAATGTAAGGTTAAATTCACATGTCATCAAGTAAAGAAAGGGATGACCGCTTATCCAAAGAGTTAAATAAACCTCATAACTAGAAGCAAACTTCTATAATGTTTGTGTCGACTCTAAAAGATGTAAAGAAAAAGAAGTTGAGAAAATCACTGATAGACTAGCAATGAGCTTGTGCCAGCACATGTAAGCCTAATAAGATGAGGCTACACCCTATGTGGATAAGTAGTCTTGATATTTCTCTTAGTCTTCGAATTATGTTACCAGCATAGGAACTAGCCAATGGATTCCACTTAAGAAAGCTAGTAGTCTAGGTATGATGCGGTTTCACTTTGGCCGGTGAAACCACTCCTTTTCAATGTGGGTTAGACACTGAATTTCATGCTTACCTCATATGATCTATGTCGGTTAAATGCTCAAAGAAAGTATTAAGTTTACTTTAGCCATGAACCATCTCTTTTCAGTGTGGGGAAGACACTGTAGTTTGTTTCACTTTAGCCGGGGAACCACCCCTTTTCGGTGTGCGCAGACACTGGATTTCATGTTTAGCTCACATGATCTAGGTTCACTTTGATCGGTAACCCACCCCTTTCGGTGTGAGGAAGACATTGGATTTCATGTTGGCTCGCATGATCTTAATGCTAAAGATTCATTAAGAATGTAAGAAAGAAAGAAGAAGAAATGTAAGTTCAAGGTGAGCTAAGAAAGTAAGAGCTTAAGTATATCAAATCATCTGTGGTTGATAAGAATGATGTTTGACCAAGTTATTCGCTTGTGCCCAATCAAGATATATGCCCCAATATCATCACGTTTTGCAAATGACCAAATAATGGGCATAGCCAAATAAAATTAGCTTATAATGACTTCTTATATTATGCTGATAAAGGCGAGTAAAATTTAATGGCTAATCAATACCCCATAATCTCCATAATATGAAATTGATTAAATAAGTGGCCTAGCTAACAAAGATTGGCTTATAAATGTTCCATTCCCAATCTAACAAGAATGGAAAGAATAACTTGTTGTAAGGATAGCTAAATCAGTTCCTCAGTCTTTTGGATTACTTACTTGATTCATTGTAGGTATAGGACTACAATGAATCATTTCACTTGTAAGTAAAATATAAGATTAAAGATGTTTTTGAACTAAACAATAACAAGAAGAAAAATACTGAAAAATAAACTATGTATAAAAAGAAGGGCTCTCAGGAGGAGCAATTTTTAGAATGTTCCTTCGAGTTGTTCTAAGTTTATATTGATGATTTTAACGTCGTATGTTCATATATAAAATGAGGTGTGTGCTTTGAATGCATTAAAATACATCATCTTCATGTCACAAATCACAAATAAGGAATTCGGAAAGTCTAGTGACTTCAGTTTCCAGAAATGGCATGTTGTTATAGGAAGAACATTCCTTGATCATGCATAATCCTTACGTGTATATGTGCATACACCCATACTTTGTAAATGTGTGTAGTAACCCTATACTATTACTATTTTATAGGCGCAGGTCAGAGAGCAGATTGAATACTCATTGAAGCAGTTTGGATCATCGATCTCCAGACTTTGGTAGGTCCTATTAAGTTCGAGGATGCTACACCTATCATTAAAGCTTAGTACTTTAGACATAGCTAGTAGATATTATCCCTAGCATTTCATTTCAGACTTTTATTCAACGCTTTGTATTAAGGTTGTTTGGAAAACTATTACGATATATTGATTTATTCATTGAATTGCTTAATCGATTATACATGGTTGTTTAATTTGAGCTCATTAGAATATTATTCTATATAGTAATCACATGAAGTCTATGTATACTTCACTATGTTTTAAAAGTTTTAAATTTTCTGCAAATTAAGCTATATTATTGTGAGGAAAGCTAAGAAAAGGTTTATCTGCGACATCTGAGAGGTTAACTATGCCGGTTTTATTCAGATTCCTGAATTTGGGTGTGATAAACTTTGTATTAGAGCATGAGGTTAATTTACCTAGGAACTAAATCTCAAAACAACCACTTTACGTAATTTCTAACTTATGGTTGTGAAGCGCGCCACAATCATGATCTAGAGACCAGTGATGTTAAGAATCTTCTCTTCTTCTACTCTTTATCTTTCTGTGTCGAGCTTTGACATTTTGTGTAATTCTAGCATCTAATTCCCTTCTTGTGTATACGTGTAGAAAATGAACACAAGGAAAAACGCAGACACAAAAGAGTCGAAGATGTAGCTGCTGGAGGAAACCTAACTCCTCCTCAAACCCCAGCTGCTGGAGTGCAAGTGCCTGTAAACCTAGTTGTGTTGACTGATGGAGAAGTGAGAGAACCACTAGTTCACGTGGCCCAAGCCATCACTACTCAGGCACATGCTACACTGCCAAGGCCACTAGAGAGGGTGCTCCCAGGGATAACCCACATGCTAATACCATGGCTAGCAGACTAAGGGACTTCACTTGAATGAATCCTACAGTCTACTACGGGTCCAAGACTAATGAGGAACCCCAAGAGTTTGTGGATAAGATTCATAAGATTCTCTGTGCTATGGGTTTTAATGTAGAGGAAAAGGCTGAGTTGGCTGCTTACCAACTCAAAGATGTGGCTCAGGTGTTGCATAGAATGTGGCGAGATGCACATCCTTAAATAAATTATTCGTTATGAACCTAATCCCTCAACTAGATTAAAAGAATCCGTATACCTTCGTTAATCTCTTTTAAATGTCGCAAGTATTAAATTAGGTTTCTTGTGAAATCGTAATATCTCTCGGAAAGAGGCGCTACATACAAGCCCTTTGACATCATTTATCGCATATATATATGAAAAGTAGAGCGAAATTAAAACATTTACAACATCACATAATACTTCAAATATATTTTATAGAAAATCATAGGAAAAGGGCTAAGTCTCGTTGTCGCCATCCTAGAGACACAAATATCTTGGTTCAGGGACCATACATCAACATAATAGAAATAATAAAGTCTAATATAATTTGTTTAACAAGAAAAGTTAAACATGACTATGTCCTCGAATCAATTAAGGACATACCCCAACTTGCTTGAATGAATGCTAATATCCAAGCCTCACTTAAAATGAATCCTCTTACTTGACACCTACACCTTTAAAGATATGACAAAATATATGGAATTAGTATTAGAATGCACTAAGTATGGTGAAATGCATTAAAATCATGCTAAAAGAACATTTTGATTTACAGTTGGCTTTCATGCTCTTTTTTGAGAAAACCTCACAACATAAGTATAAAAAACCACTTCAAGTCGACATATACACAGATAAGTCACATTCCACAATATAGCTTCAACATCACTTCAAACCATATGAACATATGACTCTCCTACTAATTATTATCATATGACCCACTCGAGTGAGATATGAAGCAGTCGCTCATATAAATCCTTCACTCACATCTAAGTGATCCTCAAGATTACCTAAGGTCAAATTATTGTTATTTCATCCATTAACTCCCTACCTAGAATTACTCTAAGACTTACCTAAGTAAGACACGAAGAGACTGCCCATACACCCTCTTCAATCCTACATAAAGAATCCTCAAAGATACTCTAGATAAGAACTTTTTAAAATAAAATTAGTCTAGGAGGTTCTCTAACTGACAATAATCACTATGAGCTAAGTGATGATACAACGTCTAGCCCACACTGCCAGAACTGTCCTATACTTTGTTGTGGTATAAAACCTACTACTAAGTGGATCCACTAGTCTATGCTAATGATAAATAAGAAATAATCTAAAATCTAAATGTTTTATTCAATAACCCATGACTAGATATTAAAATAGATTAAGTTTATCTTTGAAAGACTTTGGAAATCACTTTGAAGTTTGGCTCCTTGAAGAAAACAGATTCAAGGATGAATAACCATACCTCAATTAATTGTAGACCACGAATTTAATGAATAATTGATGAAGAATCATCAATGAATCTTCAATAAAGATCTATCGTGAGTTTTGGATCCCATGGAGTTCTAGAGAGTTCTTTAGGGATTTGGGTTTTAATTTGGAATAATGAATTCATCTAGGTGTTTAGGACTTATAAACCCACTTGAAATATCCAAAAAAACCTCTAGGAAACTTCCCATTTATTTATTTGGATGTGGGGTGAATTTACAAATTCACCCACTACACTTAACAGTGAGCCTGCGCGAAATGCAGACACCATAGATAGTTGTCCATCGGCGGGGCATAGGACCATGGACGGGCCGTCCTGGCAAGCCGTCAATGGATTCAAATACTTGACCTTGGGATCTTAAGATCCCTAGGCTAAGTCCTAACCTACTCCTCCAACCTACAAGGAGTCGATCATCCTACTGTGCATCGATGCCATCCGTAGGTGAGGCTCATTTGGACAGCCTTGGCTCACAAGTTGGGTCTTTCCTCAAGGACCCTTGGTTGGTCCTTGGGGAGTTTTTCCCGGACGTTTCCAACTAAAATACGATCATATAAATGTCAAGGACCTATCACATCAATTTCACACAAAACAAACACGTAAAATGGGACAAAATACACTAAGGCACATAAGAACATTTCAAAGCAAACCTTTCGAATGTCATAGACGTTCTTGGACGTTTGACCTCCAAACTTCACAAAACATTAATCACTGCCTCCTAACCTCATTATAACCCATTTTATTACTTAAAACATGATTTGTGTAACTTTCCTTTTGTTGACAAGCATATTTGAAATGGTCATGTCTCCCTCATACGAGCTTGAAATATAGTAAACAAGGTGGCGTTCGAAAGAAGATTCCAAGACCTTTCATCTGATACCTTATGGGATACATAACACATCTTGTACTGAAAGTTATGGTTATTTGAAATTGACCCAAAATTCATAACTTAGCATAACTTGCAAAGTTTCAGATTTGTTGCTCTTTCCAAATTTGTGCTTTCTATCTAGCTTGTTCTAACACCTGGTAATATAATGAGTAAGAGTTTCCTATAATGGCAGGATATATTCCACTAACCTCGGGTACTTGAGGGGGATAATTTTCTTACACACACGTTGTGCACTCAATGGTCTCGATTTTATTGTTTTCAATAATGTTTCTGTTTTTTTTTTTGCAGATTCTATTTTTTTTCATTGAATCTAATTTTCTAGTTTTGACAATATACTTCAAATTTGTTGTTTCTTTTGAAGTTATGCAAATTTATTGGTCTAAGAATCTTAGTAATATTAATCGATAACAATCTTAATGAAATTCGTTTTATTATTATTAATTTGTATTCTGTTTGAAGATTATAACCTATGTGGTTTTCTACTCTATGTTAAATTTGTTTGCTTCTGATTCTTGGTGACTTAAATCTCATGATTTTCCACTCCTTTGATTTGAAGATATAAAAAAACTTCACTACATGTATTAAATGTGCATTTGTTTTAAAAAATATATTGAATTAGCCAATTTATTACATACTTTGTTTGAAAGAATATTTAAACTTGATGTAAAAAATGTGCCAGATATATTAAAGCTAATTGATTCAAAAAATATAAAACTTCACTTCCATATGATGAAATGCTTCCTCTCCATCTTCTCCGAGCTCTGAGAAGCCTATGTAGGTTTTGGATTAACCCTCAGCTATTTTACCACTAGAAAGTGAGAACAATTAAAAGTGACATATTCCCTATAACAACCATACACCCTCAAAAGCAACGAATCCACAACAGTAAAATTCACGCTATGGCGGGATGGCGTCAGCCAAGATCATATTCAAATTTTGAATTTACTAATGGATATTATAGTTTGATGGAGGTGTCTTTTTAAAGTTTATATAGGTTATAGAAATTCCTATTTTACAAACTGGGCATCACTATCCTTCCACAACATGATTTCATTTACTATGTATAAATAACAGAAGAGAATATAAAGCTTACATAATGGGATTAAACATGAAAGTTTAGTAGTTTTTGTCATGACCAGATCCTACACCGTAGACGTGAACGACACTTGTGAACCATTTTTTATCTCAAGAGAACCCTTGTCCTGAGTTACTATGACTCACATTATTTAGATAGTGCACGGAATCTTAACTTAGATAAACATTTATCCATTAAAAGAAAAATCTTAAATCAGTTTCTTGAAATACCTAACATAAGTCATAAGTTGAACAAACATCTAGAGAAACAATGGAAACATCTAATTTTGTCTGTATATGAAGAGTCAAATAGTTAAAGATAGATTTTGGAACAAGGCCCACGACACCTGAAATGCTACTAAAATTAATATGAAAATGAAGTCTCCCAGAATCAAGGAGTCCTCACCAAATATTATCTTCGAGTGTAAGGCGATCTCACCAAAACGTCTGTTGATGATTCAGAATACTTGAATCTGTATCATTCAAGATGAAGACCGAATAACATCAGGATATTCAGTGTAGAGTATGTAAAAAGGCTTAATTAAGCAATAACTAAACTGAGGGACTAGAAGAAACTCAAGTAAATCAATACATAAACATGATGTGAAAGCCATTTAAGCTTTACAATAAGATATGCAATAAAAGCAATATGAAAATAATATTTACTTATGGGGATTTTCTCTAACCGACACCCATTACCATGAGCCGAGAAATGGTACTACATTTCACCCACATTGCAAGGGCCATCCTATACCTTTTTTGGTATAGAATGATAATGTGAATATGTATCCATCTAATAGGCATTCTTAGAGGCAGTGATAAGTCTCATGAATAATCAATGTTATCCTTGATACACTCATTACATAGTTTTGATGCCACTTTTGAGTTATTAATGACTCTAACCCCTGTTGCTCGATACTACTACCAAAATAATAAATATAAAATTATGCTCAATTCACCCCTTACAAATAAAAGGGGCTAATACACTTCTGAAGTACTTTTCAAAATGTCATACATACTTGCACGAGTTTTAAACTCACTTTTAAAAATACTTATTTATAACAGTTTAATTACGAATTATACCATATCACAAATTATATATAAATCAATTAAATTTTACTTTATTAAATAATTAATCTTTTAATAATTTATATTATTATTAAATTATTTAAATAAATAATACACCATTATTATCTCTTACACAATTAAGGGGTATATACTCATTATTATTCTTTTTTTTTGCATTAATTAAATAATTAATCTTTTTATAACTTTCTACTATTATTAAATTATTTAATTAAACAATACACCATAATTATCTCTTACACACCTATCACATCCCGAGAGCACACCCTAGAATATATGACACTCTAGGAGTGTGACACGGCGTACTTGACCTCTCGAAGGTCTTGTACAAGCCTTTGATATCATTTATTTCATATATCTAGGAGAAGTAGTGCGAAATTAAAAATTTTCGCACAAAATATCTTAAAACGTCTTTCATATCAAAATCATAGAAAATACTAAGTCTCAAAATATGTCAATCTTAGAGTTAAGAATATTTGGGACACGGCCCATATAATATGAAATATAGTATTACTTAGTCTATTACATTACTTGAATAAAAAAAATCTAAAGAATGTTATGCCCTCGAGTCAAGTGAGGACATACTTCAAATTTTCTTGAACAATAACTAGATTTTAAGCTTTATCAAGGATACCTCTCACCTTCCACCTGCAGTTTAGATATAAAAAAATATATGAAATTAGTACAAACACATGTTCTATGTCTGACTAATGCATAAAATCATGAGAAATAGATATTTATAAGAAACATTTTTTAATTAAAACTTCATAGTATAAGAATAAGGATCACATTTAAACACCGAAAAACATAATTAAAAGACATTATAAATTATAGCCACATTACAAGAAAGTTACAGTAACATGACAGTGGCATTACAGGGACTTCAGTGTAACTTCACCAATAATCCACACTTCACAATATAGCATCAATAACATCTACAAAACACAAAACTATGAGATCCTCCTACCTAAGGTGATTCTAAGGCTCACTTTAGTTAGTTATGAAGCGACAGACCATCAATCCCTTCACACACACCTAAGAGATCCTTTAAATTACCTAGGATAAGATTATTCTCAATTGCACAACATAACACATATATAATATGACATTCTCCTCCGAAAGGTTATCAAAAGACTTACTTGAGTAATTCAAGAAGAGAGCGTCCATCCACCCTCTCCAAGATTACCTAACTAATCCTTAAGACTACCTATGTTTTGATCATGTCTACTTATTGAATAGAAGAGAACACCCATACACCCTCTGCAAGAATACCTAACTAATCTTTCAGACTAAGTTTTGATCATGTTTACTTATGAAATTTACTTCCCTATCAGAGTCATTCTTAAGACTTCCCTAGGTAAGATATGAAGTGACCAATCTTATGCCACCTTCACATCTTAACTAGACAACCCTTAAACTACTCTAGGTAAGTACTTATTCATTTAACATGCTTTCTAACTAAAGTCATTATCTTCATTAGTTCACTTAAGAGACATTCAAAATATAAGGACATTCTCGTAATGGTCTTGGAGAAGACCTGGGGACTCAATCACAAACATCTTCAAAGCCTAATCTTGCAATGTCTAGATAGTGTAGCATACCACTACCTAAACTTCATAGAACTTCACCAATACTAGTAGGTATCATATATGATGAGAATAGGCAATAACCGATATAGACCATACTAGCTATGCATGGAAACCATAGTCATGAACCTACTCCATTGGATGTTTGTACTAAGGGCCAGTGGTAGAACTAGGACACATCCCATGTGGGCACATGGTTAAGAAATATGAAGGGTTTCTTTGTACTCTAGTCTCATCCTTAACTAGAGCTACTTCCCAAACCATACTCACTCGGTGCTAGCCTTTTTTCTCATAGAGTAATTCACATAAAGGAGTACATGAAGAGGTCTGATAACTAGTTCACAACCCAATAATATTACACCTTACTAAAGAGGGTCCATCAAATTACATAAAACGACTAAGAAGATAAATCAATGACTTTCCTAAAGAGGATTTCATGTCATTCCAGCCTACCAACCTTATGTCCACCATTCACACAAGAAGGATACCATTACGACTTTCAACTTCAAGGATATAATAACCTTCCAACTAGAAGGTTCCACATAAAGGACCTTCTTTGCAACGTTCAAGGTCACTCGTCAATCACACATACAAGACTAAGAAGTTTTAGTATATGAATTCAAGAAATCATATTCACATTGTACATATATCAAGTAAGGGACACAAATCTAACAAAACAAGACAAACACATACTTCATATATAGCATATCATTCTATAAGCATGTAGGCATAACAAACATCATTTATAGGTCACCGTATCCACTACTATAATTTAATCAATATAACCATGATAAGAATCACATAACCAAGTGGGAAGAATCATGTGTCAACCCTAAGACTACACATATAACAAAATAGTCATAGTCTAACATGATCACCTAATGACAATAGAAGAACACATACTTTCACATTATTCACATGTAGATAGACATGATCATATTTCACATAAATCAACTACACAAACACTCCTAATATATCAAGTAGTGCCTACAAGGCCATAATCATCATAATGCATAAGTTAACACCGACGAGGCCACATAATTCACAAGTAAAGCACATAGCACTTCCACCATAAGTGGACCATATCAGTCATAATATAAGTCAAGAGTTAAACTACATAATATAAAAATAATTAGAGCAGTGTACCACCAGTCCACTCTCACCACTTCAGTCCATATCTAAATCATCCAACATAATACTTAAAGGCCCTTACCCATGACCATGATCACCAATTCAATTCAATAATTAAAATAGACAATGAATCAAAGATCATACTACATGGATTTAAGAACTTAACGAAGCATATTACCAATTTTAACATGATTCTATGATAATTTAATAGCCTTAAACAAACTACATAAGAATTCAATAGCATTAAGACATAATCAAGTCACCCACATAGTAGTCAAAAACTAGGGTTCCTGAATTACATGGGTTCGGAGAGTTATTAGGTTAAAACCATAAATTTAACATCCACTAAATAAATATATAATAATTCAAAGTGTTTTATGCAAGAACCCATGGATAGATATCAAAATTGGACAAGTTCATCCTTGAAAGACTTAGAAATCAATTTGAAGTTTGGATCCTTGAAGAAAAGAGATTCAAGGATGAAGAATCATACCTCAATTGCTGCTAGACCACGAATTTGATAAAGAATCGATGAAGAATCACAAATCAATCTTTAATCCAAGCTCTATCTTGAGTTTTGACTCCAATGGAATTCTAGAGAGTTTCTTAGAGATTTTTGGTTTTGATTTGGAATAATGAATTCATCTAGGTGTTTAAGACTTATAAATAAATTTAAAGTACCTATAATACCCTTAGGAAACTTACCAAAAATTTATTTGGATGTGTGGTTAATTTACCAATTCACCCCTTCACTTCACAGTGAACTGCACAGGCTGCAGTTACCATCCATGTATTGTAGCCCAACCAACGGACCGTCCTGCTAGTCCGTGGTTTAGGTCAAAGTCTAGAAAAAAGAATGCCAAGTCCACCAGCTTAAGTGTCAACCTACACCCTCCACCTACGGTGCGTCGACTGACCTAACAGGCCGTCAATTGCCATTTGTAGGTGAGATTGGTTTTTGACAACTTTTGGTTATATGTTGGGTCCTACCTCAAGGACTGTTGGTTGGTACTTGGAGATGTTTTCTCGGACATTTCCACCCGAATATTTTGTATACGATTTTAGGACCTCTCACATCAACTTCTCTTAAAACAAACATGTAAAACTTGACGAAACATACTAAGACACACAAGATCGTTTCAAGGCAAACCTTTCGAACGTCATGGACGTTCTAGACATTTGACCTCCAAAATTCATGAAAGCTTAACCACTGCCTCCTAAACTCATTTAAAATCAATTTAGTACTTCAAATAATCAATATAAAAGCATTAGGATCTAGTTCCACCTAAGTCATTTTAGAGGTGTTACATTCTCCTCCACTTGGACAACATTCGTCCTCGAATGATGCTTGCTTATTTTTAAACACTTTCAAGAGATAAGACGCTCAATACTAGCAGAACATAACCATACTACACCATACACAATGAATAATTAGGAAGAACACCAATTTCACATACTTGAGACTCAAATCAACAACGAGAAAATAGAAACAATTCTACAACTCATTATGCAATAAGACTCACATTCTTCTTGCCAGCATTACAATGTACAAGCTTCAAAATTTCAAAAATGCAACTTTTAAGAAATTAATGATGAAAGCATGTTAATATGAGAAATAAAACCATATAAATTTGATTTATAACATAATCATAACTTCAAGAGATGCACAATGCAAGGAATCAGTAAAATTTAACTCCAATAAGACTTTTACACACAATCTACATGCTACTATGACTTTCTAACCCTCAAGCTTGAGTTGAATAAAAGAGATGAGGCAATAAATCAAAAATCTACTACTCACTATACTCCCCACTTATAAGGAACTCATAAAAACTAAAGAAAAAAGTTATTACTTACCAACATCATCATCATATGGCTTTGATCCCCTAGCTCGGAGTGTATAGAAATGATTCTTTTTTGGAGCATCATTACTCGGAACACTTAGAGGAACTTTCTTACTTTCCTTTCCTCTAGCCACAATAGTAGGACAAACCGTCACTTTGTGTCCATCCTTACCACAACCATAGCAACTCCCCCTACCCATTAGGCATTGCCCATAGTGCTTCTTCAATTCCCACATGTAGAACAAGTAGGCTTGGCACCTTGAGAACCACTACCCTTCTCAAGTTTTACCTTAGGACCCCTAAGTTCATTTTGAGTTGGAGCCTTCTTCTTGAACTTAGGTTGGTTTTGCCCACTTGGTCCACTCCATTTCAAGTTTCTAGCCATATTACTAATCTTAGACTCCTCAATAGATTGAGCATACACCGTGAGTATATACAAGTTCATATCACCATAAAGCATGGCTATACAACACTCTTCTTTCCCAAGGTCCGCAACACATGTCATAAACCTACTCATCTCATCGCTAGGGTTAGACACCAAGGATGGACGTACCGATACAACATAGTTTACTTAAAGGAATACTCCTCAACACTCATATTGCCTTGTTTGACATTTATAAATTCCTCAACCTTCACGTCCCTCCTCTCACAGGGAAAGTACATTCCTAAGAAAGCCTCCTTAAACTCCTCCCACTCTATTTCCGAATCAAACGGCCTATTATATTTCCATTGAGTGTATCACACTTGAGAAACCTCCCTCAATTGGTATGAATCTAACTCTCAACAACATTCCCTCTAGATTCAATACCACTATTCACATGTGTTGTCATGTATTGGGCTAAAGAAAGTAAAGCCTTTCTATTTTCCCCATTAGTCATTTACTTGTGAACCACCTAAACCTCATTACCTTAACCTCCAATAGGAACTTGAACACCTTGAAGAAATTGCTCAACTTCAGGAGGAATATCCTCATGCACCCTTCCCTCTTCCAACTTTCTAGTGGCCATCCTTCTAGCATTAATCTCCCTATAAAAACAAGAAAATCAATAAAAAAGACACTCATATATTTTACTATACGGCATGACACAAGAGTAGATAACGAAGGAAAACTCTATTGTCTATAGCCTCTCGCCCATAGATGTGTCTCGACTCACACCGATGATCGAGAATCTACTAAACATGACTTTATGAGACTTTTTTGTTCCTAAGACCAGCTCATAAAATATGCTCTGATTCTAACTTTGTCACATCTTGAGAGTACATCCTAGAAGATAAAACACTCTAGGAGTGTGATAAGGAGTCCTTGACCTCTCGGAGGTCTTGTACAAGCCCTTGACATCATTCATTTCATACATGTATGAGAAGCAGTGACGAATTAAAACTTTTCACGCGAAATTGAGAGAATGCACACGTACTGATATACCGTGGTTTCACGGTCTTATTAATACTTTTTCCTTAAGTTTAGTGTGTCCAAAAGCCTTATTGTGCTAATTTTTATGTAAATTTTCTCCTTATTTGTAGGAAATCTGTCCAAAGATGAATGCGGAGGTTTTTGAGCGAAGAAATGCAGAAGAGACCACCTACGAAGCTTGTGACGGTCCGTCATGCTCATGACGGTCTGTAGGTGGTAGCGTAGTGCAGCTGCTGAAGGAAGATGGGGAAGTCTGACCAAGTGTGGGGTTATGGAAAGCGTGACGGACCGTCTTACCCATGATGGTCCGTCCTGCAGGCTCGTCATGAAGTTCAGAGAAGTAGTCCAGTACCCATATTCCAAGAGTTCAAGTGTTTTGGAATGGAGACCCTCGACGGACCGTTGTGCCTGTGATGATCCATCATACCTGCCGTCGAGGTTAATGAAGAGAGCAGCAGAAGAAATTGCATCAAGTATGGGATGACGAAGTCCATGACGGTCCGTCATGACCACGATGTTTCGTTACGATGTCCGTCAATCCAGCCGCGTTTTGACAGATTTCCAGCAAATAGAGTCCTTATGTAATTAGGTTTTTATTTTTTATAAATAGTTCAAAAAACCTCTATTTTGATATTAGACTCTGGATTATTTGGTTAGGCCCTTGACTATTTTTAGACTCTTTGTTAGAACTTTGTTCTTCAATTAATTTCAGTAATTGATTGTTGGTGATTTTTGTTGATTAATCAAGCGAACTTTCGGATTTTACTCTTTCTCATTGAAGTAAGTACATGAATTCTTCTGCCATATATTTGAATATTATGATTATGACTATGGGTAACTAAACTCCATAACTAGGGTTTTGGGAACCATAGGCAAATAATGAGGTAAAACCTAACTAAAATAACAATTCTCGAATTCTGTCTTGCATGTATTGATAATTCTTTCATTTAGAAGTCTTTTAATAGCTGGCCAACGTTAAAACTCGCTTTAATGCCACTTGTCGGGCCAAGGAGGTAGATAATAGGAAAAGAATTATCAACATAGATTTAGTGCATACTATCTAATAGGCCAGTATTGATTAGTACGACGTAATGGCTTAGTCAAATATCGAATATGATGCTTAATATGAGGTAAATATAAGGGCTAGGATAGCAACACATGTAGCCTGACCAAGGTGCGGAGTGAAATTTTCTAGATGCCGGACCAAGGATTTAGAAATACATAACTTATCACTTTGCATGCAAGATACTAGGAAAGAATTGTTATAGTTAGAATTATCAAGTCATGAACCTGTGGGGAACACGAAACCTTAGTTACTTTGATTAATTGATTAAACTCCAACATTCAAAGCTGTTAGTCATCTTTTTCAATTTCGCTAGTTATTTTCATTTAGTTAGAAATAGAAAATCCCCCTTTTATCATTTTTGCTTTCCAAGGAAGTAATTGACTGAACAATAGTAATAATAGATTGAAGTTAAGTCTAAACTATTTTCCTCGTGGGAACGATCCCAACCTCACTAGTTGGGTTATTTACTTCACACGGTCGCTTTACTTCTTATTTGAGAAGTAAGTTTGAGCGTATCACGTACCCCCTCAACCTATGCCCAAAATTCCAGACACACTTATACTATGCTAAGGTCCTATTACCACCCTGAATTTATTTGACAAGTAATTTTCTACCCCTTCTTGTCCTACGTGACACTTGCTTGAAAAAAAAGTCAACCAGCGGTTGTCCAACAAGATAGTGCCACGTAGGTCAAAAATGGATACAAATCATTAATAAAATAAGTTTAGGGGAAAATAGGACCTTAGTGTAGTATAAGTGTGTCTCTGAGATTTCAGGCATAGGTTGAGGGGGTAATTGTGCATGATCCCCACGAAATATATTAAAACGTCTTCCTTATTAAAATCATAGAAAATACTAAGTCTCAACATATGTCAATCTTAGACTCAAGAATATTTGGTGCACAACCCATATAATATGAAATATAAATTACAATACTTGAATGAAAGAAATTATAAAGGCGATTATGCCCTCGAGTCAAGTGAGGAAATACTTCAACTTTGCTTGAACGATAAATAGATTCCAAGATTGATCCAAGATATTTGTCACCTTCAACCTACACCTTTAGATATAATAAAATGTATGGAATTAGTACAAATACTTGTACTAAGTATAACTTAATCCATAAAATCATGAGAAACGAGCATTTATAAGAAATATGCTCTTTTTTATTAAAACATCATAGTATAAGCATAAAGATCACATTTGAACACCAAACAACATAATTAGAAGACATTATAAATTATAGACACATTACCTGAAAGTTACAGTACATTACAATGGCATCACAAGGACTTCACTGTAACTTCACCAATAATCCACATTTCACAATATTGACTCAATAACACCTAAAAACACATAACTATGAGATCCTCCTACCGAAGGTGATTCTAAGGCTCACTTGAGTGAGTTATGAAGCAACCGACCATAACAATCCCTTCACACACACCTAATAGATACAATAGAGAACCTAGGATAGGATCATTCTCATTACACAACATAACACATATATAATATGACATTCTCCTCCCAAAAGTTATCAAAAGACTTACTTAAGTAATTCAAGAAGAGAACGCCCATAAACCCTCTCCAACATTACCTAAATAATCTTTAAAACTACCTAAGTTTAGATAATATCTACTTATTCAATTTACATCCCTAACTAGAGTCATTCTTAAGACTTCTATAGGTAAGATATGAAATGACCATTCATATGCCCCCTTCACACCTTAACTAGGCAACCGTTAAACTACTCTAGGTAAGTTCTTACTCGTTTAACATGCTTTCTAACTAAAGTTATTTATCTTCATTAGTTCACTTAAGATACATTCAACATATAAAGACATTCAAGTAATTGTCTTGGAGAAGACCTAGGGACTCACTCACTAACATCTTCAAAGCCTAATTGTGCAACTTCTAGATAGCGTCCCATACAACCACCTAAACTTCATAGAACTTCTCCAAAAATAGTAGGTATCACATATGATGAGAATAGGCAATAACCGACATAGACCACACTATCTATCATGGAATCCAGAGTCATGAACCTACCCTGTTGGAGGTTTGTTCTACGGGCAAATGGTAGAACTAGGACATATCCCATGTAGGCACATGGTTGAGAAATATGAAGGGTTTTATTGTACTCTAGCCTCATCCTTAACTAGAGCTAGTTCCCAAATCATACTCCCTCGGTGCTAGCCTTTGTTCTCATAGAGTAGTTCACTGAAAATAGTATATCAAGAGGTTTCATATCTATTTCACAACCCAATCACATTACACCTTACCAAAGAGGGTCCATTAAGGTTACCTACAGTGGCTAAGAGGATAGCTCAATGAATTTCCTAAGGATGATTTCATGCAGTTCCAGCCAAACGACCTTAAGTCCACCATGCACACAAGAAGGATACCGTTACGACTTTCAATATCAAGGATATAATAACCTTCCAACTAGGTTAAATGTTCCACATGAGGACCTTCTTTGCAACGTTCAAGGTCACATGTCAATCACACATGCAAGACTAAGAATCTCTAGTATACTAAGTCAAGAAATCATATTCACATTGTACATATATCAAGTAACAGACACAAATCTAACAAAACAAGACACACAAATACTTCACATATAACATATCATTCTATAAGCACATAGGCATAACCAATATCATCTATAGGTCACCGTATTCACTACTATAATGTCATCAACATAACCATGATAAGACTCACATAACCAAGTAGTAAGAATCATGCATCAACCCTAAGACTACACACATAAAGAAATAGTCATAGTCTAACATGATCACCTAATGACAATTGAAGAACACATACTTTCACATTACTCACATGTAGATAGACATGATCATACTTCACATAAATCAACTACACAAACACTCCTAATTTATAAAGTAGTGCCTACAAGGTCATGATCATCATAGTGCATAAATTAACAGCAACGACGCCACATATTTCACAAATAAAGCACAATGCACTGCCACCATAAGTGGACCATACCAATCACAACATAATTCAAGACTTACAATACATTATATAAAGAGAATTAGGGCAAAGTACCACCAATCCACTCTCACCACTTCAATCCACAGCTAAATTATCCAACACAATACTCAAATGCCCTTACCCATGACCATGATCACCAATTGATTTCAATAATTACAATAGACAATGAATCAAAGATAATACTACATGGATTTATGAATTTAGGGAAGAATATTAACAATTCTATCATGACTCTATCATAATTCAATAGCCCTAATCAAACTACACAAGAATTCAATACAATTAGGAAATCGACCAAACATTTATTTGGACGTGGGGTGAATTCATTTTACAATGAATTGCGCAGGCTGTAGTCACCAACGACGCCTGCCCATCGTTTCCTCGTAGGCCAACCAACAGATCGTCCTGTTGGTCCATGGTTTGGGTCAGAGGCTGGCCAAAAGAAGTTCAAATCCACCAGCCTAAGTTACGCCCTCCACCTACGGGGCATTCACTAAACTACAGTCGTCGATTGCCAATCGTAGGTAATGCTGGTTTTTGACAGCTTTTGGCTACATGTTGGATCCTTCTTCAAGGAACTTGGTTGGTCCTTGGGGATGTTTGAACGGAGTTTACAATCCAAATATGTTCGTATACGTGTTTAGGACCTCTCACATCAATTTCATTCACAAAAACACGTAAAACTCGACGAAATATACTAAGACACACAAAGTTGTTTCAAGGACAAACCTTTGAACGTCATAGACGTTCTTGGATGTTTGACCTCCAAAACTTCATGAAACTTTAATCACTGCCTCCTAACCTCATTTTAACTCATTTTAGGACTTCAAATCATTAAGATACAAGCGTTAGGCTCTAGTTTCACGTAAATCATTTTAGAGGTGTGACAATATCCCACGTCAATCTCACGCACCGCACATTACTCTCTGAATATCTTTTCCATAAATATAGTTAATTAACAAAAAAAATCACTTGATATTCTCCTAATTAGTTGATTCTTATTTTGATTACTTTATTATTCCCAACATAAATACTAATCATTATTCAAATACTTTTTATTTATTAATGCATGTTGTGATATTAATTTTTTAAAAAAAAAAAAATTTATCATCGTATATTGTAACATTTAATTTTCTCTATGTTTAATAGATCTTGTTCGCTTTTCTTGATTTTTTTTATGTTAAATTTTAAACATTGTTCTTTTATTTTTCAGTCTGATTTTTTTCAAATTAAAAATTCTGTATTTTGAAATCTTGATTTCGTTTTTTTAATTTTAATTAATCTGAAACTTGATTATTTGAGAAAAAAATTGTTTTACTAAAATTTTGAACTCATTCTTTATGTATTTTCTATATCTAAAATATAATTTTGTGGGTGAAATAAGTATGTTTAATTATGAAATTTTTGGATATATATAGATAATATGAGATCATAAAATCCTTAATAAGCAGTTCGTAAGCTTTAGCCAAAATATGATTTAGAAAAATCACACTTATATGAAGAATAGAAATTGAAGAGACAGGAAACTATAGTATTTATATTAATTAAAGAAGTTTAGACTTTTAATTTACATGTTTTGATTTTTGTGTGATGTATATTTCTTTTTTACAATTTCTGAAAACAACATAATATGTATTCTTTTATGGTCAGATTTATTCTTCCTTGATTTATGCACGTTGGATATCAATTTCATATATTTTTATTCTTTGTCTTTGTAATAAATGTCAAGTAATACACAAAGTGTATATAAATTGGATAAAACATTAACAAGTTTTAAATTGTCTAATTTGATTGAAATATCGGTTACATTTATTTTTTTTCATTTTCAAATGGGATATGTGTTGGATACCAAATGGATACCAATTAAATACAAAATTAACTTGTTTAGGTTGTCTAATTTGATTGAAATCTCAAGACATGTTGATTTTTCAATTTTTCAACTTTCCAATGGGATATCAATTCTATACTATTTTTTTACAAATTGGCTACAGTATTATCTAGTTTACGTTGGTTATTTCAGTCAAAATCTTCATTACATGTTTGTTTTTCAATTTTACTACTGAAATGTCAATTGGATACCAAATGTATATCAATTTCTACTAAGATTTGATTTAATTTTTTAAGTCGATATCAATTGTATATCAACATTACCTATTTTTTAGTATGCATTTGAAAAACAGTAAATACACAAATGATTGACTGGCACACATAATAAATATTCTGAAATATAATTCCTTAACTTAAAAGACAAAATAAATCAAAACATGAGTTTGGCACAATAATACAACCAAATCAAAATAAAAGAAATTATGTCTTCTTCTTTTTTTCCAGAAGGGTAAGTTGAACATATCTTTTGTTGTGTTCCTCCCGACAACATGTACTGCACGTAATCTTAGAACTCTTGAATTTCACATCAACAAACCATTTACAGCGTTCAAATGTTGTCTCCTTACAATTCTTTTTAAACCAAACAACAATAATTTATTCTCCAACATTTTTTAAATTGAATATTTTATGTTTCATCATAAATTATTATGTTTGTCATATATCATACAAGAGTACAAATAACTTTTATACATACATTATATCAGTATGCAAATTTCATACCATTTTTATGCATACAAAATTCATAAAAAAATTTAAAATATATTTTTTTAAAAACAATTTCATATTTATTACAGAATTCAAAAGTAAAAACATATATGTTACACCAGTATACAAATTTCATTATTATTATTCTCAAAATTCACTACAATATAATGTTAAAAAAAATCAATCAAACCAGAAATGTAACTAAAAATATTATCGATTGTATATGTCTGGTAATACTAGTATATAAATTCCAAAGAAAAATTGTCTATTTTTTTTAATCATAAATATACCAAAATAAAAATTGGGTCAGACAAATAATGAACAAATTCAATGTTTATACCAAATACATTATACATTTTTAAAAAGTCATAATTCAAGTTATAATACACAAGAAGAATCTGAAACCATTATACAAATTTCATACAATTATTATGCACATTTTCATACAGATTTTGTGTCAAAATTGTGCATATTTCATGCCATAAGTCGTCATCTTTTCACAACAAAATCATGCCACTATAATACTAAAATATTACTACTTTTAACTATTAATTATCATTTACTAGACAAATAATATACAAAAATCATTCAAATATAATTGTGAAATCGTACCAACATGGTATAATCAATATACCGAATTCAAACAAATTTTATAAAAAAATTTAACCAGAAACATATAAAAAAATAAATTTTCGAACCAAAATCTTTACCAATTTCAAACAAATTATAGTAATTTCAAAAGTGAATATCCATACAAAAAATGTCATACTTAAAACTATTATACACAAACAAAATCTCAATATTTCTTTTTTCTGAAACATTGTTTGTAATTTTTTTAACATTTGGTTGTATTACAATACAAATAAAAAATTGCAAAGAACATTAACCTGAAGGATCTCATCTATCTCCATGCTTTATTAATACTAATAAGAAGTCGTCCATTACAAAAAAATAAAGATTACTGAGTAAAAACAAATATGGACTAAATGAGAGTTACGGTCTACAGAAAAAATATTGAGAAGAGAGAGAAATATTTGAAAAAAAAAAGAAATATGTTTGAATGAATTTTAACTGCAATATTCTTTTTTTCTAAATTAAATTTTAAACAATTGAGTAAAAAAAAAAGGAAAATAAATATTTCTATTTTATTTTAAATTTTCTAAATTTATGGCATTATTAATTATCCTTAATGTGTTCAAATTAATGACATATCTATTTTTTATTCTAATTATGATTTTAAAAAAAAAATTACTTTATTTTTTTAAAAAAAGTTTAAAAAATGTTATAACCTGATTTTTTTTTTGTAACTTGAAAATTTTATTTTACTGTCATAACTTGAAAAATATTAGTCTTATATATGTCATTTATGGAATTTTCGCCTTATTGAACACCATATCAAATCAATATCAGTTGTAATTTTTTAATGAATAGTTTACCAAATTCATTACATTATTATTTTCAAAATTATTTACAATATAATGCCAAAAAAATTCAATGAAACCAGAAATCATACCCAAAAAAATATCTATTTTTTTAAACAATAAATACACCAAAAATAAACAATGTATCAGATAAATAATGGACAAATTCAATGTTTATACCAAATAATATTATACATTTTTAAAAGTCCATAATTCAAGTTATTATACACAAAGAAAAATTCTGAAACCATTATACAGACTTCATACAATTATTATCACACTTTCATATCGATTTCATGCCAGCATTATACATATCTCATGTCATAAGTCGTCACCCTTTCAAAACAGAATCATGCCACTATAATACAAAAATAATACAACTTTTAAATATTAATTGTCATTTATTAGACAATAGTATACGAATTTAATTCAAATATAATTCTAAAATCGTACTGTAACGACCTGTTTAGTCGTTTTGAGCAGCAGATTTTATTTCTGGAAAAACAGGCTGAAATGACGGAACCCACGACGGAACGTCATGGGCACGACGGACCGTCGAGGGTGTCTCATCCCAAAACACTTAGAAATTTTGAAATTTGGGTGCTGAAATCATCTTTCTGAACTCTGTGACGGACCTGCGGGACGGACCGTCACAGGCACGACGAACCGTCGTGATCCACCGTTTGAAAACACTTCAACTCTTGAGAATTTGGTACAGGGAACGATTCTCTGAACGTCGTGACGGAAGTGCAGGACGGACCGTCGTAGGTACGACGGACCGTCACAGACTCCTTAAGGAAATCGAGTTTCTAACGAACCTGCATGACGGACCGTCACAGGCGCGAGGGGCCGTCACAGGTTGCGTAATCCCAGTTGAAGTCGGAATTCTGGTTAAGTTTTAAAGGGGCGTTTTGGACTATTCCTGCTATAATTATATATTTCGTGGGTGTATATTAATAACTCAATTTCTTGGAGGATAAAAGAGGTAACCTTAAGTTAGTTAGTGGGCTATTATTGTCATCTTTTATTCTTAATTATATACTAATTAGGGTAAAAGAAAGAGGGTTTGAATAAAGAAAATAGAAAGAACAAGAGAAAGAGAGAGAAGGGAATCGATAGAGAGAGAGACGATCGAGAAGGGGAAAAGCACAAAGCTTTGGGAAAATTTTCTTGCTTGATCACGAATCTTCGGTGGAGGTAGGTTATGGTTTTCATGCTTTCATAGTAAACTCTTAATAGAGAATGATATGTATGGGTAGTATTGTAAAACCCTGCTATGTGCTTAATTGTATGCATGCATGAACGTGATTATATAATTCTGATTATATTAAGAATGATGAAGTTACTGAATCTCAAATCTTGATAAAAAGCTAATCTCTTTTTAATGATGATGCCTTGGTAAGGGAGAAGGCTTGATGAGTTGATAGAATGAGATTAGGGGATCGAGTGTCACGAACCTACACGTAGAATTAGGGATCGGGTGTCACGAACCGACACGTAGATTTAGGGGATCGGGTGTCACAAACCGACACGTAGATTTAGGGGATCGGGTGACACGAACCGACACGTAGATTTAGGGGATCGGGTGTCACGAACCGACACGTAGATTTAGGGGATCGGGTGTCACGAACCGACACGTAAATTTAGGGGATCAGGTGTCACGAACTGACACGTAGATTTAGGGGATCGGAGTGTCACGTACCGACACAAGAGGAAGAATGAATATGAGGGAGCGAAGTGTCACGTACCGACACAAGAGAAATAAAGATAATGAATCTAAAAAGATGTTAATATACTCAATCTAATGAACATGATTCCCAAATGAGTATGGTATTGAGGCTTGAGTCCTCATGTGTGAACTTGACGGTAATTACTAATGATATAGTTCTTGTTGTTGCTACATGTTGAGTATCATAGGTGATTTTATGATATTACTTGGTATATATTGTTTTCTATTTTGAGTTGGCCGATGATATCTACTCAGTACCCGTGTTTTGTACTGACCCCTACTTTTATGTTTTCTTCTTGTTTATTTGTGGAGTGCAGCAAACGTGCCATCGTCTTCAACTCAACAGTAATTCAAGCCAGTCTTACTACATCGGAAATTCAGGGTGAACTAATGCTTCTAGCTTGGACTGGATCTTCTTCTTCAAGTCTTGATGCCTTGAACTTCCGGCATGGACTAGCTTCTTATGTATTTTTAGCTTTTAGAATACTCTTAGTTTAGTCATTTGATCGTAGATGTTCTTGTGATGATGACTTCCAGATTTTGGGGAATAATAGATGCTGAATTTTAGAAGTTAATGAATTGGTCTTTATTTAATGAGTTTAAGTATTCCACATTACTTTCTGTTGATATTATATTGAAATGTTAAGGTTAGATTGGTTGGTTCGCTCACATAGGAGGGTAAGTGTGGGTGCCAGTCGCAACCCGGTTTGGGTCTTGACAAACTTGGTATCAGATCATTAGGTTCGTTGGTCTCATCACACAAGAACGAGTCTAGTAGAGTCTTAAGGAACGGTAGGGGGACACCTTTACTTTTCTTTGAGAGGCTATAAGACTTTAGGAAAATTTCATTCTTTCTTTCTTTCTTTCGTGCTACTACTTGAATCCAATTGGTATCTAGGTGATACAAATTGGTATCTGACCATCTTCACTCTCTTTCACAGATGGTTAGAACTAGAGCAACAACTACGCCAACACCAACACCAGCACCGGCGGGACAGGGTGCGTCTGGGCCAGCCACTGGGGCTGTAGCTCGAGGAAGAGCAGCGGCAAGAGGCCGTGGTAGAGGTCGTGGAAGGACGTCCTCTAGGGGAAGAGGGAGAGCACCTAGCCCATCTGATACTAGGGCAGTGACTCCTCCACCGACTGAGGAAGTAATAAGAGAAGGGGAGGATGGGGAAAATGAACAAGTGCAGAATGAGGGATTGCCACCCCAACCTACCCCAGAGATGATCAATCAGGTTCTCGCCTATCTCAGTGGGTTGTCCGATCAGGGTCAGGCACCTCCAGTGTTTTCTACACCAACACCTCTGGTTTTAGAGGTACAACATGCAGCCACTATGGCTCCTCGTATGGATGCCTCATTGGACATAGGCACGTTTCCACGTCTGACTAATGGGCCTATAATGACAAATGATCAGCATGAACTTTTCAGTAAGTTCTTTAAATTGAAACCTCCAGTCTTCAAGGGTGCGGAATCTGAGGATGCTTACGATTTTCTGGTTGACTGTCATGAGCTACTACACAAGATGGGTATAGTAGAACGGTTTGGTGTTGAGTTTGTGAGTTATCAGTTTCAAGGGAACACAAGAATGTGGTGGCGGTCACATATTGAGTGTCAACCAACAGAGGCACCACCTATGACTTGGGCCTCATTCTCTAGCTTGTTTATGGAGAAGTATATCCCCCGAACTTTGGGGGATAGGAAAAGGGATGAGTTCTTGAGCCTAGAGCAAGGTAGGATGTCGGTCAATGCATATGAGACTAAGTTTCGTGCATTATCCCGGTATGCTACCCAACTATGTTTCAGTCCACAAGAGCGGATTCGCCGTTTTGTGAAGGGGTTGAGGTCAGAGTTGCAGATTTCAGCCTTACAGATAGCGGCTACGGCAAAATCCTTCCAAGAGGTGGTAGATTTCGTGTTAGAGGTGGAAGGAGTGAAGCCAGATGAATTCACCATGGCATCGACATCAAAGAGGTTTCGAAAGGGAGGCGAGTTTAATGGTTCTTACTCTACAGGACAGGGTTCCGGAGGTTACTCAGTTCGACCCATTAGTCTTTACTACATACTGTAGTTGGGGGTCCACCTCAGACTGGTCAACAATTCTCTGAGAGACCTATGCTTGACTCCAGAGAGTGTTATGGATGTGGGGAGACTGGACATATTAGGAGGAATTGTCCAAAACAGAGTTATAGACCCCCAATGGCTAGAGGTAGAGGTGGTCATGGTAGAGGCCGTTATTCTAAAGTACGTGGTGGTCGAGGTAATGGTGGTCACCAAAATGGCCGAGGTGATGGGCAAACTGGAACCACTACATCACAACATGGTAGGAGCAATGGACAGACAAACGATAGGGCCCATTGTTACGCTTTCCCTGGGCGGTCTGAAGCGGAGGCATCTGATGTTGTCATCACAGGTAATCTTCTGGTTTGTGATTGCATGGCTTCTGTATTGTTTGATCCTGGATCCACATTTTCTTATGTATCTTCCTCATTTGCTAATGGTCTAAATTTACATTGTGAATTACTTGATATGCCTATTCGTGTTTCTACTCTGGTGGGTGAGTCTGTGGTAGTCGAAAAGGTATATAGGTCTTGTTTGGTGAACTTCGTGGGGAGCAACACTTATGTAGATTTGGTTATCTTAGAAATGGATGATTTTGATGTAATTCTGGGTATGACTTGGCTTTCTCCGCAATTTGCGATCTTGGATTATAATGCTAAAATGGTGACGTTAGCCAAGCCTGGGACAGATCCGTTAGTGTGGGAGGGTGACTACACTTCCAATCCGGTGCGTATCATCTCCTTTCTTCATGCTAAGAAAATGGTTAGTAAAGGGTGTTTAGGTTTCTTGGCACATCTCAAGGATGACACTACCCAAGTACCTTCGATTGAGTCGGTTTCGGTGGTCCGTGAGTTTCGGGATGTGTTCCCTGCAGATCTTCCTGGTATGCCACCAGATAGGGATATTGATTTCTGTATTGACCTTGAACCGGGTACTCGCCCCATTTCTATACCCCCTTATAGAATGGCTCCCGCGGAGTTAAGAGAGTTAAAAGCCCAACTTCAAGAGTTGTTAAAGAAAGGCTTTATTAGACCAAGTGCATCTCCTTGGGGTGCTCCGGTTTTGTTTGTGAAGAAGAAGGATGGGAGTTTTCGAATGTGTATAGACTACAGAAAACTAAACAAGGTAACCATAAAGAACAAGTATCCTCTTCCTTGCATTGTTGACTTGTTCGATCAGTTACAAGGTTCTTGTGTCTTCTCTAAGATTGACTTGAGATTCGGTTATCATCAATTGAAAATACGGGCAACGGATGTGCCAAAGACTGCTTTTCGAACGAGGTATGGGCATTACGAATTTGTAGTGATGTCTTTTGGTCTTACGAATGCCCCTGCTGCGTTCATGAGCTTGATGAACGGGATTTTTAAGCCATATTTGGACCTCTTCGTGATCGTATTTATTGATGATATACTGATATACTCAAAGAGCAAGAAAGAACATGAGGAGCATTTGAGAATGGTATTGGAAATGTTGAGGGAGAAAAAGCTTTATGCCAAGTTCTCTAAGTGTGAGTTTTGGCTAGACGCAGTGTCCTTCTTGGGGCACGTGGTTTCTAAGGATGGAGTGATGGTGGATCCTTCTAAGATTGAAACTGTAAAGAATTGGGTAAGACCTACTAATGTGTCAGAAATAAGGAGCTTTGTTGGGTTAGCTAGCTACTACCGCCGATTTGTCAAGGGATTCTCTTCTATTGCTTCCCAACTGACGAACTTGACTAAGCAAAATGTTCCATTTGTATGGTCGGATGAGTGTGAAGAAAGCTTCCAGAAGCTCAAGACTTTGTTGACTACCACACTCATTCTCACCTTGCAAGTAGAAGGTAAGAATTTCATTGTCTATTGTGATGCATCCTATTCGGGTTTGGGTGCAGTGCTAATGCAAGAGAAGAATGTGATTGCTTATGCTTCAAGGCAATTAAAAGTGCATGAATGTAACTACCCAACTCATGATTTGGAATTGGCCGCGGTAGTGTTTGCATTAAAGCAATGGAGACACTATTTATATGGGGTTAAGTGTGAGGTCTATACGGATCATCGTAGCCTACAGTATGTCTTTACTCAGAAAGATTTGAACTTGAGACAGAGAAGATGGATGGAACTACTGAAGGACTACGACATCACCATTTTGTATCATCCGGGGAAGGCGAATGTTGTAGCGGATGCTTTAAGTAGAAAGGCGGGAAGCATGGGAAGTCTAGCTCACTTGCAAGCCTCTAGACACCCATTAGCTAGAGAGGTTCAGACTCTAGCTAACGACTTGATGAGATTAGAAGTAAATGAGAAGGGAGGATTGTTGGCTTGTGCGGAGGCAAGATCTTCCTTTCTTGACAAGATTAAGGGAAAACAGTTTGATGATGAGAAACTAAGAAGAATCCAAGATAAGGTATTGCGAGGAGAGGCTAAGGAAGCACAAATCGATGAGGAAGGTGTTTTGAGGATCAAGGGAAGGGTATATGTGCCCCGTGTTGATGACTTGATCAACACTATTCTGACAGAGGCTCATAGTTCAAGGTATTCGATACATCCGGGTGCAACCAAGATGTACCGTGACCTAAAGCAACACTTTTGGTGGAGTAGAATGAAGCGTGATATTGTGGATTTTATTACCAAATGTCCAAACTATCAACAAGTAAAGTATGAACACCAAAGGCCCGAAGGAATACTTCAGAGAATGCCCATTCCAGAATGGAAATGGGAGAGAATTGCAATGGATTTCGTGGTTGGTCTTCCAAAGACAATGGGTAGGTATGACTGTATTTGGGTGATTGTTGATAGGTTAACTAAGTCTGCTCATTTTATTCCGGTTAAGGTGACTTACAATGCCGAGAAGTTAGCCAAGATCTATATCTCAGAAATCGTTCGATTGCATGGGGTTCCACTATCCATCATATCAGATAGTGGTACGCAATTTACTTCTAAGTTTTGGAAAACATTGCATGCGGAATTGGGTACTAGGTTGGACCTTAGTACTGCGTTCCATCCTCAGACCGATGGTCAGTCTGAGCGAACGATTCAAGTGTTGGAGGATATGCTTCGTGCGTGTGTGATAGAATTTGGTGGCCATTGGGATAGCTTCTTACCCTTAGCGGAATTTTCATACAATAATAGCTATCACTCGAGCATTGATATGGCTCCATTAGAAGCATTGTATGGTAGGAGATGTAGGTCCCCCATTGGTTGGTTTGATGCGTTCGAGGTTAGACCTTGGGGTACTGATCTCTTGAGTGATTTGATGGAGAAGGTGAAATCTATTCAAGAAAAGCTTCTAGCGGCGCAAAGTAGACAAAAAGAATATGCAGATCGAAAGGTTAGAGACTTAGAGTTCATGGAGGGAGAACAAGTCTTGCTGAAGGTTTCGCCCATGAAAGGGGTGATGCGGTTTGGAAAAAGGAGTAAGCTAAGTCCAAGGTATATTGGACCATTTGAAGTACTCAAGCGAGTAGAGGAGGTGGCATATGAGTTAGCCTTTCCTCCAGGGCTGTCCGGGGTACATCTGGTATTCCATGTGTCGATGTTGAAAAGATACCATGGGGATGGAAACTATATTATCCGTTGATATTCAGTTTTGGTTGACGGGAATTTGTCCTATGAGGAGGAGCCTGTTGCTATTCTAGATAGAGAAATTCGCAAGTTGAGATCAAGGGAGATTGCATCCATCAAAGTTCAATGGAAGAATCGACCCATTAAAGAAGCCACTTGGGAGAAGAAGGTTGATATGCGAGAAAGATATCCACACCTGTTCACAGATTCAGGTACTCCTTTTCGCCCTTATTCTCCTTCTTGTGATCGTTCGGGGACGAACGATGGGTAAATTGGTATCTAATGTAACGACCTGTTTAGTCGTTTTGAGCAGCAGATTTTATTTCTGGAAAAACAGGCTGAGACGACAGAACCCACGACGGAACGTCATGGGCACGACGGACCGTCGAGGGTGTCTCGTCCCAAAACACTTAGAAATTCTGAAATTTGGGTGACACCCGATCCCCTAATTCTACGTGTCGATTCGTGACACCCGATCCCCTAATCTCATTCTATCAACTCATCAAGTCTTCTCCCTTACCAAGGCATCTCCCTTACTCTTTGTTTATCGGCTTTGTAAAAATTGAAGATAATATTTATTTCAAATTATCAAAGAGTGATATAAAATCACTTTATGATCATAGGATTTTGAACATCATTTTCACTTTTGGGTCCCCAACTTCAAATTGGTATAAACTGGTAGCCTATAAAATGTAAGAAAAGGATTTAAAATTTCTTTTCTAAGTCAATCTTTTATGTACATAAATATTGTACATCAATTTTAAATAAATGAAGTTGACTTTATGAAATTATTACAAATCGTATTGAATACTTTAAACTAGTTAGTATCATTTAACAAATTTAAGAAGCATAAAAAAATCTCAATATACCAGTAACAATAATAATTGCAGCATATCAATCTCCAATAAGTTAAGTGGACTTTATTAAATTTCACTGATCACTCTATTTCAAATTATGTAAAATTAATATCACCAAACATATTTGAAAAGTTTTTCTTTTTAATTATAAACGTTGAGGTACATAGAGGGTGGAAATATATAACTTCAGGCTGCTCACACGCCTCACCTTGATCACCTTCACCCATATAGGGGCGCAACAAAAAATATTCAAAAAGGATGTTGGAGGTCTCAAACTCATATGGAAGTGGAAAATTAAAAAAAAAAGAAGAGAGAAATGCATAAACAAAAGTGTCCTCTCATATCGAACAACTCAAATTAGTTAAGTTGATGAAATGAAATTATCATTGATTATATTATTTTATATAAACTAAAACGTCGAATTTTTTTGCACGCACTCATAAATCTTATCAAATTAAGTATTCATATAATAATAGAATCATAGAGATAATTTTTTTTCTTTTTCTAAGAGGAAAAATTATTAGTAGTAATTAGAAGAAAAAAAGTGCATAGATATTTGTATAATAACCCTAAATGCAAGGGGTCGTATATATATAAAATAAATTATGCATTTTTTCATAAATCAAAATAATTACATTTAGAATACAACAATTTAAATACAGTAATGTTAAGGTCACTTACTTGTTTATTCAATATTTTGGCTTCAACCATAGCCTCTTTCTCCTGCCAAAAGAAAAAGAGAAAAGAAAATTTAAGCTGCAAAGGGTGATAAATTATAAAATTTTCTTAGTGACATTCATGCCTTATCACGACCAAGTTCATCATGAGCTAAAGATAATGATAAGTAGGATGACTCGAATAACTCAGCATATTTATTGCAGTATAATCATGCACATGTTTCATGTTTATTGACCACAATATTATACATGTCAATAAATCATTGATGAGTAAAAATTTCACTCTGAAAAAAATTCTTAGAGTTATAGAAGATTCAACTATATGAGAATCAGGAACAAATAAGAAGTTTTCCCTCTTTTTCGTCGAACTCTTTAATCCTAAAACACAAATATAAAGAATGAGTGATTCATGAAAATGAGTTTTGAAAATATACTTATAAGATATAATGCTAAATATGAACAAATAAAAATTGTGTATACCTTCGACATATACAATCCAAATTGGCCCATTAGCTTTTTTTCCTAAAATATAAAGAAAAATATTAATAAAGAAAAAATTACTTCTTTTTCTCTCCTCTTAAGTTTATATAGGAGTTAGTTTTGAAAAACATGTGATAAGTAATTCATAAAATTAATTTAATAAAAGACAGTTCAGTACATAAAACGTCAGACTAATTCACAATTAGGGTAAATGTCGCGCATCAAGAAGTGAGTTATATACAACTAATTTTTATATAAATATTAATGATTGTTTCAAAGACCTGATGCCATAATGTCACAAATAATTGATAAAATTAATATATATATATATATATATATATGTATACAACGTGGTTCTTGACACTCAAAATACCTTCTTTAAACATTTGCTCCGATTGTTGTAATTCCGTGAAGCTCAAGCCACCAAGGTCTTTTGCCAGTAATCCCCTTCACATTATATCATATGAAAATAAATATCGTTATTAATTAATATCATCAACAATAAAAGAGAAGAGAGAAGTATTAAATATATAAAGTGTAATTACAATATGAATTCATCATACATTTGCTTATTTTGGCTTAATAAACTTAATAAATTTATCCCCACAAACTATTATTATCGAGCCTAAAATTCACACCCTAATCCTGTGAAAAAAAATCTAATACACACCCCTTTAGAAATTTTCTAGTTTAGTAAAGCAAAATTAATAGAAAAACATACCTTTGCTTCCTATGCAACACTGCAACTTCATCTTGAAGGATATTTAACTTAGTTTTGGACTCCTAGATAATTAAAATAATTAAATTGAAAATAATATTTTATTAAAATAAATAATTAATGTAATCAATTAGTTTATGTGGAAAAATATATTTAATTCACTACCTCAGTTGCGACAGTATCAACTATTTCAAGTTTAGAATTAGATTCGCAACAATATTGAGTCTGGTTAGAACAGCTTTCATACTTCCAAAAAAAGAGATGTTACAAATAATTATATTAACACCGAGGATTTAATTTCTATAATAATTTATTATTTAATAATAACAATTAAAATAAATAATTTCGCAGAGAAGCCTTCACAATAATTGAAATAAAAATATCATTCAATTTGCCTATCTAGAATCCATTATTTAGATAGAATGACATTTTTAGGAATAGTGTTATAGTAGTTCTTACTACTACGAAATATTACATTATTTTTCAATTGAAAGGTTGAGAACTAATTATCAGAACTTTGGATTATCTGTATACATGCTCACACATATTCACTTCTTGAAGAAGGATATAAAGTAATGATACGGAATTGTTATTTGTAGTTTTGATGATTTGACAAACTTAGGGACCTCATAAAGGTACCGGGTTTTCAACTTGAGTATTGCAGGTGTCTTGTTTGAAGTATTGCAGATGAAACAAACCCATGGACCTAGTAGAGGTACCAGGCTCTCATGATGATGAGCCAGTCGACTGCCAGCTGGAGACGGTACAGAAAGTAGGTGCACACTTCCCGATGGCGTCAGAAAAGTGTGACCTTTCCAGCCAATGGCAAAGAAGTTTAGGAAAGTGACTTGCCCATATAAAAGGCATTTTCCTAAATATTTGTTGCTAGTTTTTGCAACTTCATAAAAACTTTTCAAGAACTCTTGCAAAGGCTACACAAAGCAAAGGCAGAATTATTCCAAGGACAACAGCAACATCTGGAGCTTTTCGTCTAGTTGTTTAGGAATTTATTCTCCTGTTCTTAAATTGTAAACCACTACTAACTCTATAAAGGAATTGTTGTGTTGTGTTAGAAGTCTAGGTTGTCCAGGTGGGATAGCTTAGTGGGTAGATTGTTTCTCTACTTAGGCTTGTTGAGAAATACAGGACTATTGCTTAACGGTAAGATTGATAACTCTTTCTTACGTTTGGTGTAATCGTGTTTTGCTTTTGATTTTGAAGATTAGTGAAAACGATTGAAAATCCTATGAGACAGGTCGTGGTTTTACTCCCTTAAGCAAGGAGGTTTCCACGTAAAATCATTGTGTTGATTTTACTGCATTTAACTTTTTGGTATTTTTCTGAAGTAAAGTAAGGGACCTGGTCCATTACTTTTAAGTGAAGGCATACATTCTATCAAGTGGTATCAGAGCAGGCACTACCTATTTGGTTAACACCAAGGAAGTGATTTTGTTCTAGAATGGCAGCTCCACTTAACCTCGAAGAAGGTCAGTCATCACACTGACCTACACGTTTCAATGGATATTTCTACAGTTGGTGGAAAGTTAGAATGCACGATTACCTCATGGCTGAAGATAGCGAGTTATGGGATATAATACTAGATGAACTTTTTGTTCCAATGATGGAAGAAAAGGATGGAGAAAAGACCATTACTGTTCCAAAGCCCAGGCAGAAATATGATGATGCTAACAGGAAAAAGATTGAAAAGGGTTTCAAAGCTAAAACTCTTCTGGTCTATGGTATAGGACCTGATGAGTACAACAGAGTGTCAACCTGTGAGTCTGCTAAAGAAATTTGGGATTGCTTGTTGACTGCACATGAATGAACTGAACAAGTCAAAGAATCTAAGATTGACATGCTCACCTCACGATATGAGAACTTCAAAATGAAGGAAGGAGAAACAATACATGACATGTTCACCAAGTTGTCTTCCATTACAAATGAGCTGCGAAGTCTGGGTGAACCTATAAGCATGACCAAACAAGTCAGGAAAGTGCTTTGAATTCTTCCAAAGTCTTGGGAGAGCAAAGTTGATGCCATTATAGAAGCCAAGGACTTGAAGGTGCTGACCATGGATGCCTTGATTGGTAATCTTAAACACATGAGATGAATCGAAACTATGATTTGTCAAAAAAGGAAGCCAAGAAGGACAAGTCATTGATTTTAAAGTATAAATCAGATGAAGATTCAAGTGATGATTATGATATGGCATATCTCATCAGTAGATTTCAAAAGGTTGTGAAAAAAAACAAAATTTATAAAAAAGGAACAAATGGGACTCGAAATGCTGCTCAAGGTGATACTTGCTACAAGTGTAGAAAATTTGGGCACTTCATCAGGGAGTGTCCTTTGCTCAAGAATGAAAACAAGGAACATCAAAAACACAGGGGTGACAAAGAAAACAGAAGGGACCTGGTACCTGGTAACAGAGATCGTAAAGCTGCTGCTGATATGGTTGTAAAAGGGCTCTTGCTGCATGGGGGGATTCTTCAAGTGATTCAGAAGATCCTGATAAGCAAAAAGATGTGTCTATGGTTGCTGTTGCATGAGGAGGAAACTGTCTTCAATGAAATGTTTGCTCTCATGGCACATACAGAAAATGAAGAAGAAGACAATCAGGTAACTCTTCTTGAGATGAAAAATGACTTGGATAAATATTCTCTTAAAAAATTGAGAACCTTGGCAAAAGTCATGCTAGATTCTGTGATAGAATTAACATCTGAAAGAGATACCATGAATGCTGAACTTGAAATTTTAACTGAAAACAAAGGTCAATTTGAAGACATAATGTCAAGAATGGTGTCTCTAGAGTTAAATAACTCTGAACTTAAGAACCAGTTGTGTCAGATTACTGAAGAAGCTGAAAAGCTGAATGGAAAGTCAAATAGTCTACAAGCTGAAGTTCAAGAAAGATTGAAAAACTTTGAGAAAAATCTTAGTCTGTCACTTGAAAAGAGTAACAAATTAGAACAGGATATTGTGAAACTTAAGGAAGAGCTTGAAAATTCTCTTAAGTGGACCAAATCCTCAAAGTTGCTGTCAAATGTGACAAATCAGAGTAATTTCAATAAGAAAGGACTAGGAAGTCTGAACATTAGTCCTCCTTATAATCCTCACAGTAAGTATGTGTTTGTGTCTGACAATCTGTTGTGTCTTCATTGTGGTAAGAACGGACATTTGAAGAATGAGTGTGTTAGCTGGAGAAACTCGTGTGAAAATTACTCTAATTATGCTGAAAGACAAAATGTACCAAAAAAGAGACCTGGTCCTACAGAGCCTGTCTCAACTCACAGATTTTCAAAGAAAAAATCTGTTCCTGCTCCTATGTCTTTTGTTAGAAAGCCACAGAGTCTACTATATTGGACCAAGTACAATCTGATCACTCCTTTGTCTGCCTACTGGGAACTCAAGCTGAAATGGGTTCCCAAGCTTAACAAGTGATTTTTGGGTGCAGGTGAGTGAGCGGAGCAGCAGTCAATGTTGGTATATGGATAGTGGCTGCTCTAAACATATGACTTGTGATGTAAAGAACTTCCTCTCACTCAAGACCCTCCAAGGAGGAGGTGTCTCATTTGGTGATGGCAAGAAGGGGTACATTCTTGGAGTTGGCAAAGTAGGAAGATCTCTTGAAGATTCAATTGACAATGTTTACCATGTGGATGGATTGAAGTACAGCTTGCTAAGTGTGTCATAAATCTGTGACAAAGGAAATGAGGTCAAGTTTACTTCGGAGAAATGCACTATGTTGAGTTTAACTACAAACAAGGTAATTCTCACTGCACACAGAAGTAAAAATATGTATATGGCAAACTTGGAAATCTCTCATGGAGATGACTTAACATGTCTCAGTGCTCAAAATGAAAATGCTGAACTCTGGCATCATAGGCTAGGATATGTGAGTTCATCTTTATTGAATAAATTGATTTCAAAGGACCTGGTCCGAGGGTTGCCCAAAATAAGGTTCGCTGAAAATAAAATATGTGAAGTCTGTGTTAAAGGAAAGCAAATCAGATAATCATTTAAGCCCAAGAATCAGGTAACATCATCAAGAACCTTAGAGCTGCTTCATATGGACCTTTGTGGACCCTTGTAGGTTCAACGCAGAAATGGCAAGAAGTACATTTTGGTGATTGTTGATGACTATTCAAGATACACTTGGACGAGATTTTTGAGATCAAAGGCAGATACAGCTGATGAGTTGGTGGTATTCTTCAAAATGATTCAAACCAAATTAAATCAAGTTGTTTGCAGCATTAGATCTGATCATGGGACAGAGTTTGAAATCTCAACACTGTATAGATTTTGTATGGAAAATGGTACAAGCCACAACTTCTCTGCTCCAAGAACTCCTAAACAAAATGGAGTAGTGGAGGGAAAGAACAGAACCTTGGTGAACATTGCGAGAACTATGATTATTGAATCAAATCTTCCTCAAAGTTTCTGGGCTGAAGCTATTAACACAGCATGTCATGTTACCAACAGGGGTCTAATAAGAGCTGTGTTGAATAAGACTCCATACGAACTGCTCAACAACAGGAAGCCAATGCTGAACTATCTTAGAGCTATTGGATGCAGATGTTTTGTACTGAATAATGGGAAGGATGATCTGGGAAAATTTGATCCCAGAAGTGATGAAGGAGTATTTGTTGGATATTCTTCATTCAGCAAAGCCTACAGAATATTCAACAAATGAACACAATGCGTTGAAGAAAGCATTCATGTTGTTTTTTTATGAAAACAGAAGCTTGAAGAATGATGGATCAAATAATGATGATGATGTGCTCAAAATGCTAAAATCCAAGAAGATTGAAGGTACTGAAACTGATGCAGATCAACAACTTAAAAATGATTGTGATAATCAGAATCACAGTCTACCTGAAGAGGATGCTGAGGTTGAACAGGATGATAGGGTACCTGGTACTACTCAAAACTCCAGCCAGAGTACGTCAGACTCCCCAGGAGATGATGTCACTCCTGATGAAGAAGATCATGATGATCTGCCAAATCAGTCTGGTGCAAAGTCAGGATGGAAGCATAGTTCATCACATCCTCTTGATAATCTCATTTCTCCCTTGAATTCAGGAATTCAAACTAGATAAAAAACAAGAAATCTAGTTGCATTCTCAGCATTCATATCATCCATTGAGCCTAAGGATGTTAAAGAAGCATTAGGTGATGCAGACTGGATCAATTCTATGCAAGAAGAACTTCATCAGTTTGAAAGAAGTAAGGTATGGTACCTGGTTCCTCGACCTAAAGGTAGAACAATAATAGGAACCAGGTGGGTATTCAGAAACAAACTTGATGAAAATGGAGTTATTACTAGAAATAAATCCAGGCTTGGAGTGCAAGGATACAATCAAGAAGAAGGAATTGACTATGATGAGACTTTTGCACCTGTTGCCAGAATGGAAGCTATTAGAATCTTAATAGCTTTTGCTGCTTTTATAGGGTTCAAGCTGTATCAAATGGATGTGAAGAGTGCATTTCTAAATGGAGATCTCAAAAAGGAGGTGTATGTCAAGTAACCTCCTGGTTTTGAAGATGCAGAGCTACCAAATCATGTGTTCAGATTGAATAAGGCACTATATGGTCGTAAACAAGCTCCAAGAGCATGGTATGAAAGGTTGTCAAAGTTTGTGCTGAAGAATGGTTTCAAAAGAAGCAAGATAGACAATACTTTGTTCTTACTAAAAAGAGAACAAGAATTGCTTATCATTCAAGTCTATGTGGATGACATAATTTTTGGAGCTACTTCAGAACATCTTGGTGAAGAGTTCTCATCACTGATGGGAAGGGAGTTTGAAATGAGTATGATGGGTGAGTTGACATTCTTCCTGGGGCTGCAAATCAAGCAATCATCAAATGGAATTTCAATATGCCAGGAGAAGTACATCAAAGAGTTGCTTAAGAAATTCAATATGTCTGATTCCAAACCTATTGACACTCCTATGGGAATAAATTCCAAGATGATAGTAGAAGAATCTGATCCCCTTGTGAATCAGACAATGTATAGAGGAATCATTGGCTCCTTGCTATATTTGAGTGCTAGCAGGCCTGATATTGTGTATAGCGTTGGAATGTGTGCCAGGTTTCAAGCATGTCCTTGTGACTCACACCTGAAGTCTACAAAACATATTCTTAGACGCTGATTTTGCAGGTTATCAAGTTGACAGGAAGAGAACCTCGGGAATGGCTCATTTCCTTGGATCATCACTTATCTCTTGGGGCACCAAGAAACAGAACTCTGTGGCTCTTTGAAGTTCTGAAGTTTAATATGTAGCTGCTGCAGCCTGTTGTTCTCAATTGCTGTGGATCAGGCAACACTTAGAAGATTTTGGAATCCACATCAAAGCAATTCCTCTCATGTGTGACAACACTAGTGCTGTGAGTATGGGAAAGAACCCAGTTCATCATAAGAGAACAAAGAACATTGATGTCAGACATCATTTTTTGAGAGATCATGTTGAGAAGGGTAATATTGTGCTCACATACTGTCCAACGGAGGAACAGATTGCAGACATCTTCACCAAGGCTCTGAGAAAGGACCAATTTGAGAGAAATTGATTAAAGTTGGGGATGTGGATCTCCAAGCGATACTTTTAGCCTTCAACAGTAAAACTCTTTTGATGGTTAGAATTGCAGTGCAGGTATCCATTGTGAGAATTTTAAATATCTGAACAAGATCACTTTTGTATCTTTCGTAGGTATACTCTCAAAAGGGACCTTCTAAGCAAAAGAAGAGACTAGAACAATTAAGGAATGAAGTTAAACTCTATCATGGTACCTTGTACCTGTCCAGGTTAGCATTTTTACATTAAATTTAAACTAAAAATTTGACCGTTGAAAATGCCACGTGTCAGTCATCGGTTACTCTGACTGATCAATCCAATCGTTTCTCCCTCAAACGACGCATCTAATCAAGCACCTGGCACCCTTTCACTTCTTTTAAAAAGGCCTTTTTCTTTTTGCAACTCTCATCTGTCTCTTAACTTTATCTCACTCTTTTTATCAAAAGGCTTATCAAATTCAAAGGCAAAATCTGTCCTCTTCTTCCCTTTCTTTTCAACAAAACCTTCCAGTATCACAAACATGTCTTCCTCTTCATCTTCTTCTAAGAAAATGTTGGATTCCCTTAGTGAAATTGAGCCCCTTGCATTCTATTCTCCAACAACTACTCAAGCCAGACTTCCTCCCCCACCCAGTCCTCCACAAAATACTCATGATAACCCTTTCTTCTCCATAGATCTAAACACTTCTGCAGTGCCCACTGGACCTGGTCCATGTGAAGACATGCTGCCTGACAACATGTTTGAAGGAGATCTACCAAAACATAGGGCTTCTGAGTCTAATATTCTGGCAGTGAGTGAGGAACTCGTGATTGAAAGTCTGGCAATGATGCGAGAAGAGGCCAGAGTAGAAAACACTGATGTCCTAGAAGGAGAAGAGGTTAGGCCTTCTCAACCCATTTTCGATAAAACCCCCAATTTGGGGCAGTACTGTTCTTCCTCTTCATCTGAATCTGCAAGTGAGGAAGTACCATTAAAATGGAACGTTGAGAGTCGAAAAGGGAAAGAAAAGGTCGTGGAGGAGACTCCTAAGAGACGACCTAATACAAGGTCTGCTGCACAAAAATTGATGGTAGATGCTTTGAAGGCAAGTGCACGCTCTACTGCTGTACTCAGAAGTGCACGAACCTTCAAGGTATCAAATTTTAGGATACTTAAAGAAAAATTGGTTGAGTTGTCTGGAGAAGAGGTTGAAAAGAAAAATAACAAGAAGAAATCAGTAAAGAAAAGGGAAAGGGTTACAAAGAAGGTTGAAAAGTCACAGTCAAAAGGGAAGAGATCTGAGAAAAAGAGAAAGCGGACACAGGGACCTGGTCCTCAAGCCAGGAAAGTTGAGAATGTCAACTTGCAGGAAGTAGTTGACAGTCTGAGGAAACAAGCAGTTCTCGCTGGAAGAGTGTTTGATATGGGGATTATTACTCTTCCGGGCATGGATTCTCTGCATGACATGGTGGAGATCCAATCTTGGCTGCACCTGTTCAACAAGAAATCCCCCATCCTCCATGAAGAAGAGGTTTGTGAATTCTATTACAATGTTCAATGCATGGAAGATGTGAGTCTCCTCACACGTGTGAACAATATTTCTATTTCTTTGAATGAGGTGGTGTTGGGCAGAATCCTCAGAGTGCCTACAGAGGGGACCCGGTCCGTGCTGAACAAAACTTGCTCTTCAAAATTTGCATCCCTGATTTCTAAGACTCCCACAACTAAGGTTGCTGGGATCTATAAGAGAATTATGAAGAGTGAGTATCAGCTGGTCTTCGAGTTCGTCAACAAGGTGATTCTTCCTCGCACAGAAAAGAGAACACTTGCTACTGCTGCTGACTTGTACGTAATGGAGATGCTGTGCAGCTTTGAGGCTCTAAGCCTTCTTAGTCTCATGATTGAACACATTCACAAAACAGTTATTGAGAGGAAAGGAGTACATGGAATGGGGTATGGATACTTTCTCACTGAAGTATTCAAGCACTTTCAGATTCCTCTTGGTGTTGGAAAGGTGGGGACAGTTAAACAAACTATCTCTAAGCATACCTTGTTTGAATGTGAATGTATTGAAGGTAGAGGCTTACCAAAAATCAAGATGGCTCAACTTCTTGAGGACCAGGATCAGCTTAAGCATGAGATTGAACAACTCGCTGTGCGGTTGAGTAGTAAAGTAGAGGCTTACAAAAAATCAAGATGGCTCAACTTCTTGAGGACCTGGATTAGCTTAAGCATGAGATTGAAGAACTCACTGTGCGGTTGAATAGTAAAGAGGCTGAAATTGTTGTACTCAAAGCAGAGCTGCTTACTACACAGAGTGAGGGACCTGGTTCTTCAGTTGTATAAGCTCTGGAGAAAGAGAACAATGAGTGAAGGCGAAGATAACTGCCCTGCAAGAAAATGCCATCAAGGATAATGATGCTGCCAATGCACGACTCACTCTTGTTATCCAGTCCCTATCTCAAACTCCCCCCTCTTCCTAAATTGACAATCAATCCTTTCCTGTGTCATTTTTTTGTGTGGCTGATCATCGTGCTGATGGATTTTTAGTTTGTCTTTAATGTATTTATGTTATAATGACATGTTGGTTACTTTATTCCTTTGCTGTTCTTCCTATGTTCTTTTGCAATTGCTCTTCCTCTACTGTTTGATTGCTTATTCGCTCTGATCTTGCTCAGTATTTATGTTAACTCAATTGTTTACTGCATATCTTTTTTATGATGCCAAAAGGGGGAAGTAAACTGTTAGTAGCTAAATAAAGGGGAAGTAATCTGTTAGTACCTAAATAAGGGGGAATATACAGTAAGGGGGAATACACTGTGAGGGGGAACAATTCTGGTGAAGATCTCAGATCATATCATTGTTTGTCATCATCAAAAAGGGGGAAAATGGTATTTGTAGTTTTGATGATTTGACAAACTTAGGGACCTCATAAAGGTACCGGGTTTTCTACTTGAGTATTGCAGGTGTCTTGTTTGAAGTATTGCAGATGAAACAAACCCAGGGACCTAGTAGAGGAACCAGGCTCTTATGATGATGAGCCAGTCGACTGTCAGCTGGAGACGGTACAGAAAGTAGGTGCACACTTCCCGATGGCGTCAGAAAAGTGTGACCTTTCCAGCCAATGGCAAAGAAGTTTAGGAAAGTGACTTGCCCATATAAAAGGCATTTTCCTAAACATTTGTTGCTAGTTTTTGCAACTTGATAAAAAAAATTTTAGAACTCTTGCAAAGGCTACACAAAGCAAAGGCAGAATTATTCCAAGGACAACAACAACATCTGGAGCTTTTCGTCTAGTTGTTTAGGAATTTATTCTCCTGTTCTTAAACTGTAAACCACTCCTAACTCTATAAAGGAATTGGTGTGTTGTGTTAGAAGTCTAGGTTGTCCAGGTGGGATAGCTTAGTGTGTAGATTGTTTCTCTACTTAGGCTTGTTGAGTAATAGAGGACTATTGCTTAACGGTAAGATTGATAACTCTTTCTTACGTTTGGTGTAATCCTGTTTTGCTTTTGCTTTTGAAGATTTGTGAAAATGATTGAAAATCTTGTGAGATAGGTCGTGGTTTTACTCCCTTCAGCATGGAGATTTTCACGTAAAATCATTGTGTTGATTTTACTGCATTTAACTTTCTGGTATTTTTCTGAAGTAAAGTAAGGGACCTGGTCCATTACTTTTTAAGTAAAGGCATACATTCTATAAGGAATAATGCTTGCATTATTAGTGAGATCTTAACACAAATAATCGATTTTGATTCAATATTTATTTTTTTAACTGGTATAAATTGATTTAATCATACCTTGGGCTAGCATACTCGTACTGCAGCCCATTTTGGGAGTAAACTATTACTCCCACTCTCACTTCACATAATATAGATAACCCTTTTGCCTTTTTCATCAGGCACTTCCTTCATAATGTAAAGATAACCTGCCTATATGATGTTTTCTCAATTTTCTTCAACTCAACTTTTCCTCTTACAATTGTCTCTCTATTTTTTCTCCTGATATTCAAATCAAAGGGTGATTGGTGATGGAGGAAGAGAGAGGGGTCATGTGTTTATATAGAAATGTTGAATGCTGAAGGATGGAAAGTATTTCTACATTGGAAATGAAACATAGAAAGGAAATAATATGCATTCCATTTTGTTATAAGATACTACAAGTTTGGATTTTTTTATAACAAGGTAACTTCAAATTAAAAATTTAGGTAAGCCAATTAAAAATGAGAAGGGTCTAAAATACCCTTATAGTATAAGAATTGGAAAAAAAATACCCCTCCTTTACCTTTTGGTCTCAAATTACCATTTGGTTAACCTTTAGGGACCTATTTTACCCTTTTGGCTAACATACTACTTAGTCAATATATTTAATTATTTCATTTATTACGTGTCATGTTATAATTGGTTGAAAATTTAATTAATTAAAGTCTAATTTATTTGACCCGAACCACCCTATCCACCCGAACCATCTTTCAAAATACCCAACCCATCCAAATAAAACATGATCCATTACCTTTTTCTTAAACAAAACCCTGAGCATTTTCCCCCAACTTCATCAGGTTTTGGAGCTCTTTTGGAAATCATCTTCTTCATTAGATTTGTTAAATTTTGTGTTGTTTCCATGTTGACATTTTCTTCTTTTTCTTCTCCTAAACAAGTTGAGTCTCGTACATGTAAGTGTGGATTGATAGCAAAAATATTTTACTGCTATGACCATGAGAATGATGGACATTGATTCTTCAAATGTTGTCATCTTGGCCCATTATCTTGTTGTTATTGATTGGATCGAAAGTAAACTTCCAAGTCATGTATCATTGATGAGTCACAATCATAAGATTGAATTAGATTCAATTCTGAGGGAAAGAAACCGATTGAAAAAAAAAACTAAAAGAAATGGGTAGCATTTAAATCCATAAACCAAAGGAAATGGGTGGCATTGAAATTCATTATATTGTTCCTCAAAAGGGGAAATACTGCAGAAAAAAATTGCGGTTATTTAGAGAATTACTTTTGTGTCTGCCTTCTTCATTGTTTTCATCATATATCGACCATCGTTTGTCAAGTAAAAAAACTCACTTTTTCCAGCGGAGCAAAGGTCTCAGATAGCATCATTACCACAAATCGATATCATATAATCAGATGCATACACTTTGAATAACATCCGTAATGCGCCGAGGAACATTACAATCGATGATCATTAGTTTCAACGTGTTCTAAAGTCATCATTTTTAACAAGTAATAGAAATGAAACCTTACCGAAAAACATTCGGACAATAATCATTCTATCTAAATTCGCATGACAAATGAGGAGGTGTGATCTTGGATCCTTCTGTTGTAAATCTAGTCCAATACTTCTCTTGAAGATCAAACGTTGATGGCTTCAGATCTAGTGATGGTGGAGGACCAGGCCGTCCCACTGATACCAGTATATGTACCATCTCCATCCATAAATCAAGTCTTGAAATTACCTTCATACATTGCCCCTGAGGGCAAACTAAACATACGTTTCCCCATTGTTTTGCAACGAAACCAATCTCCAACGGAAATACATTCACCCGTCCACCATAATTTACCTTGTCCATGAGGGAAATTGTGAAGCCAATAATTACTATAATAATTACCATTTGGGAGAAACCTTTCAGCATGAAAGATTTCACCATTCGCATAAATGTGATCATCATATTCCTATTTTTTTTCTCTTGGTGGTGATGATGAGCTTTGTGTAGTGGCGTAGCTCTGTTCTACTTGTGTGTAGTCGTTAGTAGTTTGGTGTAACTATGTTCTAGTACTATGAAGTCATTAGTAGATTGGCGTAGCTCTGTTCTAGTAGTGTGTAGTCGTTAGTAGTTGTTCTGTTCTAGTAGTGTGGTTAGTCGTTTGTATTTTAATGTAAAGTTAGCAATCTGCAGATTATAATTGCTATAATGTCGTGTTTTGCCTGTTGAAAGTTGTTAGCAATCGTGTTGATCTCTTGATTGTAATGGAAAAGTTGTTAGCAATCTGCATTTTTACCATTTAGTGATCTACATATTTAAAGCAATCTGCCATTTTATAGTAATCTGCAATTTTTTACAGCAACTCGCAATCTGCAATTTTAACAGCAAAATGCAATCTGCAAATTTTTACAACAATCTAAAATCTGAAAATTGGACAACATTTTTACAGCAATTTACAATCTGTAAATTTTTACAGCAAAATGTAGTCTGTAATTTTTTACAGCAAAATGCAATCTGCAAATTTTTACTAAAATCTAGAAATTTTACAGCAAGTTGCAAATTATTATAGCATCAAATTTATGAATTGTTTTTCAATTTTACACAATGCAGGTTAACAGTATAATTATACACAAGAATTGATGAAGTTGACGAAAATTTTTAGGGTTTTGTTTAATGAAACGGGTAATGGATGTTTAATATGGATGGGTTGGGTATTTTGAAAGATGGATCGGGTGGACCCGGGTGGATATGGTTGTTTGGATTAAACTTCCAACCAATTATAACATGTCATGTAATAAATCAAATAATTAAATATATCGACTAAGTAGTTTCTGTTAGCCAAAAGGGTATAATAGGTCTCTAAAGGTTAACCCCAAGGGTATTTTGAGGCAAAAGGTAAACAAGGGGTATTTTTGTACCAATTTTGATACTATAAGTATATTTTAGACCCTTTTCCGTAATTAAAACTTACTCGCACGTGATATTTATGCCAAATCAAACTATCTTACCATAATTAAGTTGATAAGTAAAGGTTAGCATGTGTCAACTAACTATAGTTTAGAGAAAAGAATATGGAAGTTAAGCATGTGACGTCATGTCTTCAATGAACTAATGTAAGTATTGGGTACGAATACAAATTACCTAGGTTGGACATATGTTGTTCAATTTGCTACATTTTCATTAATGTTTCTAAATTTGTTTACAATATGTTTTGTGCGATGAAAACATTTTCTTAAAAGAAAGTCCTTTTGTAGAATTTGATTCCCTAAAAATATTTAGTGTCTTTAGTAATACTTGAGATCAAGTTGGCTGACTTTCTGGGTGTGAAAAGTAGTTATGCACTTATGGTGAAATATAGTGAAATCCTAGTGGAGAATAAAAACTGAAATGGAGGGTGGTTTGAGAGGTCATTCTCTATTTTACTATCCAAATGAGAGTAAAAAAGAGGTGAGTTGGAGATGGTCTAAGAAAATTGAGGCAGTTTAGAACTGGACTAGACCTCTTTCCTTTGAATATTTGAAGTTTCTTGTGTATAACCGATTATTATCGAAGGTTACTATAAGTGTTTGTTCTAGTGCATTGCCTTTGACTATATTGACGCAGTAAAAGGTGAAATTTCACTAGACACCAGAAGAGCCATATATCCAAGTTTCCGATCAGAACCTTAGAAATTGTTTGGAGTCCGATAAAAATAGGATGGATATGCTAACCTATTAAATTTGACACTTTAGACTCAATGAAATCATCGGATTTTCCGAAAAGAAGTTAAATGAAGAAATTTCCCTCCTAGACTACTCTTAAGACTTAAAACTCAACTTTTTCCCTATATTTCCTCAACTAAAGACCTCGGAAACCTTACCAACCATAATATTATGTCAAACACAAAGTTTCAGACATGAGGGAACTGATAGAATTTTCATCATATGGTTAGTACTCAAAATGTTGACCAAAGTCAACCATAACAAGAATTGATAACTCAAAAGGGTTAAATACCAAAAAACTACACCTGATACATCATGGAACACACTAACCAATCTTGAAATACAAACAAACTATGAAAATCCAAAGGGGAAGGACTGAATGGTTATCCTAATTGAACACAAATTTACAAGAAATTAAACAATTTAGTTTTTCAAGCTCAAAGTTCTCTTCCCCAATTACATGTATTAGATTCATCAAGGTTGCGAGAAATTCATCAATGTATTTCTTTCCATCCATAAACCCCCAAGAACATCCTAAATTCTCTTATGAGTTCTACCCAATTGTGTAGGTTTTATTATTCTTCATGGGTTCTATTGTTTATGGTAAATTTCATTTTATTTGATCTTATCATGCACAATTTGATTCAAATTACATATTTTCAAAGTATACCATATGAACATTTATGATCATGAATTGATTCTTTGAAACTATGCATGCATAGGAATTGTTGTGACTATAAAACTAGGGTGTTTTGTGATACACTAAAATTACACCTCCTAAAGAAGTATAACCGATCATTGTCGAATAAAGAATTCAACAAGTAGGTTGAGGTCGATCCCACAAGGAATATACTTTAGACTTAAACTTAACTCACCATTATGTTCATTTAGTTAGTTTACTTTCGAGACAAGTAAGTAAGGGGGGGGGGGGGTTGTGTAACAAATAACTGGTTTATTGTAAAGTAACAACTGAGAAAGTATCAAACTTTATTATTATCAACGAGAGAGAGAGAAACTAGGATGTATGTTTTCCCCATGAGCTCATAATGCCGTAATCCTAATAATAAGCAATTCTTTCCTAGTGTATCACATGTAAAGGGGTAAGTTATTTAATCATAAGTGTATGTTCTGCCAAACAGAGTATTTCACCCGCACCTTGGTCTGGCTAAGTGTGTATAATTTACTAACCCTTAAACTTACCTCATATTAGACATCACATCAATATATTTATTAGTTTTCACCCTGCACCAATTAACATTAAACTATCTGATAGTGTCACATAAAATCTCAGCTGATAATTCTTTTCTTATTAACTACCTCATTGGTCTGGAAAGTAGCAATAAGGCGAAATCTAATGCTGCTCACCATTAAAAAGACTTCTAATTGAAAGAATTATGAATTCATTCATAAACACTAGTCAAGAATTACTTATTTATTATTCCTATGATTTTAATTGCTCATGGTTCCCACAACTCTAGTTATGGATTTAGCTACTCATACTCGGAAGAACACAATTCATATTTATAGAAGAATAATTAATGAACTTAGAGAAAAGACATAAAGTCAGCATTGAAGTTGTCCCGAATATTTAAAAAGACACCTTAACTTTGCAACAGTCCTATTACCCCACTAAACAATTTTGAATAGATATAATTACATCATTTTTCGTCCATCAAACATAGAGAGTGGTGTGCACTCTCTTAAAGAGAGTGAGCAGCCTAAAATAATTAATATAATTTTATTTTTACAAGTATTTTATCATAAAATATATTTTCTTAATTTTGTTATTATTTTAACTTTTTTTTCCTTTTTATTTTTTCTCTTTCTTTCTTCTTTCTTTTCAAAAGCTTTTTACTTTCAATGTCACCATTTTTATCACAATTTCACCTTCCTTCTTTTTTTATTACTATTAATTTTACTCTCTTTAGTTTTAAAATTTTATCTAAATATTTTCTTACATTTCGAACAATTCAATAAACTCATTAGATTTCAAGATGATTAGGAAGTATCATATAGTTTTTTAATTCGATTTCAATTAAGTTCTTTCAATTTTTGAGAAATTAATTGATTCTTTTAAAATTATAATTTCTAATATATATGAAAAATGAGTAGTTTATGGTACCTTCAAAATTTTAAATTTTCTTTAAAAAATAATTAATTTTGTTATGAATAATTCAATAAATTCTAAATAATAATATGAATTTTATAAAGAATTTGATCGGAGAAGAAGAAGAAGAAAAAAAGAAAATGGGTTTCAATTTGACATGGGGGGGGGGGGGAGAGATGAAGAAAAAAAAGAAATGAGATGGAAGGTGAAATGAAACTTAAGATATATCAAAATTAAAATTCAAAAAGTAAGAGAGAGAGAGAGAAATAAAGAAAGAAAAAGATAAAGAAAAAATTAAAATGAAAAAAAATATGTTTTTAATTAAATTAACACGTGTCATGTAGTGATTGGGGTGTGAATTCACTTGCTTTTTAAGATTTGGGGCTGATCGAAAAATGGTATAATAATATATTTTCAAAATTATTTAGTGGGGTAATAGGATAGTTGCAAAGTTAGGGTGTCTTTATAAAAATACGAGACAACTTCAATGGTGCCTTTATGTCTTTTCTCATTAACTTATGATTAGAGTAGAAGAAACCTAAAATCTCAACTTGAATTGCAAAGTTAAAATCTTCAAAACGAACTTGAAAATTTAGATTGCTAAAGTTGAAAAATTGATTCCCCATGAGAAACCAAAAACTAGGAGCAAAACAATATTTTCTAACCCCCCAAAACAAGGTTTACATACCCAATTTAGAGAAAACCTTGTCCTAAACAAAAAGGAAACTAAATACGGAAATAAACTTTTCTAGACGCGGCTTCAATAGATGATACTGACCTACGGACCGTGGAATGACATACAGTCCGTAGGTCCCTTCCGTGGATCATGACTTTGAAAATTTCTCACAAGCTGGAACCTTCAAACATGCAGATACAAACGTCGGAACATTACGACTAACTGTGGGTCAATCCATGGTCTGTGGTTCCTCTCCGATGGACTCTTCAATCATAAATTGGAGCTCAAACTTACATATACAAATGATGGACGTGCAAGATGACCTGTGGGTTGACCTAGGGTTTGTCACCCTTATCTGTAGCTCAAAATATGGTTAGATTTCCCTAAAGATCCATCCGCGTTTACAATTAATGGATCGTGATAGGACCTACAATCGTAGGTTAATTCCGTAGGAGGCCACTTTTGCAGAATTTCAGTTATATCTCTCTCAACCTCGTCCAAGCCTATTTCCTGCAAACTTATCACAATAAACATTAGTTCTAATACGAAATGGCCCAAGACACACACAACTCTTAAGTGAAATGTATCAAAAATATCGAATCTCATGGTATATCAACACCCTCAATTTAAACTCTTTGTTTGTCTTCAATCGACGCACCAAGACTCTAAATGACACTTGTATATAAGCAAACATTCAAACTCAAGAAATCACATGGATTGCTATCCCAACTCCCTTTTTGAGTGCAAGTATTTTCTCTTAGACTCGAAAAGCTAACTCATGAGGATCAATATTTGACAAAGACCGACCAATAGGCACACAACATGCACTTTTCACCATCACCAAGGTACCAATTCTCCGACAATATAATTATTGCCCTTACTTAAAATGTCTTTTTTCACACAACGTAGATGATTTTGAGTACAAGGTTTCATTCAACACTCACACTTAAAAGTGACTTCAAATATAATTAGTGCTCAATACCATAGTCTTACCCTTATTCTCACTTCTTAGACACACCAAACTAGTTACTAGGATGACTATAGGACTTTCTTAGCTCGTAATGTAGGTGAGCGTCTGGTGTGGTGAACTTAGGTACCTATTAGTGCCATTTTGTCCTCCTTGAAATTGAATTACCTCTTTACCTCTTTTTGGCCTATTTTTGACATCCTTTCCTTTTTAATTTATTTCGCTTGACTCTTGTCAATATGTATATGACTTTCCACCTTGTGGTTCTTATTTGGTTTTCACTTTATGCTTTTCCTTTCACTTTGTTTTCTTTATCTTAGGAATTTATGTATTATCATTTTTCTTGTTTGTCACAAAGTCACATCCTCTTCTATCCATTTCCTTTTCTCTCTTCGGCACAAAACTTTTTTCATACCCTTTTTTCTTTCGGTTTCCTGTTTCCTAGCCACCCTCAACTTATGGAAAATCCATAAATTGAGGTGAACAATATCCAATGTTAGGGCCAATATTGAGGTAACTTTTTGCATTAGACCCCCTCAACTTAGGCTTTTGGCCTAAGTCAAGGTGCACATGTCAAAGGATGGACCGGGGCCAAAACAACTTATATTAGAGAAGGTGAGTTAGGTGAATAAAAAAATAGTCTATTTTAGGCTTGATTATTTGGATCAAATGAAATATTGATTTCAGTTTGTTGGATAATCTTAGGCTTATTTTGAATACTTTGAAAAATTGTCCTATGATCACTTCCCAACTTCTAACCTAGATCATCTTAGCTGTACCAACGAGCAAGTACTTGATTGGCACAAACTGTATGAACATTAAAATTTTATATCACACTCTTGTGATATTGTTTCATTATCACATTATTAGATTACCTAGTTCAAGTCTTAACTTAAGTCATGAGATCAAATTTGTTCTTTGTCATGTCATACTAAGAGCCAACACATTTAAATCAGTTTAGCCTACAAATTCTAGCACATATCGCAACTTTTTGACGGGTATCATTTTCTTTCATGATTATTCCATCATGATTTTTTTCTTCTCATGCTTCTACATATACAATCCTAAAACATACAGGTTCAACATGAATTAAAACAATCTTTTGGGGAAAAGGATCACATGCAAGAAAACCCAAAGAGAGGACCATGAGTTGGGTTACTCAGACTTCACCCTATCACTCATAATCCGTTTACCCCACCCCCCAAAAAATAAAGTACAGTTGTCTTCAAGAAACACAATAACACAGAGTAAAGATTAGGGTGAAGGTGAAGCAAACCTATGGTGGGTGGGTCTGGTTTCTCGAAGCCCAATGGATCAACACTTGATCAACCATCAATAGTGCCCACATCTATCATATCAGCACCCTCAGTAGTGATTCCATAAACCCTCACCACACTATCAGTGGTTCTCACACTGCTAGAGGCACCAACACCTACCTCTCTAACCCGTTATTGGCATGACGCATCTTAAACAATTGGTCCCATTGAGCCTTATAAAATTCTTAGATCTCCCTCTTGCGATCTGTCTCAGTGTTAATGTCCTTAGAAGTCCTAGTGGAGTGGGGGCGCTTCCTAGCATGGAGGGAATAATCATGTGATGACATCTCATCTTCAAATAGTATATCTTACACTGTATCATCAATCGAGGCTATGGAGGGAGACTCATGATTAGTCTCAAGTGGAGGGAGAAGGGAATTAAGATCATCCCCAAGACTAGATTCCTCCATCCGGATGGCATAAACATTGGCAGTGGGGGACGATCGCTATAAATACATTCCGCTTGAATGCATCAAGGAGCTAGTGTATGGACTGAACCTTATGGTCCATTATCTTCTTCATACGCTTCTCAACCCTAGTCATGAACTTCTCAATCACATGTTGTATCCAAGGCCGTACATGCTGAAGTAGTTTAGGCATTTGGGCCTCCAGCTTCATAACATGGGCTAGAGGCACTGTAGTGGAACTTGAAGAGTGAGTGGCTCTTAGGGAGATAGGGGCCTGATTGGTGGCCAGTGAATGGAAATTCGGGGCATACTCACTAGTGGTTGTAGAGGCAGGCTCCACACCTTGTATTTTTTCAACATCATCAACTAAGCTTGCTCCAAATTGTGGCAAATTAATTTATGGCTCTGTGCGTGGTGCTGATTAATTCGCCTAATCACGAATCAGTCCAATATTAAGGGTCTTGGTCGCATGAATCAACTTGTCGTTGTGCTAAACCAACACTCCAATATTCCTGCACATCTAAAAAATAAGGCATGGAAAGAGGTAAGTGATGGTGGCCTTAAAGGTCCTCTCCTAAATCTTCGCAATCAACATGCTGGAAAAATCCATCTTGAACCCACGTAAGCACATTGTTTGCCTGCATAGGATACACCGGTTTCTCCCTAACAACAAGAAGAATTTTACCAAAAATGTCAGGGTATCCTTTTTTATTCCCAAGATTGGGGTGCTGATATACCGTGGTTTCACGGTATTTCTAATGATTTTTCCTTAAGTTTAGTGTGTCCAAAAGACTTTTTGTACTAATTTTTATGTAAGTTTCTCTTTATTTCCATGAAATCTTTCTAAAAGATGAATGTGGAGGTTTTTGAGCAAGAAATACAGAAAAGTACCACCTACGGAACTTGTGACGGTTTGTCATGCTCGTGACGGTTCGTAGGTGGCATCGTAGTGCAACTGCTGAAGGAATATGGGGAATTATGACCAAGTGTGGGGTTACGGAGTGCGTGACGGACTGTCATATCCATGATGGTCTGTCCTGCTTGTTCGTAATGAAGATCAGAGAAATAGTCCAGTACCCAAATTCACTAAGTTTAAGTAATTTGGAACGGAGACCCTCGATGGACCGTTGTGCCTGTGGCTATCCGTCATACCTGCCGTCGAGGGTAATGAAGAGAGCAGCAGAAGAAATCGTACAAGTATGGGATGATGGAATCCATGACGGCCCGTCGTGACCACGACGATCCATCGCGAGGTCCGTCGCCCGGTCGCGTTTTGATAGATTTCCAGTAAATAGAGTCCGTATTCAATTAGGTTTTTTATTTTTTCTAAATAGTTTGAAGACCCTCATTTTTGGGGTTAGAATCCTGATTATTTTTAGACTCTTAGTTAGACTCTTGATTATTTTAGACTCTTGGTTAGACTCTTGATTATTTGAGCTTCTTTTGTGGATTAGACTTGAGGATTATTGTTACACTTTTGGAGAATATTTGTTCTTCAATTAATTTCAGTAATTGATTTTTGGTGATTTTTGTTGATTAATTAAGTGAACTTTTGGATTTTACTCTTTCTCATTGAAGTAAGTGCATGAATTCTTGTATCATATATTTGAATATTGTGATTACGACTATGGGTAACTAAACTCCATAACTAGGGTTGTGGGAACCATAGGCGAATAATGAGGTAAAACCTAGCTAAAATTACAATTCTAGAATAGTGTCTTGCATGTATTGATAATTCTTTCGCTTAGAAGTCTTTTTAACGGATGGCCAACGTTTGAACTCACCTTAATACTACTTGCTGGACCAAGGAGGTAGATAATAGGAAAATAATTATCAACATAGATATAGTGTATTCTATCTAATTGGCTAGTATTGATTGGTACAAGGTAATAACTTAGTCAAATATCGAATACGATGCTTAATATGAGGTAAAGGTAAGGGTTAGTATAGAAACACACTTAGCTGGACCAAGGTGGGGAGTTAAATATTCTAGATGCCGGACCAAGGATTTAGAAATACATAACTTATCACTTTGCATGCAAGATACTAGGAAAGAGTTGTTGGGGGTGGGGTAAATGGAAAGTGAGTGCTAGGGTGAAGTTTGAGTAGCCCAATTCATTATCTTCTTTTGGGGTTTTCTTGCCTGCGTTCTTTTTGCCCAAGAACTGATTATTTTTTCTGTTGAACCGGCATGTCTATATCTTGTGTACATAGTTTAATTCTGAAGCATGATGGCTAAAATGATATCTTGATAAAATGAATATGATGCATGACTAGGCATTGTAATTGATAATGTGTGGCTCTAAGCATGACATAAAGGTACACCACTACATGACCCTAAGTCTAAAATTCGAACTAGGTGTCTGATAATCTGTTAGAGTAATGAGATGTCAAGTGAGTGGGAGTAAGATTTGAATAGTCCACTATTTGTACTGAGCTAGAACTTGCCTAGTAAGTCCTTCTAAAAGTAATTTGTAATAGACAATTAGGAAAGGATCATAGGCCCTTATTCAATATAGCCCATTTTTAGCCTAAAAATAAGAAAACCAAATGAAATTAATCCTTATTTGATCCAAATGATTTGAGCTTAAACTAGACCTTTCTTTTTCACCCCAACTGATCTTTTCTAAGAATAATGTGTTGGCCCTGGTCCCTCCTTGGACATGTGCACCTCAACTTATGCCAAAAGCATAAATTGAGGGTGGCTAATGCAGTAAACAACCCTTTTTTATGGCCCTGACTTAACTTTGGGTATTGTGTACTTTGACTCATGGCAAAGCCATGAGTTGAGGGTGGCTATTATGAGTAATGCTCTAGAAAGTGGGGTTGAAAGAACAAAGAGAGAGAAAGAACAAAAGTAAAGTGACTCAAGAATCTGTTGAAAGAAAAGTAAAAAAAATAAAAAAAATAATACAAGAAATACAAGCAAGAAAAAAAGAGAGTCACTTACAGAAATGAAGAAAGAAGGGAAAATAGCAAGGCAAAAGAATATGGGAAATTGGGAGAAATAAAATGATGAAAAGAGGTATGTTTAGCCGATATGTCAAGGAGGGCAACAAGTCACTAAAGTATACCTAACTGAGCCTATATTACAAGCTAAGAAAGTCCTATCGTGATCCTAAAAGTTGTATAGCGAACATAAAGCAGTGAAAATAAGGGAAAACTTATGGCAATATGTATGAATGAGTGTGAATTTGTTTTGAGAGTGAGTGTTGAAAAGTAATCCTTATACACAAACTTGAAATCATTGTGTGAAAAATGAGGATTTTCTTTTGAACTGAGGACACTAGTTGCAATACCGGAAATATTAGCACCTTGGTGAGAAATTGAAGAGGATAGGTGTTAGTGCATGGTGAGTCTGTGTCATGGTCTGATTCCACATAATTTAAGCCTAATAGTGATAGCATGCATGAATATGATGAGATTGATCGGGATTGATAGCCAAATGATTGCAAAGGATAAAACATGGATACTATTGTACAAAGATTTTGTATTGAGTCATGGTGAGTCACTTGAGGAAAAACAACAAATTTAAGTTGAGAGTGTTGATATATCGTGGTTTCATGGTATTTTTAATGCTTTTTCCTTAAGTTTAATGTGTCCAAAAGCCTTTTTGTACCAATTTATATGTAAGTTTCTTTTTATTTGCAGGAAATCTGTCTAAAAGATGAATGTGGAGGTTTTTGAGCAAGAAATACAGAAAAAGTACCACCTACGAAGCTTGTGACTATTCGTCGTGCTCGAGACGGTCCGTAGGTGGCATCGTAGTACAGCTGCTGAAGGAAGATGGGGAATTCTGACCAAGTGTGGAGTTACGGAGTGCGTGACATACTGTCGTAGTCATGACGGTCCGTCCTGCTGGTTCGTCATGAAGATCAGAGATGTACTCCCAGTACCCAAATTCTAAGAGTTCAAGTGTTTTGGAACAGAGACCCTCGACGGACCATTGTGCCTGTGACGATCCGTCATACCTGCTGTCGAGGGTAATGACGGGAGCAGCAGAAGAAATCGCACAAGTATGGGACGACGGAATCAATGACGGCCCGTCGTGACCACGACAATCCGTCGCGAGGTCCGTCGACCCAGCCACGTTTTGACAAATTTCCAGCAAATAGAGTCCTTATTTAATTTGGTTTTTTATTTTTTATATATAGTTTTAAAAACCTCATTTTTGGGGTTAGACTCTTGTTTATTTTTAGACTCTTGGTTAGACTCTTGATTATTTGAGCTTCTTTTGTGGATTAGACTTGAGGATTATTGTTACACTTTTGGAGGATCTTTGTTCTTCAATTAATTTCAGTAATTGATTGTTGGTGATTTTTGTTGATTAATCAAATGAACTTTTGGATTTTACTCTTTCACATTGAAGTAGGTGCATGAATTCTTATATCATATATTTGAATATTGTTATTATGACTATGGTTACCTAAACACCATAACTAGGGTTGTGGGAACAATATGCGAATAATCAGGTAAAACCTAATTAAAATAACAATCTAGAATAGTGTCTTGCATGTATTGATAATTCTTTCGCTTAGAAGTCTTTTTAATGGTTGGCTAACGTTAGAACTCGCCTTAATGCTACTTGCCGATCCAAGGAGGTAGATGATAGGAAAAGAATTATCAACATAGATTTAGTGTATACTATCTAATAGGCTAGTATTGATTGGTACGAGGTAATAACTTAGTCAAATATCGAATACAATGCTTAATATGAGGTAGAGGTAAGGGTTAGTATAGCAACACACGTAGCCGGACCAAGGTGAGGAGTGAAATTTTCTAGATGCCGGACCAAGGATTTAGAAATACATAACTTCTCACGTTTCATTAAAGATACTAGGAAAGAATTGTTATAGTTAGAATTGTCAAGTTATAAACATGTGGGGAAAACGTAAACCCTAGTTACTTTCATTAATTGATTAAACTCCAACATTTGAAGCTGTTAGTTGTCTCCTTTAATTTAGATAGTTATTTTTATTCATTTACAAGTAACCTCCCCCCCCCCTTTTATTGACTTTTATTTACAAGGAAATAATTGATTAAATAGTCCTAATAATAGATTCAAGTTAAGTCTGAACTATTTTCCTCATGGGAACAATCCCAACCTCATTAGTTGGATTCATTACTTGATACGACTGCTTTACTTCTTATTTGAGAAGTAAGTTTGAGTGTATCAGGTTCTTACCCACTCGACGCGCAGTTTATATGTAGTAAGGTGACGGGATAACCAGACAAAAAGAATCCCTCTTTTTGACATTCCTATGAATTGCCCTGCTCTTAAAGATGTCTTAGCGATAATCAAACTCCAGCGTGTTGATTAATAAAGTGTGGCACGAACCATAAAGGAACCTATCGATAGTGGTATTAGACATATGAACCTCAAACCCACACACTAGTGTAGCGGTAACTGGAGCTTCGGAGGGTGGATGCATAGGAAGCATAAAACTCACTAACGATCTCCTCGTTGTAGGATCCCGGGCTACGAGCCATAAACTCACACATGTGCCTCTAAAAGAGAGTATATATGTTGGACATACTAAGAAGGTTGCCTGTGAGTTCCCGACACTCCTTAGTAATCAATTGAGCTATTTATTCTTTCTCATTCAACATCCTAGAATCTCTGTATATGTGCCACTTGCCACTCATGCACCATCGATTAGGCTACTCAACAACTGGAGAAGGATTTGTGGTTGGAGGCACTAGGATAACATCAACACTAATATCCTCAAAAGATGAGGTGTTGGCGCCATAAGAACTGGAGCCAAATGTGAAGCTGCTGACGGAAGCAAAGGTAGATCTATTCGATCAGTATATCCTTTTTATCAGACTAGGAGGTAATGACTACAACGGAAACCACCTATCGAGTTTGTTTTGTGTGGTGTCTAGTGTCGTAGAGGATATCCTAGTAGTGGATGGGACATATGCATGGTCAGTATCCGTATCAGTATCTTCATCAATTAGTCGAAGGGATGGTGTCACATATTTGGACTTGCCCCTTGAAGTGTAGACTAGAGCTTTCTTGGGAGACATTGTACGTGTGAAGGACGAAACAAACCTATACTACAATCGAAAATTATTTAGAACAAAGAATGAACCAAAACAAAAACCAAAAAGTATTTGTAAAGTAGTAGTTATGGCCACTTACGATCCGTAGTTTGACTTATGGTTCATGGGTCCCCTCCGTAGGGCAGAGATCCCAAAAATTTGGGTCTGTTATGTGAACCAAGGATGTGCAGAACATTTCATCGATTAAATGATGGAACATAGTTCTTGTCCGTAGTTCGTAACTTGGTAACTTTTCATGTACAATCAATCCACAGATCCGACATACCGTCCGTAGGTTGACCTACAATCTATCGATGAGGTCTCGTGGGTCAGACATGTGCTAGTTTTCAGACATCAATATTTTTGTACTCATTTTTTCACAGATCAAACAATCAACCTAGGTCTAATAAAGGATTCAACACAATAAATGGTAGTTTGACATTCATAGGGTTTGATTATTCATATTTTAACTCTTTTAGCATGCCAACTAGGAACCTTAAGTCGAACCTTCCATTTAGACCTCTTAATTTTGATATTTTTTATAGATGAACAAAATACTCACATTCCATTGTGCGATGGTGTTTCTAAAGTAATTTAGCATGAAATTTCATATAAAAATAACCCAGAGTTAGGATACATTTCATGACTCCATGTATTTAATAATGAATAATGAAATTCAGAGGTAGGGTCAAGTCGTATTACTTTACAAGCAAGTTAAATGTGTGAGTGTATGATAGCAATGAAATCCTTAGACCCTTTTCTTTCCATTTGACACCAAACCTTGACTGAAAAATTCTTTTGGGGAGGGGAGAATGGATTTTTTCAGGAGAGGAGAATGAGAATTATGGATGAGGGAATAATAGTGATGGAAAATGGGACTTATATGAGGAGTTAATGAGAGAGTTTGGGGATTTGAACGGGTTAGAAACGGTGAGGGTAATGGGGGATGAATTTGAATTAAAAGGGTTTTGTGAAAAGGGTGTCAGGGTTGAGTCGGCAAAACCCAAAATTTTGATCCAGGAAACCCCGTCTATGAGTCGTGGATCGACCTTACGAGTCTTGTCCGTAGGTCACTCAAAATTTAGAAAAGTTTAGGATACATACCAGGGGTCTATGAATAGCATTCACGGTCCGTGGATGGAACCACAGACCATCGATGGGGTCCGTAGACCTCAGTGCTAACTTTTTTCTACAGATTTTTCTTTTCATCCCTGCATATGTAGCAACCGTTAGGCGTTTCTTTTTATATTTTCTTGAAACTTTTTAGACACGGATCCTATGTTATATATAGCCAACACTAATGCAAAAAAAAACACCTATCTAAAGGATTACAAATATTCAAATAAAAAAGAAAACTCCTAAATAAAAAAAACATATAGTTGGTTAGATTGTACATCTTGTGTTGCCTAGCAAGAAACACTTGATTTAAAGTTGCGGCACAACGCAGGCCCATTGATTACTTAGACTTCATCAAGGTATTAGGCCCAACCACTTCTTGTACACTTCCTTCCTTCCCTATGTAGGCCTTGATCCTTTGCCTGTTCACCTTGAACCTTGTTCCCTTCTTGTTCTTGAGTTCGATCACTCCATGTGCGAATACTTGAGTGACTATGAATGGTGCGGTCCACATGGACTTGAGCCTTCCAGGAAAGAGGCACCACCTTGAATTTAATAGAAACACCATATAACCTATGAAAAATTCATGCTTTTCAATCTTTTGATTATCATAATTATTCATAGCTTTCTTGCACAAGGATGAACTTTCATAAACTTTTAGGAAAAACTCATAAACCTCATTCATTTCATTCACTCTTTGACTTGATGCGGAGCCTTAACCCAAATGTATTTTCTTTAGCACCCACATAGCCTTATGCTCTAGCTCTATCAAAAAATGGCAAGACTTCCTATATACAATTTTTTAGGAGGCACATACCAATAGGACTCTTGGATGTGTTGTGATAGGCCCCATAGATCATCATCAATTCTCCTTGGCCAATCATTTCTATTTGCATTCGTAGTCTTAACATGAATTTTCTTGATCTCTCTGTTGGACACTTCAACTTGCCCACTAGACTGTGGATAGGAACGAGTGACTATATTATGAAAGACTCCATATTTATCCAGAAAACGCCTTGAAAAATTTATTAAAAGAGTGGAAACCTCCATTGCTGATACTCACCCTTGGTGTACCAAATTTAGAGAAGATATTCTTTTTATGGAATGCGGTGACACTTTTACCTTATTTGTTTGGAAGCGCAATTGCTTCCATCCATTTGAACACATAATCAACCGTAAAAAGAATATGATTCATCCATGTGAGAAAGAATATGCTTCATCCATGTGAACTCATAGAGAGACCCTTAAAATAAATGTCCCACACATCAAACAACTCAATCACCAAATCAGATTTCTAGGTAGCTCTTGCCTCTTTGAAATTCCTCCTTCCCTTTGGCAACAATCACAAGACTAGGCGATATCATGAGAATCTAGTGGATGAAAAGCCAATAATACCCGAACTGCAGTATCTTTTGTGAAGTTAATACCACTATGATTCCCACCAACCAATGAAGAGTGCCACGCCTCTAGTAATCTCATCATCTCAACCTCAGACACACAACAACGAATATTTCAATCAGCACAAAACAGAACAAATACGGATCATCCCAAAAGAAATTTTTCAAATCATGCATAAACTTTTTTCCTTTGGTGAAAAGACAAATCGGATGGAATCAGATCACATTCCAAATAGTGAGCAAAGTCTACGAACAAAGAAATCAGATCATGAGAATCAATCAATACTTGTTTGTCTTAAAAATTATCATTAATTTTAGCCTCACCTCCTAGATTGAGCAGAACTTCTTTCTCTAATTTGGACAAGTGATTGGCAACTTAATTTTCTTTCCCTTTTCTATCTTGCACATTGATATACCGTGGTTTCACGGTATCATTAATACTTTTTCCTTAAGTTTAGTGTGTCCGAAAGTCTTTTTGTGCTAGTTTTTATATGAGTTTCTCTTTGTTTTGCAGGAAATCTGTCCAAAGTTGAATGCGAAGATTTTAAGTGAAGAAATGCAGAAGAGACCACCTACGGAGCTGATGACGGTCCTTCGTGCTTGTGACGGTTCGTAGGTGGCAGCGTAGAGAAGCTGCTGAAGGAAGATGGGGAAGTCTGACCAAGTGAGGGGTTACGTAGCTTGTGACGGTCCGTCGTGGCTATGACGGTCCATCTTGTAGGTTCGTCATGAAGTTCAGAGAAGTGATATCAGTACCCAGATTCCAAGAGTTGAAGTGTTTTGAAATGAAGACCCTCGACGGACCGTTGTGAGGTCCGTCGACCCATCCGCGTTTTGGAAGATTTCAAGCAATTAGAATCCTTATTTAATTAGGTTTTAATTTTTCTATAAATAGTTCGAAAAATCACGTTTTTGAGGTTAGACTCTGCTAGATTAGACATCATATTATTAGACTCTGTGTATTAGTGTTTGATTTGGATATTCTTACAAGTGATTTTTGGTGATTAATCAAGCAAACTTTTAGACTTTATTCTTTCTCATTGAAGTAAGTACATGAATTCTTATTTAATATATTTGAATATTGTGTTTATGGCTATGAGTAACTAAACTCCATAACTAGGGTTGTGGGAACCATAGGCAAATAATGAGATAAACCCTAATTAAAAGAACAATTCTAGAAAGTGTCTTGCATGTATTAATAATTCTTTCGTTTAGAAGTCTTTTTAACGGATGGCCACCGTTAGAACTCGCCTTAGTTCTACTTGCCAGACCAAGGAGGTATATAATAGGAAAAGAATTATTAACATAGATTTAGTGTATACTATCTAATAGGCTAGTATTGATTGGTACGAGGTAATAACTTAGTCAAATATCGAATACGATGCTTAATATGAGGTAAGGATAAGGGTTAGGATAGCAACACACGTAGCCGGACCAAGGTGCAGAGTGATATTTTCTAGATGCCGGACCAAGGATTTAGAAATACATAACTTATCACTCTGCATGCAAGATACTAGGAAAGAATTGTTATAGTTAGAGTTATCAATTTATGAACCTGTGGGGAACACGTAAACCCTAGTTACTTTGATTAATTGATTAAAACCCAACATTAAAAGTTGTTAAGTGTCTCTTTCAAGTTCGTTGTTTATTTTCACTTATTTAGAGATAGAACCCCCTTTTTCATATTTTTACTTTCCAAGGAAGTTATTAACCAAACGATAGTAATAATAGGTTGAGGTTAAGTTTAGACTATTTTCCTCGTGGGAACGATCCCAACCTCACTAGTTGGGTTATTTACTTGACACGACCGCTTTATTTCTCATTTGTGAACTAAGTTTGAGCGTATCAAATTTTGGCGCCGCTGCGGGGGAATTTAGCTTTTAGATTAACTTGAACTTATTACTATAGTTTAATTGATATTTTCTTGACTTTACTTTGTTTTTTTGTTTTTGATTTCCTTTCAGAACTATCCTCCTTGTATGCCAAATACACGGAGAGGAAGAGAACCCTTGTTTCCCTAAGATCACGAGCTAGAGTGTACACTGCGCAATATGAATCAAAACTTGGGAATAAATGATGAGGATCCAAACCAGAGTATCCCAGATCCAGTGGATGTTCATGGCCAGATGTTACCCGACGCTCCGGGTGAACATCAACAGAGGGGACAAAATCCTGTTCCACAGCCCCAAGCATACTACAGAGGGTATGATAACATAGCAGGCTCGGATGGGCCACTTGTCTTGCCCCCTCTACCCACAGGCCTCACTTTTGTGGTAACTAGTAGCCTGATGCAAATTCTCACTACTAGAGGTTTGTTTTCAGGGCTACCTTCTGAGGATCCACATGCCCATATAGCTAAGGTAAGGGCAGTGTGTAAAAGTTGTGTGGGGAGGCCTGATTTGGATCTAGATGTAATAGGTCTCAGAGTGTTTCCTCTCTCACTGACGGGAGAGGCTGCTATGTGGTTCACTGAGCTCTTATACAACTCCATCTTCACTTGGAACCAACTACGGGATGTCTTCTTAGCACGCTACTATCCGG